>NC_042959.1:58758470-59130970 GCF_901001165.1 Salmo trutta
AGAGAGAGAGGCACCGTGGCACAGTCTGGTCCTGACTCCCTGACCTTGGACAGTGACCTTGTCTAAATAATAGATCATCTTAACCTCATTTCATGCAATAACCAATCCAAACGTTTTTTCATGGAGGAGAAGTACAAATTGTTCAAATAAGAAGGGAGCTGAGTTCAGAAGTACAGGGAATATAGGGACATTTCAGACAAGAGGTCTTCATGGATCCGGGTAGACCCGATATGCCCGAAACCCGACCCGGGCCCGATGAGGTACGGGGTCTGAAATTCTAACTTTTCCCTCAGGTCCGGGTTGGGTCCTGTTTGATTGTCATCAGGTCTCGGGTCTATATCACTACAGCTGGTAGACCTGAGTGGACTCGAATGGACCCAGCCACGGCTCTGCATTGCCTAGCAGATATTTGTTTTACGCTAATAAGGTGAATTTACTAACTTATAGAAGGCCCTAGCCAACATTTAAGGACCTATTTGTTAACCAGAAGAGCAACATGATAAACATAGTTTTTTGTCACTCAGGTCCAATTGGGTCTGGGTCTGATTGTTCTCGTGTCCATTAAGGGTTCAGGTCTGATTGTTCTCGTGTCCATTAAGGGTTCAGGTCTGATTGTTCTCGTGTCCATTAAGGGTTCAGGTCTGATTGTTCTCGTGTCCATTAAGGGTTCAGGTCTGATTGTTCTCGTGTCCATTAAGGGTTCAGGTCTGATTGTTCTCGTGTCCATTAAGGGTTCAGGTCTGATTGTTCTCGTGTCCATTAAGTTTCCTGATTTCTCGGGTCCATTAAGGGTTCAGGTCTGATTGTTCTCGTGTCCATTAAGGGTTCAGGTCTGATTGTTCTCGGGTCCATTAAGGGTTCAGGTCTGATTGTTCTCGTGTCCATTAAGGGTTCAGGTCTGATTGTTCTCGTGTCCATTAAGGGTTCAGGTCTGATTGTTCTCGGGTCCATTCGGGTTCAGGTCTGATTGTTCTCAGGTCCATTCAGGTCCTGGTCCCCATTTAATAAATATGATCAGTCCATTCGGGTCGTGTCTGATTGTGTTTGGGTCGTTTCGGGTCAGGTTCCAACATTTTGGAACCTCTAGTTAAGACAGAGTTCATCACCACATTTGAGAGACATACATATGCAGTGGTGTTAGGAGCTGCACTATCGCTGCTTGTCCTATAAATGCCAGCCAACCTAAAACCTCTGAAGCACTGAAGCGCACCACATGTAATTAGAACTTGAGTGAAAAAAACAACATTTTGGTTTTGACTGAAGTGAGTCAGACGGTGGGAGAGTTAGCTAGCTGTGCTGTGTGTGGTATCTGCCTCAGGGCCTCCCCACTTTCATCTTCCTGTCGCTCTGACTTGCTTTAGAGTTTTTAACCCAGACAAACTTGTCTCCATCCGTCTGTCTGTCTTCCTGTCTGTCTTCTTTTTCTGGGAGAGGAGGAAAGGAGGAGGAGGAGGAGGGGGAAAGAAGGTGGGAAGGAGGGGTGTGAGCAGTCGCTCCAGACTGTGCTCGAGTGTTGCCAACGGCGCCTGCTGCAACGGGGCATCAGGTCAATGTTCCCCTCTGCCAAACTGCCTGCCAACAGCCAACAGAGAAGGAGGGATGGAGGTAGAAGGAGGGAGGGAAAGGGGGAGAGGTAGATGGAGAGAGAGGGAGGAAGGGTGAGAGGAAGAGATGGATGGTGGGACTGTGAGAAGGAGGGAGTACAGTGTAACAGTGAAAGGAAGGGAGAGTGTGTGAGAAGAAGGAAGAGAGAGAGGGAGTGTGAGAGGGATTGAGTGTGAGTGCCTTTTGGTCAGGCCAGGGAAAATGCCACACATCCATCCACAGATAACATATTCATGCTTCCCTGTATGTAGGCATGGCTCACCAGATAACAAACCAAGAGATGGGCTGGAGCAGGTTCATACTTACCCACGTCACCACCAACCAACCACCACCGACCAACCACCATCATCCCCAACATCTGTCCTAACATCACCACCAACATCACCACCAACATCACTCCCAACATCACCAACATCACCTCCAACATCTGTCCTAACATTGCCGCCAACATCACCACCAACATCACCCCCAACATCACCTCCAACATCTGTCCTAACATTGCCACCAACATCACCCCCAACATCACCCCCAACATCTGTCCTAACATCACCACCAACATCTGTCCTAACATCACCACTAACATCACCACCAACATCACCCCCAACATCACCCCCAACAGCTGTCCTAACATCACCCCCAACATCACCCCCAACATCTGTCCTAACATCACCCCCAACATCACCCCCAACATCTGGCCAACATCACCCCCAACATCTGTCCTAACATCACAACCAACATCATCACCAACATCACCCCCAATATCTTCTTTAACATCACCACCAACATCACCCCCAATATCTTCTTTAACATCACCACCAACATCACCCACAATATCTTCTTTAACATCACCACCAACATCACTCCCAACATCATCACCAACATCACCCACAATATCTTCTTTAACATCACCACCAACATCACTCCCAATACCTTATTTAACATCACCACCAACATCACCTCCAATATCTTCTATAACATCACCACCAACATCACTCCCAATATCTTCTTTAACATCACCACCAACATCACCCCCAATATCTTCTTTAACATCACCACCAACATCACCCCCAATATCTTCCCTAACATCACCACCAACATCACCCCCAATATCTTCCCTAACATCACCACCATCACCCCCAATATCTTCCCTAACATCACCACCAACATCACCCCCAATATCTTCCCTAACATCCCCACCAACATCACCCCCAATATCTTCTTTAACATCACCACCAACATCACCCCCAATATCTTCCCTAACATCACCACCAACATCACCCCCAATATCTTCTTTAACATCACCACCAACATCACCCCCAATATCTTCCCTAACATCACCACCAACATCACCCCCAATATCTTCCCTAACATCACCACCAACATCACCCCAACGTCAGCTGCTGTGGTGTTAGAGTTATTGCCCTGAGTTGGATTTAGCCTTTTTAACTACGAAATGTTCCACAACATTCAACAACCCTGTGACCTCATCATCCGGCGCCAGCGACCCGAGCGCCATGGCACCAGATGTTGTAGCCGGCCTATCAGAGGTGCTCCCCCGGATCGAACACAACAGATGCCTTGCAAGGGCACAGAATGACGTGAAATATTTAGCATGCAGAGAGAGCAGAGAGCAGGGTGAGTCTGAGACAAGCCTGGGCATTACCATTTGAAGGGCACGGTGCGGTGCAGAGAGAGGAGAGAGAGGCACACACTCCCTCACACACAAACAGATATTTTAGTGCTCTTACCTACAGTGCTATTGTGCTTTCTCCCTCTCTCTCTCTCTCTCTCTCTCACTCACTCACTCACTCACTCACTCACTCACTCACTCACTCACTCACTCACTCACTCTCTCTGTCTCCCTCTCTCTCTGTCTCCCTCGTTCTATCTATCTGTCGGTCTCACACACACACACACACACACACACACACACACACACACACACACACACACACACACACACACACACACACACACACACACACACACACACACACACACTAGGGTTGTGGTACTGATCATTATTGTGGGCAGCCAATCAGAAGGTTGAGCATTAACAAATGAGTCTAACTTCACCTCTTTCCTAGTCGCCTCAGAGGTCAGCTGAGGCATCCTGAGTCAGGCAGACACACAGCAAAACCTGAAATGGCACCCTATTCCCTAGCAAGTGTGCACTATGTGTTAGCCCTATGTAGCTCTGGCCAAAAGTACTGAACAAGGAACTAGTGTGCCATTTCAGACACAGAAAGGTAGAGGACATTCACCAGTATGGGACTGCACTTAGTTCTCTTATAACACTTCCCTTTTCTTGTCACCTTCCTACCTTCCTTTCCTTTCTTCCTCTATTTTCTACTCACAGAGGTAGCTAGCCTTATGATGAAGATCATATATTCTACAATCTACATGCTGTCAGAGAGCTGCCAAAATACAATCTGTTTGAATCCTCAGTGGATGTTTTTTCAACGCCACAAGCTTCCTAACGTGGCAGGCATGGTGTTGAATCCATTAAGGCTGTCGGCCAATCATCTCTCTGCCTGTCCTCGTGGCTCGGCGAATGATAGCGAAGAAATAGGAGCGAGGCTAGCAACCAAGAGGCCATTTACAGACTGCAGCAGCACAACAGTCTCAAGGCTCCACGCCATGCTCACTGAATGAAACAACAAGGGCAGTGGTAGCGTGTATGTGTGTGTGTGCTTCTGTGTGCATATGCGTGCTCTTGTGTGTGCATGTGGGCTTTAATGTGCATTTGTATGTGTCTATTATGCTTGAGTGATGCACAGAGAGAGATCCAGAAGAGAAATATGCCCTGGAGTTCAAGTCATTCAAATGAACAGTGATTTTTTTTCTGCTTTTTTGGGCCACGGTAATTCCTCTGTTAGCGAATTGAAAAGCCTTGGCTGGGGGCTGTTTTTGGGTGATATTGATATGGTTTTAGAAAATGAATAGCAACCATCCCTCTGAGTTTATATGAGCAGCATTGTTGATTTATGGGCAGGCTTTGATAAAAACAAAGCTGTCCCACTTTGTTGGCAGACACTGTTAAGTGGAGGATAGATCATTAAAGCCAGCTAGGGTTTGGTGGTGAGACATTGTTCTGTTGGTACACTTGAAGCTGCTGGGTGTGTGTATGTGGGTGTGTGTGGGTGTGGGTGTGTTTGTGTGTGTGTGTGTGCGTGCGTGCGTGCGTAACCTTTTGAGATTATGTGGTAGGGGGAAAAGAAAGGTAAACTCTACACATTACACTCTGTGCTCTCAAGTGTTTTACAGTATTTAGACCCGTAAGAACATACAATATTTAGACCCGTAAGTCATAGTCGGTGGTAGTATTGTGTGGTAACCTACACTCCAAACTCAACTCCCGGGGCAATCAGAGAGCATGGTCCTTTTCTGTTGTCTCTGCCATAACCTAGCAGTACAGGATCAGAGAGGTTCACTGTGAAGTCTGAGGAGGGGACAAGACCCAGGGGTTACACAGATTGTATTATCTTTCTACCCGGATCAAAAGATGTGGCAAAGTTTCTGCTGTCTGTCAGTTCACGGGGGAGAAATAAAATCCAAAAGCCAAAACAAAGCCAAAAAGAATAACAGCAAGTGTTTGCAGAACTGACAGCAGTTGACAAAGCCCTGTCAGGGATTAAAATATGTCATCAAACCAGGGTATTCAGCTGAAGGGTATACTGTAGCACGATGGACATCACTCACTGACAGAGGGCTTTTCCTGTCCAACCCACCGCTGTATTGTAGCACTGCTTAATGCCTTACATAACAGGTGAAGATGGAAGGTGCAGTGGAAGATCACATCTTTATTATTCTATACCTGAGTTACCGGAGGGTTGTCTCATGTTACACTTAACGGTTCATTCCAGCAAATCATCTGCATTTCTAGATCCGTCACTAAAAGTGTGATTTAATATGATACCACTTCCTTGTTAGCTTCATTGAGTGTACCTTACAAAGTAACAACACACAATCACAATCACATTCTACAATCACAGAAATAGAATTACTATAACAAAAATTCCCGTGCAGTTCATTCTATTTCTATGCATACTATGTCAAATCAATGTAAATAGTCCGGGTGGCCATTTGATTAATTGTTCACCAGTCTTATGGCTTGGGGGTAGAAGCTAGTAAGGAGCCTTTTGGTCCTAGACTTGGCGCTCCAGTACCGCTTGATGTGCGGTAGCAGAGAGAACAGTCTATGACTTGGGTGACTTGAGTCTTTTACACCGCCTAGGACCTGGATGGCAGGAAGCTTGGCACCAGTGATGTATGGGGCAATATGCACTACCCTCTGTAGCGCCTTACGGTCGGATGCCAAGCAGTTGCCATACCAGAAGGTAATGCAACCGGTCAGCATGCTCTCGATGGTGCAGCTGTAGAACTTTTTGAGGATCTGGGGACCCATGCCAAATCTTTTCAGTCTCCTGAGGGGAAAAGGTGTTGTCGTGCCCTCCTCATGACTGTCTTGGTGTGTTTGGACCATGATAGAGCGTTGGTGATGTGGACACCAAGGAACTTGAAACTCTCAACCCGCTCCACTACAGCCCCGTTGATGTTAATGGGGGCGTGTTCGGCCCTCCTTTTCCTGTGGTCCACGATCAGCTCTTTTGTCTTGCTCACATTAAGGGAGAGGTTGTTGTCCTGGCACCACACTGCCAGATCTCTGACCTCCTCCCTATAGGCTGTCTCATTGTTGTCAGTGATCAGCCACTGTTGTGTTGTCAGCAAACTTAATGATGGTGTTAGAGTCGTGCTTGACCACGCAGTTGTGGGTGAACAGGGAGTACAGGAGGGGACTAAGCACGCACCCCTGAAGGGCCCCAGTGTTGAGGATCAGTGTGGCATATGTGTTTTTGTCTACCCTTACCACCTGGTGCTGACTCGTCAGGAAGTCCAGGATTAAGTTGCAGAAGGAGGTGTTTAGTCCCAGAGTCCTTAGCTTAGTGATGAGCTTTGTGGCCACTATGGTGTTGAATGCTGAGCTGTAGTCAATGAACAAGATTCTCACATAGATGTTCATTTTGTCCAGGTGGCAAATGGCAGTGTGGAGTGTGATTAAGATTGCGTCATCTTTGGATCTGTTGGGGCGGTATGCAAATTGGAGTGGGTCTTTGGTTTCCAGGATGATGGTGTTGATGTGAGCCATGACCAGCCTTTCAAAGCCCTTCATGGCTACCGACATGAGTACTACGGGGTGGTAATTATTTAGGCATGTTACCTTCGCTTTCTTGGGCACAGGGACTATGGTGGGTCTGCTTGAAACATGTAGGTATTACAGACTCGGTCAGGGAGAGGTTGAAAATGTCAGTGAAGACACTTGCCATTTGGTTCGCACGTGCTTTGAGTACACATCCTGGTAATCCATCTGGCCCCACGGCTTTGTGAATGTTGACCTGTTTAAAGGCCTTGCTCACATCGGTTACAGAGAGCGTGATCACACAGTCATCCAGAACAGCTGGTGCTCTCATGCATGCTTCAGTGTTGCTTGCCTCGAAGCATGCATAAAAGGCATTTAGCTTGTCTGGTAGGCTCGTGTCACTGGGTAGCTCGCGGCTGGGTCTACCTTTGTACTCCGTAATAGTTTGCAAGCCCTGCCACATCCGACGAGCGTCAGAGCCAGTGTAGTAGGATTCAATCTTAGTCCTGTATTTAAACTTTGACCTTTTGATGGTTCGTCTGTGGGCCTAGCAGGATTTCTTATAAGCGTCCAGATTAGTGTCCCACTCCTTGAAAGCGGCAGCTTTAGCCTTTAGCTCAGTTGGATGTTGCCTGTAATCCATGGCTTCTGGTTGGGATATGTACGTACGGTTACTATGGGGATACGGTTACTGTGGGGACGACGTCGTCGATGCACTTATTGATGAAACCGGTGACTGAGGTGGTATACTCCTCATTGCCATTGGATGAGTCCAGGAACATATTCCAGTCTGTGCTAGCAAAACCGTCTCATAGCGTAGCATCCGCGTCATCTGACCACTTCCGTATTGAGCGAGTCACTTGTAATTCCTTGCTTTAGTTTTTGGTTGTAAGGAGGAATCAGGAGGATAGGATTATGGGCATATTTGCCAAATGGAGGGCGAGGGAGAGTCTCTGTGTGTGGAGTAAAGGTGGTCTAGAGTTTTTTTCCTCTGGTTACACATGTGACATGCAGGGCATGTCACAGTCATTAGTGAGGAGAAACGGCACCTTTAAGTCAGCTCAAATCATTTCCCTTTCCCCTGCAGTAGGCAGCTATCTACCTGTTTTGTTTGTAGTCTCAGCACTTTCATAAGCAAGCTGTCGATGTTCAGGGCTCATTGTTCAGACAGAATGCCACCCGCTCAGGCCGTTTGACAACAGAACTGCTGCTCTAGCATTTAGTGAGGGTTAGATGAGACTGGGAGTCTGCAGTCTGCATTCTCCCTCCATTCATTATGCAGACCATTCCTACCCCAGAGAGCTACAGCCCTGGCAATTAAGGACACCTGCACCATGTCAGATATAGAGTTTATTCAATTTCGATTTTGCGTCCCAATATTGCACTTTATATACATCACAGAAGACTGACATATAACAAAACCATTTGACATACACTACTGGTCAAAAGTTTTAGAACACCTACTCATTCTAGGGTTTTCTTTATTTTTACTATTTTCTACATTGTTGAATAATAGTGAAGACTTCACATCTATGAAATAACACATATGGAATCATGTAGTAACCCAAAAAGTGTTAAATAAATCAAAATATATTTTATATTTGCCTTGATGACAGCTTTGCACACTCCTTTTTCTCCCCAATTTTGCGATATCCTATTGGTAGTTACAGTCTTGTCCCATTGCTGCAACTCCCGTACGTACTTAGGAGAAGCGAAGGTCGAGAGCCATGCGTCCTCCAAAACACGACCCAGCCAAGCCGCACTGCTCCTTGACACATGCTCTCTTAACCCGTAAGCCAGCCACACCAATGTATCGTAGGAAACACCGTACAACTGGCGACCGGAGTCAGCATGCATACGCCTGGCCCTCCACAAGGAGTCGCTAGAACGCGATGGGACAGGGACATCCCGGCCGGCCAAACCCTAAACTAACCTGGACGACGCTGGGCCAATTGTGTGCCACCTCATGGGTCTCCCGGTCACGACCGGCTGCAACACAGCCTGGGATCAAACCTGGGTCTGTAGTGACGCCTCTAGCACTACGATGCAGTGCCTTAGACCGCTGCGACACTCGGGAGTCAGAGTCTAAAATGTTTTTGTTTATCAATTAAGAAATTGGGAAAAATATGAGCATTCCACCCATTAGGCCACTAGGTCATTTGACTGCAGGAAAGGCCTATGGTAGGATAGGATAGGCGTTCGTCACAATAAATGGCCACAGAGGGTTATGGCTCTATCATGACCATTAATTCAACTTTGAAGAGAAGAAATTGCATTCATATGGAGATATGCCATAGGCTGCACTATTATAGTGTGTTTGAGTTTATAATGAGTGTCTAATTGTTCAATAATAGCTAAGACAGAGGTAATTAATAGGCTGCCTATTGAGCGTGGGAGAACAGGGATACATACGGTACATATAATGACATAACAGTGTAATTGACAGAAAAATACATTTCCGTTGTGTGTTTCTATCCATTTCCTTTAAACACAACAAAATAAAGGCATGAGCAACTTGAAAATCATTCAGATAGCGAACGTTGAGTAAGGCTTGCCTGGAGTCTTAATGTCTAAGAGCTGAATCCTGCCTGATTTCCATCCCCACAAAGACACAGAACATTCAGTGTTTTCACTAAATTAGGTTTCTTTGTGATGGTGTTTTTTTCCCCCGTCATTCACAATGCTGTTGCATAACACAGTGTAATGGGACTCATAACTGTCATATCGGCCATTTTGCTGTTATGGATGTCAAACCCAGCCAAGCCAGTATTGCAGCATATCTACATGACAAGCCTCATATACAGCTGCATAAACTAAAGGCAGTGTTTTTGTTGTTTTCATAAGCGAGTGGAGTGGAGCCAAGCTGCCCCCTTTCCTCTAGCTCTAATCCCTCTTACTGGGTGTAGTGATAAGCATGTTTGACTTGGCCCACATTTCCTGTGTTGTTTCTGCCTTGCCAAACCATGTGACTCCCAGTCCCTGTAGAGATGGATAATCTGAGTGATGCCTGTTAGGCACCGCTCTCCTCCTGGACCAAGCAACAGAACAGCAGAGAAGGAAAACAAAATGCCCGCTTTTCATTTGCTTTCCTCCCTTTTCTCCTTCCCTCTTTCCCTTACCTCTTCCCCCTTATTAAATGTTTTGCTGCTCATAGATAGATAGAATCTGTTGGTGGGAGCTGGTGGCTTTGTTGACATGCTTTGCCATCTCCCTCCCCATGTGATGGGATTAAACGCCATAGGGCCACTGGTGACCTAACCGTCTCTGGCCCCAGCCCATTGGCCCACTGAAAGCTGTGATAAACCGTGCCGATGCAAGCTGTAGCCAGTCAGATCAGACGGTATGTGTAGATTGAGGAGGGTGGTGGATAGTTGCTGTACACCAGTTGAAGGCTATTGACACGGGTCCCGTGTGGCTCAGTTGGTAGAGCATGGTGTTTGCAACGCCAGGGTTGTGGGTTAGATTCCCACGGGGGACCAGTACGGAGAGAAAAAATGTATGAAATGTATGCATTCACTACTGTAAGTTGCTCTGGATAAGAGCGTCTGCTAAATGACTAAAATGTAAAAAAATGGAGATGCAGCCCAGTTGTCAGGGACACAGTCTTTGGAGCTTACACTAATTACCTCTGAAGAAAGAAAAAAAACTATTGTAATTATATTGTTTAATAAGATCCATCTTTGTTTTCTAAGCAGTGGTAGTTATCAATACAAACCAATTTCATAATATTATTCCTGTTATTTCTGTTATTGTATGGGAGGTTATGGCTTGGACAAGGCTTACTTTACAATAACTCCTGTTATTGTGGTAAACGTATCTTACCATATATGATGATTAGATGTGTTGAACACTAAACAAGGCGACACCAGCCAGGCATTGTTGTGATCCCTGTGGAAAGTGTTATTGTTTTGCTGTTCGGTGCCACAGACTACACTGTCCTGATTAGCGGCTGATATTTCAGCGGGTGGCACAAAACAGCTGCAGTCTGCTTACATGCACACACACACACACACACACACACACACACACACACACACACACACACACACACACACACACACCAGCCAGTGAATCAGATCTGGAAGGAGGACCCTCACTGATGAGGTGGTAATTATTGTTTTCTCCCAAGGGATTCTGGGATAGACATCACACACACCTACAGGTTTTCTCTTCCTGTCTGCCCTCCTCCAGAACCTTGATCACCACGGTGTAACTCTACCTCTCTCCTCTTTCATTATAGCATGTTCACATGCTGAAAACTTTACCTCAAAAACAATCATCACAAAACAAACCCTTTATTTAAGTTACTCCTAAACAAAAAAGCGTAGGTTTTAGTAGAATATCTATAAGGGTCCTCAGAGCAACATACTGCCCTCAAAGCTCCGTCAGTATGATCGCATATGGAAATGTTTACGTTTTTTCAATGTTTTCTTTAAGATAGGGCCTACTACTAGGGTTGTTGTTTATGGGGCTCATAACTGCTGCTGCCAGGAGTTCTGAGAAGAACCTTGTATTGCTGCTTCAGGCTACTCTGACAGGCCTTGTCTACGGGAAAGACTGACGGACTTTAGTTTACATACCATAGATAGTACTTTAGGAGTACTTGTTCATCCATTTACACTATCTTCTCTAAATAATATGTGCTTGCCTCATGTTTTTGATTTTCCATGCTTTATAATGTTGATGATATAGCAACGTAGTAGGCAGGGAAATCAGTAACTGGCAGGTATACAACGTCTTCATAGTCATTGTGGTGTTTTTGTTAACTCGCAGGTGCTGCATACTTATATAATGTTTCTTCTGCATGTTTGATACCTGGATTAGCTTAGTGAACTTTGTACTGAACTTGTTTATAAATAAACTAGCCTGTTGTGTAAATCCTATGGTGAGACGTTTAATTGGCTTTTACACTTTGGCGTAGGTTCCTTTGATTTAGGTCAGTGTCTCATAGGATAAGGTTTAATCATGTATAGGTCATCTTATGTAAGCAAGTGATCCACTTCACTTTACAGCATCAACAGTGTTTGTATTGTGAAATTGCTGTCTGACATTGTGTGTAGAAAATTACCACGTCTGGGTCAAATACATAATGTCAAATACTTTCAAATATTTGAGCTGTGCTTGATTTCGTTTGCCCAGGCCTACAAGGGAACCAACGGAATAGTCCCTGTTAACACATATCTTTACACTTATTATCTGTTTGATGTTTGATCAATGACAGCATATCTCGTTCAGAAGTGTCCAATTCATATTCCTGTTATAATATTGTTGTGTTTTATTATAAAACAATAAAATATTGTTGAAATGGTTTGTTAAATTGAATTGTTAATGAGGACCTCATTAAGTTATTGATCTCTCCTCCAATTAATCATAGCCAGAGTATGGAATATGCCACACCGTGAATATGTTGCATTCACTCTACATCATTATCAATAGCTGCTGTGCTGACTGCTGACATAACATAATATGATGAACTGTTTTGTTATTGGCAGCAATGTATATGCACTGTATCTTTTGACACTTTTGAATTTACAAGGTCATATTTCCCACTTCCTGTTGCATCACCATGTTATTACTGAATATGTGGTGTTATGTGTTATGACTGACTCCATATTTCCTGTTGTTGTTTTGTTTTGAACAGACTGAAGAAGAAATCCCAGTCAGTGGATATTGCCACTCAAGGATTCTCCTCTACCCTGGTGCCAACCTCGCCGATCAACAAGACTGCACCACCTGTTACCAAGACAACCACATTGGGGGTGCAGCAAAACAATGCAACCAATTCCCAGAGAATCTGCAGTCCACGGTGCAGTGAGCTGAAACGCGGCTACACCATCGGTAAATGGAAAGTGCTAGAATTCTGATCTGCCCATCTATGTGTGTCCACGTTCCATGTTCCTCCATTTGACTTTCCTCCAGGGACACGAGTCTGTGGCAGGAAGAGGAAGGGATGTTGGAGGGTTGTGTGTGTGTGTGTGTGTGTGTGTGTGTGTGTGTGTGTGTGGTGTGTGTGTGTGTGTGTGTGTGTGTGTGTGTGTGTGTGTGTGTGTGTGTGTGTGTGTGTGTGTGTGTGTGTGTGTGTGTGTGTGTGTGTTGCTTTGTAAGGCGACTGACTGATTGAACCTCAAGATGGCCTCATTGCCTCAAGTCACAATAAATCATTTTTGGGGAGTGCTGGTTGGTGCTTGTGGCAGCTATAGGCTACTTTATATTTATGTAGGAATATATTTAGCTATTGTCAGAGGTGTAGTAATAACACTTGAGGAAGCACACTTTCTGAGTTGGTAAAATGTGTTTGGGGAGTTCATAATGCAATTCTGTGCACACACTATCTCTGAATCATTCTGCCTCTGAAATGCGATTGCCCATTGACTTCGCTACTTTTGTTAGCTAGCTTAAAGGATGGACAGAGTACTGTCGAGGTGTTCTGCATGTGTCGGACTTTTAGTTAATCATTTGGTTTAACCTTGTACACACACACCTTGTACATCTTAACCCGCTGTTAATAGAGAGATGATTGGCTGTTGAATCATACTGACACCAATGGCAAGGTAGGAAGGAGTGCAATGTAAGTCAGTCGGTCGGTCAGTCAGTCAGTCAGGGCTGATGAATGGTGAATTGAATCAATTCAGTTTGGTATTATATATTGATCTGATGTAAGAAGAGGTCCATTCATGACCAGACAGTTTCAGCAGGCCTATGGGGGTGATGTAACAACACTCTCTAGTCTTCAATAATCATTTACCCAATTCTGTAGCTGTGAAATAACCATATACCGTGTTTGTGTTATCTCTGTAACTGGCTAAGTTATTGTAAAAGAATTGTGTACAGGTTAATGCTCCCCGGTCTCTTGAGCTCCTGACTCTACAACCTCATGCCTTAGCAGCAGTGTTGGGGGTTACACGGTTCAAAAGTAACATGTTACGTAATCGGATTACTTTTAAGGAGTAATGGAGTAAAGTAACACGTTACTTGTTTAAATTGGGTAATATTATTACAGTTACTTTGTCAAACAACGCCTGCGTTACTTTCAGAATCATATCTCTATCGGGACGGGTGTTTCCATGATCCGATCTTGACTTGTTTCCTCATTTAGTTATTGACTGAGTGAAGAGTCTGTTTGGGGAAACGTCATCACAGCTGCTGTTCATATAAATGTACACCTCTGATCTTTGCCATTGATCGCTTCTTTGATAGCAAAGCCCATAGAGGGCTTTCCTGTCTAGTGGCAAGTGTGCCCTCTATACATCTCTATGGGTTCGTGTTCGTGCGCTCTATAACCAGAACTTGAGAGAAAGATTTTGAATGAAAAGATAAGAAATTTGTGCAGATGTTTGGCTTACAGTATACTGTAGAGGGATAATTAAGCACCCCATATATAGCTCAGCACTTGTAGACTAGCACAGGAAAGCAACGCCACAGATGAAACTAGTGATCTAACCTGAGATAGTGAGTAGCCTATCCTTGGAAGAGCACGCTCCCTCCGACAGTCAAACAAACTGTGAGATTGTGAGATTTGTTTCATGAAAGTAATACAATGTAATATAACTAGTATTATAAACTGGGTGGTTGGAGCCCTGAATGCTGATTGGCTGACAGCCATGGTCTGTCAGAACATATACCACAGGTATGACAAAATATTTATTTTTACTGCTCTAATTACATTGGTAACCAGTTTATAATAGCAATAAGGCACCTCGGGGGGTTTGTGATATATGGCCAATATACCACGGCTAAGGGCTGTGTCCAGGAACTCTGCGTTGCGGCGTGCATAAGAACAGCCCTTATCCATGGTATATTGGCCATATACCACACTTCCTCGGGCCTTATTGCTTAAATTTAACACGTCACTTTCCACACAAAGTAATATTGTAAAATAACATGTTACTTTGTGTTTACTTTTCAAATAACTAATCCCAACACTGCTTAACAGCAGGGTTAAATCATGCTTAATGTAAAACAATGCTAAGAGCTCTTTGTGCATTTATTGTCTCCTGTCCTTGAGCTTATGTGGCTAATTATCAATGTAAATGAATACAGTTGAAATCCCTGCTACAGTGTAAGTGCTCTGCTACTGGAATAGTGAGGGTATGGATGTTAAAAGAGCGTGAGTAGTGTGTGGGTCCTTTATTGGCTTGTTTTATAATATATCATCTTTGGTGGCAGACATAAACATACATCTACATGTCATTAAATATAAAGACAGTTAGCTAGTTAGCTAATTGTAATAGTTAGCTACAGTGAGGGGAAAAAAGTATTTGATCCCCTGCTGATTTTGTACGTTTGCCCACTGACAAAGAAATGATCAGTCTATAATTTTAATGGTAGGTTTATTTGAACAGTGAGAGACAGAATAACAAAAAAATCCAGAAAAATGCGTGTCGAAAATGTTATAAATTGATTTGCATTTTAATGAGGGAAATAAGTATTTGACCCCTCTGCAAAACATGACTTAGTACTTGGTGGCAAAACCCTTGTTGGCAATCACAGAGGTCAGACGTTTCTTGTTGTTGGCCACCAGGTTTGCACACATCTCAGGAGGGATTTTGTCCCACTCCTCTTTGTAGATCTTCTCCAAGTCATTAAGGTTTCGAGGCTGACGTTTGGCAACTCGAACCTTCAGCTCCCTCCACAGATTTTCTATGGGATTAAGGTCTGGAGACTGGCTAGGCCACTCCAGGACCTTAATGTGCTTCTTGAGCCACTCCTTTGTTGCCTTGGCCGTGTGTTTTGGGTCATTGTCATGCTGGAATACCCATCCACGACCCATTTTCAATGCCCTGGCTGAGGGAAGGAGGTTCTCACCCAAGATTTGACGGTACATGGCCCCGTCCATCGTCCCTTTGATGAGGTGAAGTTGTCCTGTCCCCTTAGCAGAAAAACACCCCCAAAGCATAATGTTTCCACCTCCTTGTTTGACGGTGGGGTTGGTGTTCTTGGGGTCATAGGCAGCATTCCTCCTCCTCCAAACACGTCGAGTTGAGTTGATGCCAAAGAGCTCCATTTTGGTCTCATCTGACCACAACACTTTCACCCAGTTGTCCTCTGAATCATTCAGATGTTGATTGGCAAACTTCAGACGGGCATGTATATGTGCTTTCTTGAGCAGGGGGACCTTGCAAGCGCTGCAGGATTTCAGTCCTTCACGGCGTAGTGTGTTGCCAATTGTTTTCTTGGTGACTATGGTCCCAGCTGCCTTGAGATCATTGACAAGATCCTCCCGTGTAGTTCTGGCCTGATTCCTCACCGTTCTCATGATCATTGCAACTCCACGAGGTGAGATCTTGCATGGAGCCCCAGGCCGAGGGAGATTGACAGTTATTTTGTGTTTCTTCCATTTGCGAATAATCGCACCAACTGTTGTCACCTTCTCACCAAGCTGCTTGGCGATGGTCTTGTAGCCCATTCCAGCCTTGTGTAGGTCTACAATCTTGTCCCTGATATCCTTGGAGAGCTCTTTGGTCTTGGCCATGGTGGAGAGTTTGGAATCTGATTGATTGATTGCTTCTGTGGACAGGTGTCTTTTATACAGGTAACAAGCTGAGATTAGGAGCACTCCCTTTAAGAGTGTGCTCCTAATCTCAGCTCGTTACCTGTATAAAAGACACCTGGGAGCCAGAAATCTTTCAGATTGAGAGGGAGTCAAATACTTATTTCCCTCATTAAAATGCAAATCAATTTATAACATTTTTGACATGCGTTTTTCTGGATTATTTTGTTGTTATTCTGTCTCACTGTTCAAATAAAAACCATTAAAATTATAGACTGATAATTTCTTTGTCAGTGGGCAAACATACAAAATCAGCAGGGGATCAAATACTTTTTCCCTCACTGTAGCTAGCTGGCGCTAACAAGATTTGGTTCTAGGTTGTGACATTAGGCCTATATTAGGCCTAGTAACTAGACATTGACTAGTGACGGTCCCTCATTCTAAACCCCTATCTTGATGTGCTTTATAATCCACCCTTCAGGCTAAAGCAACATATCCAGCCAGCCCATTTGGATCCTATCATGCTAATTTATTCTAATAGGATAATAAATAATAATGTAGCCTAGGGGGGACATGACAGCTTGTTGTGCTGTCTGTCTGTGACAGAACCTACCTCCTTACAGAGCTGTCATTACACCATCAAGACGTTTTAATAACCACACAATCAATGAGCCTCCAACCAGGTTCAACACTTGAATTTCCACTGATAGTCTGAGATGAGGGAGGCGACGGTGGCACTGATTACGCCCCAAATTACACCCTATTCCTTACATACTAAACAACTTTTATGGGCCCTGGTCAAAAGTAGTGCACTATATAGGGAATAGGGTGCCATTTGGAGTGCAGACACTGAAGGATCTGGCTGAGTAGGTGTTGTAACCACCTGGAAGTGCCAGGAAGGGTGCACAGCCTTAAGAGTCTGTCAGTGGGAAGCTGGAGATAATGGCTTCTGAGAGGGTTATTCACCTTGTACTTTTGTAGCTCTCCTTTCTCTCTCTCTCTCTCTCTCTCTCTCTCTCTCTCTCTCTCTCTCTCTCTTTTTCTCTCTGTCGGTCTGACTCGTTATTCCCTAATGTATTAGCTGTGTCTCTGACCCATGGGGTTTGTTGTGGGAATCTGTCTCAAGGATGGTAGAGGCAACAGATTTGTGTGTTGCGCCAACCTTGGCCACAGTGTGAGGTGAGATGTATTATCACAGTACAGCACTGCTGTTTGACACAAATAGTCTGGTCTGAACGAGTGAGCAGGCTGACTATTATTAGGGCTGACCTGGTGGCCAGTCATTCTGGGGAGACAGACTCACAAGGCCCTCTCTAAAGGGTCTGACATTTCTTTGTGTGTGCGTAAGTGTGTGCATCGTGTGTGTGTGTGTGTGTGTGTGTGTGTGTGTGTGTGTGTGTGTGTGTGTGTGTGTGTGTGTGTGTGTGTGTCAGGTTGCGATTTGGCTGCTACTGTTAACTGAAACAATGTCAGGATTTCTGCTATCTTTAAATTCCCGTTTATAAATTCTACTTGACTAGCTAGAGATGCTGCTCACCGTTATGGTTGGTGAGAGTTATAGGCCTAGTTACTGCTTTAGGCAGAACATGAGTGTTCCTTTCTCCTCGTATTTCTTCTGACTGTCTAAGGGGGTTTGTTGCTTGTGTTTACCCATAGTAGCAGTTGGCAGGGGCGGCAATTACACTATGTACACAACTGCTTGTCATCACCCACTGACACTGTATGCATTGGGACAGTTACTTTGAATTGGGACAATTCACTGTTTAGAAAGTATATATATTTTTTCTTGGTATCTTTGGTTGTAAGTAATTCATTTGCAGGCCTGTTTGGCAGCCTTACCCTTATGAAGTCAAGGTGAAGACGCACACTGGTCCAGGTTGTGGACCAGAAATGTCACAATGATAACACTAATGTCCTTCCATCCTTCCACTGCTCCGTCGTTGTGTGCTATATAGGGAACACAGTGCCATTTGGGACACAGCCATTATGCTTTGCCCAGTAGAGCAATCAGTAGGACCATCAGTAGGACCATCAGTAGGACCATCAGTAGGGCAATCAGTAGGACCATCAGTTGGACCATCAGTAGGGCCATCAGTGGGCCATCAGTAGGACCATCAGTAAGACCGTCAGTAGGACCATCAGTAAGACCATCAGTAGGACCATCAGTAAGACCATCAGTAGGACCATCAGTAAGACCATCAGTAGGACCATCAGTAGGGCCATCAGTAGGACCGTCAGTAAGACCGTCAGTAGGACCATCAGTAAGACCATCAGTAGGACCATCAGTAAGACCATCAGTAGGACCATCAGTAGGGCCATCAGTAGGGCCAGCAGTAGAACCATCAGTAAGACCATCAGTAGGACCGTCAGTAAGACCGTCAGTAGGGCCGTCAGTAGGACCGTCAGTAGGGCCGTCAGTAGGACCATCAGTAGGACCATCAGTAGGACCATCAGTAGGACCATCAGTAGGGCCATCAGTAGGACCATCAGTAGGCCATCAGTAGGGCCATCAGTAGGGCCATCAGTAGGACCATCAGTAGGGCCATCAGTAGGACCATCAGTAGGACCATCAGTAGGGCCAGTATGGACCATGAGGGAGGAAAGGTCAAAACTCTGATTCATAGCTCTACATTATGTGATGACCTGAGGTTCTCTCTGACCAGCCATGTGTTGATATTCACTTACTGTAGACTTACTGTAGCAGGGTGGTTGTGATTCCCTTATGGTTTAGCTGTAGCATGGTGGTTGTGATTCCCTTATGGTTTAGCTGTAGCATGGTGGTTGTGATTCCCTTAGGGTTTAGCTGTAGCAGGGTGGTTGTGATTCCCTTATGGTTTAGCTGTAGCAGGGTGGTTGTGATTCCCTTATGGTTTAGCTGTAACATGGTGGTTGTGAATCCCTTATGGTTTAGCTGTAACATGGTGGTTGTGATTCCCTTATGGTTTAGCTGTAGCAGGGTGGTTGTGATTCCCTTATGGTTTAGCTGTAGCATGGTGGTTGTGATTCCCTTATGGTTTAGCTGTAGCAGGGTGGTTGTGATTCCCTTATGGTTTAGCTGTAACATGGTGGTTGTGATTCCCTAATGGTTTAGCTGTTTAGCTGTAGCATGGTGGTTGGGATTCCCTTATGGTTTAGCTGTAGCAGGGTGGTTGTGATTCCCTTGTGGTTTAGCTGTAGCATGGTGGTTGTGATTCCCTTATGGTTTAGCTGTAGATGGGTGGTTGTGATTCCCTTATGGTTTAGCTGTAACATGGTGGTTGTGATTCCCTTATGGTTTAGCTGTAACATGGTGGTTGTGATTCCCTTATGGTTTAGCTGTAGCAGGGTGGTTGTGATTCCCTTATGGTTTAGCTGTAGCATGGTGGTTGTGATTCCCTTATGGTTTAGCTGTAGCAGGGTGGTTGTGATTCCCTTATGGTTTAGCTGTAACATGGTGGTTGTGATTCCCTAATGGTTTAGCTGTTTAGCTGTAGCATGGTGGTTGTGATTCCCTTATGGTTTAGCTGTAGCAGGGTGGTTGTGATTCCCTTATGGTTTAGCTGTAGCATGGTGGTTGTGATTCCCTTATGGTTTAGCTGTAGCAGGGTGGTTGTGATTCCCTTATGGTTTAGCTGTAACATGGTGGTTGTGATTCCCTTATGGTTTAGCTGTAACATGGTGGTTGTGATTCCCTTATGGTTTAGCTGTAGCAGGGTGGTTGTGATTCCCTTATGGTTTAGCTGTAACATGGTGGTTGTGATTCCCTTATGGTTTAGCTGTGACATGGTGGTTGTGATTCCCTTATGGTTTAGCTGTAACATGGTGGTTGTGATTCCCTTATGGTTTAGCTGTAACATGGTGGTGTCACAACTTCCACCGAAGTCGTTTCCTCTCCTTGTTCGGGCGGCGTTCGTCGGTCGGCGTCACCGGTCTTCTAGCCATTGTCGATCCACTTCGCATTTTCCATTTGTTTTGTCTTGTTTTCCTGCACACCTGGTTTCCATTTCCCTCATTATTTGTTGTGTATTTAACCCTCTGTTCCCCCCAATGTCTTTGTGTGGGATTGTTTATTGTAAGTGCTTGTGCACTTGTTTACTAGTGTGCGTCGGGTTTTTTGTACCCATATTCTGTTGTATTTTTATGCCGTTGGTTTCTGAATTAAACTGCTCCGGCTACTACCTAGTTCTGCTCTCCCGCGTCTGACTTCCCTGCCACCAGTTTCGCACCCCTTTAAAGAATCCCACACCACCATATGGAGTCAGCAGGAGCAGGTGCCCTTGGTATAGGGGTCGAGGAGCGCGTCCAGGAGCAAGTGGCGATGATCCACCATCTCGGCGCCGCCATGGAGAGACAGGGAGTTCCTCCAGCGCCTCCCCCAGCACAACCAGGGCCTCCACTAATCGCCTCCCCTTCACCCAGTCCAAGTGGGATTCGTCTCGCCCTTCCCCGGGAGTACGACGGGACGGCTGCACGCTGCCAGGGTTTCCTATTGCAGCTAGAGCTCTACCTGGCAACCATCCACCCGGCTCCTTCGGGTCGTGAGAGGGTGTCCGCCCTCGTCTCGTGCCTCTCAGGGAAAGCACTGGAGTGGGCCAACGCCGTGTGGGGAGAAGGAGACTCGGCGCTGGACCATTTCGAGGATTTCACCCGCCGTTTCCTGGCAGTCTTCGACCGCCCGCCCGAGGGTAGAGCGGAGGGGTGAACTTCTCTACCACCTGGCGCTAACAAGAGCGTCCAGGAGTTCGCCATGGACTTTCGGACCCTGGCCGCCGGCGCGGGATGGAGCGAAAGGGCCCTGATCGACTACTATCGCTGCAGTTTGCGCGAGGACGTCCGTCGGGAGTTGGCCTGCAGGGACACCACCCTCACCTTCGACCAGCTGGTGGACCTGTCTATTTGGTTGGATAACCTGCTGGCTACCCGCGGACGTCCAGAGCGGGGTCAGTCGGTTCCATCCCCCAGCACCACCGCTCCGATGCCCATGGAGCTGGGAGGTGCTGTGCGCAGGGAGACCGGAGGAGGTTCCGTCTCGTGCACCATCTGTGGCCGCAGAGGTCACACTGCTGGTCGGTGCCGGGTTGGTTCCTCTGGGGATCGAGGCAGTAGGCAGGGCACTCTGGTGTCACCCCAGGTGAGCTGGCACCATTCTCACCCAGAGCCCTCTGTAGCACACATGTTTTTGTATATCACTTTTCCTGAATTTTCCCCGCATTCCCAGCAGATGGAGCTCGTCGATTCAGGCGCGGCTGGGAATTTTATAGACAAATCGTTCGCCCATAGTTTAGGGATCCCCATTGTTCCCGGGGCTGTGCCCTTCCCCGTTCACGCCTTAGACAGTCAACCATTAGGGTCAGGGTCGATTAGGGAGGCCACCGCTCCCCTGGGCAGGGTGACGCAGGGGGATCACAAGGAGATAATCAGTCTCTTTCTTATTGACTCTCCTGCGTTTCCCGTAGTGCTAGGCCTACCCTGGTTAGCCTGTCACGACCCCACTGTCTCATGGCAACAGAGGGCTCTCACGGGGTGGTCGCGAGAGTGCTCGGGTAGCTGTTTAGGTGTTTCCGTTGGTGCTACTACGGTGGAGAGTCCAGACCAGGTTTCCACCGTGTGCATCCCCCCTGAATATGCCGATTTGGCTCTCGCCTTCTCCAAAAAGAAAGCGACTCAATTACCACCCCATCGACGGGGGGATTGTGTGATAAATCTCCTGGTAGATGCCGCACTTCCCAGGAGTCACGTGTATCCCCTGTCACAGGCGGAGACGGACGCTATGGAAACATATGTCTCCGAATCCCTGCGTCAGGGGTACATTCGGTCCTTCACTTCACCCGCCTCCTCGAGTTTCTTTTTTGTGAAGAAGAAGGAGGGAGGTCTGCTCCCGTGTATTGACTATCGAGGTCTAAACCAGATCACTGTGAGGTACAGTTACCCGCTACCTCTCATAGCCACAGCGATTGAGTCAATGCACGGGGTGCACTTCTTCACCAAACTAGATCTCAGGAGCGCTTACAACCCGGTGCGTATCCGGGAGGGAGACGAGTGGAAGACGGCTTTCGGTACTACCTCAGGGCATTATGAGTACCTCATCATGCCGTACGGGTTGATGAATGCTCCATCAGTCTTCCAAGCCTTTGTAGACAAGATTTTCAGGGACCTGCACGGGCAGGGTGTAGTGGTGTATATTGATGACATTCTGATATACTCCGCTACACACGCCGAGCATGTGTCCCTGGTGCGCAGGGTGCTTGGTCGTCTGTTGGAGCATGACCTGTACGTCAAGGCTGAGAAATGCCTGTTCTTCCAACAGTCCGTCTCCTTCCTAGGGTACCGCATTTCCACCTCAGGGGTGGAGATGGAGAGTGACCGCATTTCAGCCGTGTGTAATTGGACGACTCCCACCACGGTAAAGGATGTGCAGCGGTTTCTAGGGTTTGCCAATTACTACCGGAGGTTTATCCAGGGTTTTGGTCAGGTGGCGGCTCCCATTACCTCACTGCTGAAGGGGGGACCGGTACGTTTGCAGTGGTCAGCTGAGGAGGACAGGGCTTTTGGTCACCTGAGGGCTCTGTTTACCTCGGCTCCCGTGCTGGCTCATCCGGATCCCTCTTTGGCGTTCATAGTGGAGGTGGACGCGTCCGAGGCTGGGATAGGAGCCGTGCTCTCTCAGCGCTCGGGTGCGCCACCAAAGCTCCGCCCCTGTGCCTTTTTCTCGAGGAAGCTCAGCCCGGCGGAGCGAAACTATGACGTGGGGGACCGGGAGCTGTTGGCTGTCGTCAAGGCTCTGAAGGCGTGGAGACATAGGCTTGAGGGGGCTAAACACCCTTTTCTCATCTGGACTGACCACCACAATCTGGAGTACATCCGGGCGGCGAGGAGACTGAACCCTCGCCAGGCAAGATGGGCCATGATTTTCACCCGTTTTGTTTTCACCCTCTCTTACAGACCAGGTTCCCAGAACGCCAAGGCAGACGCACTGTCCCGGCTGTATGACACAGAGGAGTGGCCCATGGATCCCACCCCCATACTCCCAGCCTCCTGCCTGGTGGCACCGGTATAGTGTGGGAGCTGGACGCAGACATTGAGCAGGCACTACGTGCAGAGCCCACTCCCCTCCAGTGTCTCGCTGGGCGTCTGTACGTACCGTCTGCTGTCCGTGACTGGCTGCTGTCTGTGACCGGCTGATCTATTGGGCCCACACGTCACCCTCCTCTGGTTATCCAGGCATCGGTCGGACGGTGCGCTGTCTGAGTGGGAAGTACTAGTGGCCCACTTTGGCTAAGGACGTGAGGTTTTATGTTTCCTCCTGCTCGGTGTGCGCCCAGTGTAAGGCTCCTAGGCACCTGCCCAGAGGTAAGCTACACCCCTTACCCGTTCCACAATGGCCGTGGTCGCACCTGTCGGTGGATTTCCTTACTGATCTTCCTCCCTCACAGGGTAATACCATGATCCTGGTCGTTGTGGACCATTTTTCTAAGTCCTGCCATCTCCTCCCTCTGCCCGGTCTCCCTACGGCCCTACAGACTGCGGAGGCCTTGTTTACACACTACGGGGTGCCTGAGGACATAGTGTCTGATCGGGGTCCCAGTTCACTTCGAGGGTCTGGAGGGCGTTCATGGAACGTCTGGGGGTCTCGGTCAGCCTTACCTCGGGTTTTCACCCCGAGAGTAACGGGCAGGTGGAGAGAATTAACCAGGATGTGGGTAGGTTTCTGAGGTCTTATTGTCAGGACCGGCCGGGGGAGTGGGCGGTGTTCATGCCCTGGGCAGAGATGGCCCAGAACTCGCTCCGCCACTCCTCCACTAACCTCTCCCCCTTCCAGTGCGTACTGGGGTATCAGCTGGTTCTGGCTCCTTGGCAGCAGAGTCAGACCGAGGCTCCTGCGGTTGGCGACTGGTTTCGGCGCGCGGAGGAGACATGGGACGGCGCTCATGTTCACCTTCAGTGCGCCGTGCTGCATGCACCAGAAAGCCAGCGCAGACTGTCACCGCAGTGAGGCTCCGGTGCGGGTCTGGCTCTCGACCCGAAACCTGCCCCTCCGCCTGCCCTGCCGGAAGCTGTGTCCGCGGTTTGTGGGGCCATTTAAAGTCCTGAGGAGACTGAGTTACAGGTTACAGCTTCCCCCCGAATGTCACCTCTGTTTTCTGGGTTTGGAGCTTTGAACTTTCTTCGTCATTGCATATTATTGTCTTTGTGGATGTAGTGCTCATTCAACCTTTCTCCCTCTCTCTTTCCCTCTCTCTCTCTTTCTATCTTTCTCTCTCATTGTCTCTCTCTCTCCACATCCCTTCACCCACACTGCATTCATTAACCGTCTGAATTATTGAGAGGCATATCTAGCAAAGATTTAGTGACCAGGTGGGTCACAGCTATCCATTACACCAGCCATGCTTCCATTGTCCTACAAGGCAAATTAAATCAGACGTTGTAGCTCTTGGTTTTATCAATCTAAACAAGAAAAAGGTTTGTTCCATTCAGGATAGTCTTTTCTGTGTTTGTGTCCCAAATGGCACCCTATTCCCTACATAGTGTGCTGCTTTTGAACAGAGCCCTGTGAGTCCTGGTCAAAAGTAGTGCACCATATAGGGAATAGGGTGCTATTGGGGCAAAGTCTGTGTAGAGGAGATGTTCGACTGAATTATGGTTAGTATCAAGCACATAGACCAATGACACCATGACACTATGCTAAATAGCACCACAACAAATGTCATGCAGATGTTCTTTGTGGCTTGGATAGCTTCCAAATCTATCCCATGTTAATGATGGTATATTCTAGGCACATGATTCCGTTAGGGACTATCGTTAAGACTCAGTATCACTAACAGTACAAAGGACAGCAATAGACTATTTTATCCTCAATGGTCTTTTATATGAGTCAACAACTCTCAGGTAGATTCAAGCCCTTGTCAAAGCGAGGTTAAATCTCTGCGTCCCAAGGCACCCTATTCTCATTATAGTGCACTACTTTTGACCTGGGCACATAGGGCCCAAAGTAGTGCACTGTAGGGAATAGGGTGCCATTTTGGACAGAACTATAGATCAATGACTGTGGCAATGGGATTCATAACAATGGCCATGGGAGAGCTTCAACTTTACCCAGCAATGAAAAACTTTTTATTTTCTCTTGTGGTCAATATAGCAGTGGGGAGCTGAATTTACTGCAGTGTGCTGTAAAATATCTGCCTTTGGGCCAGTGGTGTAATTACGTTGACGTGAGCCTCTCTGCAGCCCGCTTCTCCTCTCCTCCAATCTGCGTTCAATTTATAAATGCCACTGCGCTAGTAATCACACTGTTTCCACACTTAGTTTGGAGAGTCAGCCAGTCAGCCAGCCAGCCAGTCAGTCAGCCAGCCTGTCAGCCAGCCAGTCAGTCAGTCAGTCAGTCAGTCAGTCAGTCATCAGTCAGCCAGCCAGCCTGTCAGCCAGCCTGTCAGCCTGTCAGCCAGCAAGTCAGCCAGCAAGTCAGCCAGTCAGCCAGCCAGCCAGCCTGTCAGCCAGCAAGTCAGCCAGCCAGCCAGCCTGTCAGTCAGCCAGCCAGCCAGCCTGTCAGCCAGCAAGTCAGCCAGCCAGCCAGCCAGCCAGCCTGTCGTCCCATGCCAGGGATTGATTACATACAGCTCTAATGAAGAGTAAGCAGTTTTTTCCTGCCGCTGTGTGTGTGCGTGCGTGTGTGTGTGTGTGTGTGTGTGTGTGTGTGTGTGTGTGCGTGCGTGCGTGTGTGTGTGTGTGTGTAAAATAAGACCTGCCTCTCCAAATAACTGTTGATATTTGTTTTTGTTTTGCTCATGAATTTATTAGATCACATTACATTGAAACAGCTATATTTCACCGTCCTGTGTTTGTGTTTTACACACATGCGTTGATGCAGCAGGATCAACTCGGTAAGAGTTGTATTTATTGTTACCCATTAAATGTTTGCTTACTTCTGGCATATTCAGTGTTATATTAATTTGTTTCAGAATGGCACTTGTAGGCCTCATGCCAGTAAGGAGCATACAAATGTTACCATTCACACGGTCGTCAAGGTTCCTTACACATTTATTTAGCCATAGGAGTTGGCTACAGCACACACGTCATTTCTTTCTGTGCAGGTTTCCCAGACACAGATTAAGTCTAGTCCTAGACTAAAATGCATCCTCAATGGAGAAACTGTCCGTCTAGGTTTTCCATAATACAGACCCATAACAGGAGTATGTTGATTGATTCCTCTAAGTAGGTGATTAGCACTACATTAGACTCCTTTTATTGACCAGATCTCTTAGGGAGTGTCTTGTTGTCAGAGTTGTCAGAGTTTAGTGTGCAGGCAGCACCTCGGCCCAATCGAGGGGGAAGGCCCAGGTCCAGCAGTAGCTTTGCAATCCTTGAAATGTGAACACTCCTTTTAGCTGCATGTGATTCATTCTGATCCAGTAGCGGTGCGTAGGTAATATCACTGTTGAAGCCAAGCCAGAAAAAATAGAGTTATTACAATCTATGTGTTGTGATAATTGGGTTGTTTGCTCTATAACCTGTTAGGTAACTGCCTTGCCACTGTGATATATAGTCCTAAGGCTGAGACAATAAGAAGACACAGTGGCAGAATAAATTCAACAACACATTTGTTTCACCACAAAACCAGAGAGCAACCTCTGTCCGGTGAAGTCCACAAAGCATATTGCATGTAACAAACAGTTATAAGACCTACAGCATGGTCAAGCAAGTTCATGTTTCTGACATTTTTGGACCACTAAACTACTATTGATTTAGAACCACAGAGAGTTACTGCAAGTCCATTTCAACTTCAACATTTCAACATCATCAAATCACCTATGTTTAGTGTGTGTGTGTGTGTGTGTGTGTGTGTGTGTGTGTGTGTGTGTGTGTGTGTGTGTGTGTGTGTGTTCGTGCAAGTAGAAAAAAACTTGTTGACTCTACTTGTAGAGAAACACCAATGCCATCCTTCTCTCTTTCATGTTGACGAAATGTTAGCTAGTTAACATTAGCCTTCTACATCTAGCTGCATATTGAACTTCCATCCTCTCAGGCCAGGGGCACAATGTATGCATTTATGGTTGCATAAGAGTTGCCGTTATAATTAAGTGTTTTAATTAAGTAAAACCATGGCTAATTTAGGAAAGGACCAATTTTGACTAGCTACTGTAGCTAGCCACTGGAGGACAACATCACAACGAGATGCAACAATTAAAGTTGCCTACCGAGTGGCGCAGCGGTCTAAGGTACTGCATTGCAGTGCTAGAGGTGTTGCTATAGACCCTGGTTCGTTCCCAGGCTGTGTCACAACTGGCTGTGATCAGGAGTCCCATAGGGCGGTGCACAATTGGCCCAGCGTCGTCCGGGTTAAGAGAGGGTTTGGCCGGGGGGGTAGGCCGTCATTGTAAATAAGAATTTGTTCTTAACTGATTTGGTCCAGGCGGCAATTTGTCCGGGCGGCAACAATGTCTTACTCTTTTTGGCCAGACAGAATCAGATAGATGGCCTACACATACAGAGACAGAGGGGCACTGTTTCGCTCACTTGGATGCTTTCTCCAGTGAGATACATTCAGCCTCTTGCAAATTAAAGGAAAATTATAAAACAGAGATGAAGGATATCAATGATTTTATTATTTTATATTTTTTGACATTTTTTGGGGAAGCCTGGCTTCCCTTGGCATCCATGAATACACGCCACTGTTGCGCTCCACCATCTCAACCCCCCTCCTTGAACTCCCATCTCCTTATTCTAATGAGACTTTGTATTGTATACAGTCCAGGGCCCGGGTTGGCCATGTACTAGTTTATCCAAGGGGAAGAATATAGCTGTGGGACAAGATTTAGCTAACAGTGCAGTATGCAGTCTACACAACATGGGTCAGTGGACAGTGCTTTCATTACATCTCGTTAAATGTTAGTGTGTCGGCCCAGAACATTCTCTTTGGTGCTGCATCAGAGTATAGACTATACACCATAGTGTTTCATGCTCGCATGGACTCTTACAATCAGTTCTACTGTCCCAAATAAATGTGATACAGGGCTCAGCCTACATGCCAATAGTCTCTGTCAGTTTGACTATATTGTAACGAATACAACGGCGATAACAACTCACATCTCAGCTCATCCAATACGTGCCCGCCCAACTCATCATTTAACCAACAAATTACCCAGCTAGCGTATTTCAGAGAAGAGATTCATTAAAAATGTAGGCCCTGTGTTGTGGATGGAAGCAGTGATATCATAGTGATGGATGGAGAGGGTCAAAGGGTGTTTTAAGATAGATGGATTGAGTACAGACCCTTTGTCATGTTTGTCAATTTGATGGGCGGGACAGACTGGGTGATGTGTCCAAATAGACTGGGTGATGCCTTCTTAAATCCAAGTTGCCACTGACTGTGTCCCAAATGTCATTTTACTGTATTCACTATATAATGCACTACTTTTGACCAGTTCCCATAGGGATATAGAGAATATGTTGCCATTTGTGATGCACATACTGTATGAGTCAGCTGCCCATATACTCTAGACGACAGGGGAGGAGAGGGAGGAAGAAGAGCAGCTAAAACGACAGTCGTCGTCCATTTTGGCATTATGATTCTTGGGAGTCTGTTTAAGATAATGATGAAATATATGAGTGTGTCTGACTTAAAGAGAAACCAATTAATTCCAGCCGCAGTGTTCAATAAGTACAATTGATTTTGTTTATTTCACTGAGATGTCCCCCTCCCTGTCTCTTCCCCCTCCCTGTCTCTTCCCACTCAATGTATCTTCCTACTCCCTGTCTCTTCCTACTCCCTGTCTCTTCCCCCTCCCTGTCTCTTCCCACTCAATGTCTCTTCCCACTCAATGTCTCTTCCCCCACCCTGTCTCTTCCCACTCAATGTCTCTTCCCACTCAATGTCTCTTCCTACTCCCTGTCTCTTCCCCCTCCCTGTCTCTTCCCACTCAATGTCTCTTCCCACTCAATGTCTCTTCCCACTCAATGTCTCTTCCCCCTCCCTGTCTCTTCCCACTCCCTGTCTCTTCCCACTCCCTGTCTCTTCCCACTCAATGTCTCTTCCCCCTCCCTGTCTCTTCCCACTCAATGTCTCTTCCCACTCCCTGTCTCTTCCCACTCCCTGTCTTAGCCTGTGGAGCTGTTAGCGTTATAGTGGGGCTAGGCTTGTTTTAATAAATTGCCTGCGTGAAGAGAGCAGTGGTGCATGTCTGATGTTCATCTTTACCTCCTGAAATGAAACCTTTCTCACAGACAGACAACTCTCCTCTCCACCTCTTATCTTCCCCTCTCCTTCTCCTCTCCTCTTTCCCCTGTCCTTCTCCTCTCCTCTCCACCTCTCTTCTTCCCCTCTTCTTCTCCTCTCCTCTCTACCTCTCTTCTTCCCCTCTCCTTCTCCTCTCCACCTCTCTTCTTCCCCTCTCCTTCTCCTATCCTCTTTCCCCTCCTCCTCTCCTCTCCACCTCTCATCTTCCCCTCTCCTTCTCCTCCTCTCCTCTCCACCTCTCATCTTCCCCTCTCCTTCTTCTCTCCTCTCCACCTCTCATCTTCCCCTCTCCTTCTCCTATCCTCTTTCCCCTTCTCCTCTCCTCTCCACCTCTCATCTTCTCCTCTCTACCTCTTCTCCACTTTCCCCTCCATCTCTCCTCTACCTCCTCTCATCTTCCCCTCTCCTTTTCCTATCCTCTTTCCCCTCCTCCTCTCCTCTCTATCTCTCATCTTCTCCTCTCCTCCTCTCATCTTCCCCTCTCCTTCTCCTATCCTCTTTCCCCTCCTCCTCTCCTCTCTATCTCTCATCTTCTCCTCTCCTCCTCTCATCTTCCCCTCTCCTTTTCCTATCCTCTTTCCCCTCCTCCTCTCCTCTCTATCTCTCATCTTCTCCTCTCCACCTCTCATCTTCCCCTCTCCTTCTCCTATCCTCTTTCCCCTCCTCCTCTCCTCTCCACCTCTCATCTTCCCCTCTCCTTCTCCTCTCCACCACTCATCTTCCCCTCTCCTTCTCCTATCCTCTTTCCCCTCCTCCTCTCCTCTCCTCCTCTCATCTTCCTCTCTCCTTCTCCTATCCTCTTTCCCCTCCTCCTTCTCCTCTCCACCTCTCATCTTCCTCTCTCCTTCTCCTATCCTCTTTCCCCTCTTCCTCTTCTCTCCTCCTCCTCAATTATTCTCCACCTCTACTTTCCACATCCCCTCTCCTCCTCCTCTGTCTTCAACTCCTCTCCTCATATCATAATGTGACAACGAGAGAGAGTGAGAGAGAGAGAGTGAGAGAGAGAGAGAGAGCGAGAGAGCTGAGCTGATGGTCACTGTGCACCCCTGGTCATTATTCCTGGGGCCACCCAGCCTCCCAGTGGAGCCTGAGACAGCCACTGTACAGACACCCACGGCCACAGGAGGATAGATGGATGACCATGAGCCGGGGACAGGGGGACGGGGGGTTATAGTTGCTGGTGAAAGATGGCTCTGGCTCTCACGATGCAGTGATCTATCACAACAGACCAGGACAACTGCGCTGTCCCAGAGGGAAAAAGAAGAATCAAGGCAACGGATGGAATTAGTGTGGCGGGCTGGCGGTGGAGGTGGCTGAGTCACAACCAAGCTTTGCTGTCACCCTCTCCCAACACTCAAGATGCTCTCCAGTCCAGTCTAGTACGTTGGGTTTAATAGAACTAATCTATAGATGGATCCTTTTTTTCTCTGGAACCATTTAGAAATGGTGAACAATAACATTTATGACATAGTATTAGTTTTGTGATAATGTTTATACTCAAACTGAAATAACTTTGTTATCTTAAATGTGCAGAGCGTGTTTTTATAACTCTTTGTCGAGTTGAGGGTTTTTTCCAAGCCTATTTCTGTATTCCACACTAACTGCATCATTTTTTGACAATAATAAATCAATAATATATCAGATCAAAAGTTTTCAGCGTTTTGGTCTAAAATATGCCACTAACTGAACCAAAACAGCATAAGTTTCATGAATTGTGGAAGAGTTGATAAAACAAACCCTGAAGCATATAAGAACACAATTGACTGTGACGAGGCTTATCTTCTAAAAATACATCCGTGTCTCCGACGGGATGATTCTCCTTTGTTAAGGGGTCTTTTCTCCCAACATCAGGAGAATGCTGACACTGAATACTAACACTTTGCTTAGAGTGGTGATATGTACCATTCATAAAGCATGTATTCATGACATAAAGAGTCAATAATGCTGTGGTAATGTTAGTTATACCTAGCCTGATTCTAGGAGCAGTGACTCTGGGAAGGCAAGTCAGCTGAGGCGGGGTCCATCTCAGCCCCAGTAATGGCCTTGAACACTAAATTGACTACCTATGAATCTGAGAGAGAGCGAAAGAATTGTCTGGAGTATGATTGGTAGCCTTGACTCCCACACTGCGAGCCCATAGGCCAGGGCCTGATGAAGGGTCTGGGTAATTGCAGTCCCCTCTCACCCTCTGGTCTGCAGCTTACAGTAACTACCCGTACTGAGGTTAACCGCAGAGAGGAGAGCAAATGGCATATCATAAAAAAGCTCTTGCTATAGGAGAGCATTAGAACTCCATTTTGTATGAGAAAAGACAAAGGACTGAAAGCAGACTTTCAAGTGAGGGCGGTTTGTTTAAAACCAAGCGTGAATAATGGCAGTTATTAAGGAGTGCATTCCAAATGTCACCCTATTCCCTATATAGTGCACTACTTTTGACCCGAGCACTATGTGCCCTGGTCAGGAGTAGTGCACTGTAGGGAATAAAGTGCCATTTGGATGACTAAGTGACATTAATGATGGTTATATAAGTCCCGTATGTGATGTATACAGACAGCCAGTTCTTCCACATGATTCAATTTGGCATTGTCACATTCCTAACAGACATTTTGCACAACATGGATTCATAGCTTCATGAATATTCGGCACCGCTTTCTGAGGAACATAATCATCTGTTGTGTTGCTGTTGTTGACAGCTTTTGAGGGGCTGGAGAGAAAGCTATACTTTCCCGATGAAGAGATGTACCGGAGAGGAGGAGAGGAGAGAAGGAGGTGTTGTGTGACAGGCCCGGTTCCACCTGTGATTGCAGCCATTGTGAAGACCTGTCTGTCTCTCTGAGAGACTCCTAGTGCTAACTACAGTAAACAGTCTTTGTCTCTCTCACATCATCCTAGTTATAACACTCTTTTTACTGGCCTCCCTCTGTTATTCAATTGTAATAACACATATGTACAGTTGAAATCGGAAGTTTACATACACCTTAGCCAAATACATTTAAACTCAGTTTTTCACAATTCCTGACATTTAATCCTAGTAAAAATTCTCTGTCTTAGTTCAGTTAGGATCACCACTTTATTTTAAGAATGTGAAATGTCAGAATAATAGTAGAGAGAATGATTTATTTCAGCTTTTATTTCATCACATTCCCAGTGGGTCAGAAGTTTACATACACTCAATTAGTATTTGGTAGCATTGCCTTTAAATTGTTTATCTTGGGTCAAATGTTTCGGGTAGCCTTCCACAAGCTTCCCACAAGAAGGTGGGTGAATTTTGGCCCATTCCTCCTGACTGAGCTGGTGTAACTGAGTCAGGTTTGTAGGCCTCCTTGCTCGCACACGCTTTTTCAGTTCTGCCGACAAATTTTCTATAGGATTGAGGTCAGGGCTTTGTGGATGGCCACTCCAATACCTTGACTTTGTTGTCCTTAAGCCATTTTGCCACAACTTTGGAAGTATGCACCATTCCCTCCTGGAAGTGCACCAGTCCCTCCTGCAGCAAAGCACCCCCACAACATGATGCTGCCACCCCCGTGCTTCACATAACAATGGTCATTATAGCCAAACAGTTTTATTTTTGTTTCATCAGACCAGAGGACATTTCTCAAAAAAAGTACGATCTTTGTCCCCATGTGCAGTTGCAAACCGTAGTCTGGCTTTTTTATGGCGGTTTTGGAGCAGTGGCTTCTTCCTTACTGAGCGGCCTTTCAGGTTATGTCGATATAGGACTCATTTTACTGTGGATATAGTTACTTTTGTACCTGTTTCCTCCAGCATCTTCACAAGGTCCTTACCTGTTGTTCTGGGATTGATTTGCACTTTTCGCGCCAAAGTACGTTCATCTCTAGGAGACAGAACGCGTCTCCTTCCTGAGCGATATGACGGCTGCATGGTCCCATGGTGTTTATACTTGCGTGCTATTGTTTGTACAGATGAACATGGTACCTTCAGGCATTTGGAAAGATTTTCCCATGATGTCAAGCAAAGAGGCACTGAGTTTGACGGTAGGCCTTGAAATACATCTACAGCTACACCTCCAATTGACTCAAATTATGTCAGCTAGCCTATCAGAAGCTTCTAAAGCCATGACATAATTTTCTGGAATTTTCCAAGCTGTTTAAAGGCACAGTCAACTTAGTGTATGTAAACTTCTGACCCACTGGAATTGTGATACAGTGAATTATAAGTGAAATAATCTGTCTGTAAACAATTGTTGGAAAAATTGCTTGTGTCATGCACAAAGTGAGATGAACACTCTGCCCAGCTTCAGCACCACTCTCTACGATGACAACAAAACACACACACACACACACACGCACACGCACACGCACACACACACACATACACATACACATACACATACACATACACATACACACACACACACACACACACATACACAGCCTGTTAGACTAGGGCTTACAGAGGCAACTGGTAACACTAGATCTTCTGTGCATGGATCTCTGTACAACAAGTTGTGTTGTGTTTGGTAATGAAGAGATTGCTTGGGACCAGAGAGACAAGTAGTTACCAATACAAACCTTAACTGGTCCTCTTAACTAGAGATTCTTACAATCCGATACATTTATATAATGTATAACAGTTGTTAATATGCTGAGCTAATAACCAAATGACAGAAGTTAGAATAAACTCTAAGGTCCCATTAGAATGGCAGTAGATTACTCGTTTAATCAGATACAAACCTCCTTAATGTTGTTAATGTGAAAGGAGAGATACATTAAACACCCAAACTTAATGTTGTTTGAAACCGAACGACACTTTAATCTCTTCAATCAATAAGGCTCATTTTATGTAATGCCTCTGGATGTTTCATAAATGACTCAAATTACACAGTAGCTTAATTACACAGCCTTTAGAGTAGTCAGGTGGGAAAAGTAAACAGGGCTGAATAAACAGACTGTGTTACAGTTCAGACGGTCTTCTGGATGGTACGTAGCTATGGTCCAGGTCATTAGTGCACGTTTGTCCACTAACTAGAGGAGGAATGCACACTAATGCCCTGGAGCAGAGCTAGATGGTATGGTGAGAGTATCTAATTCTTCCCCTATTAGGCTGCAACAGACAGAGCTTAGGGAGGAAACCCAATCCCCCTTTGTTTGGAAGTAATGGATGATTTGATGACTGCTCTGGGCAGCTTTACAGCTTTTGTAGCTATATATTACAGAGCAACAAGCCCCAGGTGGTGGTCTGTCCCAAACCCATCACAACAACCCTGCCCCGGGCCAAGCATCCCAGGGGCCCAGACAGGGGATGGTGTTCAAGGTCACTATGGAGCAGAAAGCAAGTTGTAATCCCTCAACTAAGAGCTCATACTGTAGGCAGCCTCATCCATCCTCATGTTCACCTTGGAACTTGGAACTTTACCAGTGTTATTGACTGAGAGTTCATCAATCAGTCTGTCAAATAATTTGTTGCAACGTGTGTTTATAAAACAGGGCCAAACAAAGAGGAAGCCAAATGGACTCTGTGGTACTGTTACAAATCAATGGTAACAGTTTACTTCATCTCGGCAACCCTGACCCAAATCTCTTTTGTTTTAGTCTTTCACAACAGACTACACTTTACCAAAAGCCTGCATTTACAATGCTTTATAACTTGTTGTAAAGTACCAAAACACTTCCTTAGTAATAGGAGGAAACCTTGAGAGGGGCCAGGCTCTGCCTGACTCTGTTTATATGGCTCTGGATGTACCCATGTTGACCTATTGCTTTGTTACAATTTAGAGTAAATCTGTCACCCATCCATGTGCTCCTAAAAATACTAGGTGATTTATAAACCAGGCTGCACTTTTCACTGTAACCAGCAGATGGAGGACAACATATGTCTTACCTTGGAGAACACGGTCATTGTATCTATTCATTCGTTTAGATGACTTTTATTTCCAGTTCAGGGTTTTAAAACAAATTTCTCTTTCTCTCTTTCATTTCTTACCATATCTCTGCAGATGAATAATGCATTGGGCTGTTTCCAGTTCACTGCCTAATTCTGCTCCCCAATTATTACACCTTGTCCTGGTCTGCTGGGTTCTTCAATGTTCCACACACATTGACCCATTCCAAATGCCATATCTTCTTCCCTTGGTGTCTGAAGAGACACTTATATGTCGCAGTAATATTATGAGTCCCTGGCCTTATTCTGTATGGTGGGACACTTATAGTGTTGAGTGGAGTGGAGTGGCTGCCTGGCTATGTGCTTTCCTCAATTGAATACAATGTTATTAAGATGAGAGTGAGATTTGTTCAGTTCCCATGATTGTCATGCATGTCATCTTTAAGTAGACTTGCAAGTTGCAGCAATTGAGGGGAAACAGACAGATAGGGGTAAAACAGAAGCCCTCCAGGGCGAGTACATGCCATGACATAAAGGTTCAGACCTCTTGGCTGTTGGACTCTCTCATTCAGGGAGACAGTCACTCATTTATAAGACCTAAATAACCATCTCGATAATGAACTTACCACTTCTAGACCAAGGCTAAATATTAGAATATAAACAATATAACAATGCCTTATAACAATGTATAACAATAAACGTGTTAATTGCGTAGGTCGGATATTGTAGCTACATAATGCACGTTATGATCTTGTGTTTTTCACAACTTCCATCGTTTTTTCTAGAATTGATTATCAATGATATGTATTCATTGATTGCTGTGAGTGCGGGGCACTGCTTGACGCCAGACAGTCACGTCATCAGGGAAGAACAAGTTGTTTCAGTTCCTATTTCTGCGTCTGCTGAAGTCTGTTGGTTTCACTGCATTACACTTTTTTAAAGACTTTTATCTAGATCTTATCGCGATTGCGTTATGACAGTGATATCAGAAATGGCTTCTTTTTAAACGGTTGTTAGTGATAACTAAGGTGCATCCATGTTGTGATATTCGTACGAGTTCCACAGTATGAACTACATTCTATCTGTCAGGGTCGCGCTGTCGAATAGAATCTGGCCTGCCTCGACCTCGACTCGGGGAAATTCCGATGGCTCTTCCGCAGAACATTCTGGATCTGTGCACGACAACATTACCAACATTAACACAGGTGTGAGTATAGACTTGGAGCCGAACTTGTTTAATGTGTAATGTTTCAGAGTTCAGACTACCGTAGATGAAGTCAGTCAGTGTTTGTTTATTTTTATATATATATTTTTAACAACCTACAGTACATTTTCAGTAGAGTTGGCATGCGGTGAAGAAGTTGCAACACAGTCACAGTTGGACCGTGAAGTTGACACATTTCCCTGCACAGGCTTCTTAAAGGCACAGTCTGTAATATCAACCAATTCAATATACCCAAATGCATTGTTTCGAATGCTATGGCTTACAAATACCTTAATACAGATCTGCATTACCTTATAACTTCACCTGAAAAACTGAGGATTGTGTGCTTTGATTGAAGGTTCATTTTAACAGACAGCATTATTGTGATACACATCTCCAATTCAGGCATTTTACAGTGGACACTATTCTGCACTTTTCATTTTTCACAACAGAACTGGTGTATCTCAATCTTCAAGCATATGGTAATTCATACTACTACATGAATTGCCCAGTTTAACACACACACACACACACACACACACACACACACACACACACACACACTATCTGCACTAGGGAGAACTAGAGAGACTGTTAATGAACTGGCCTCAGTGGCGTTTGGTTTCCCAGGAAGGCACAATGGGCAGCAGAGCATGCATCTTATTAATCTCTGTCCTAATTAGACCAAACTATTATCCTGCTGACTGCTACAGAGCCCACTTTTTCTCAGCTACAGTACACAGCCACACACACACGCACATACAGCCTTCTAGCATCTCAGCTGTACTACATCAGTGTTTATAATACTATCTGAAATCTTTCGAACACTTTGAGCATTTATTTTAGCTTGCCTGGAGTGCCAGGTGGGCGAGGACTGGGGATGGTTCTAATGGTTCTATAGCAACAGGCAAGCTCAGTCAAGCACAGCTAAAGTATTGGGTATGATTTCAAATAGTATTTGAACCCAGGTCTGGAATAGGCCTTCACATAATTGGATGTCTTTTTCATAATGGTGGATTTTTTTTACAACCAATTGTGTGGAACGTTTCATTTTGATATACTGTGATGGTGATGGATGGTGTCCTGTCTTTGTGGAGAAGAGTTGTTAGGCCTATATCATATTGGTTTTTGATTTAATCTTTCTAGGAGTATAGGTCTCATTATGGATTTATTGGGATGGAGGAAAATAACTTTGCTAACAATAGCAACTCACATTGAAACGCATTTAGGGCAAAAATATTCCCATATTTATTTTGAGCCTCGGTGGTTAGGCATGTACAGATAGCAAATCCGATTGAAGATTTGTAATGCTTCACTGGTTTAGCCCCAAAGTGTCCTCACAATAACCCAACAAGCAGTGAATTATTCAACGATCATTAATGAAATAAACCAAAAAAAATGCGTTATGAAGGCGTGACAGATGCTTTATAAGGGTGATTGAACGGCGTCGGGAGCAATGATGCTTTGATGCAAACAGGCGTAACGACCTTTGACCTCATCATGTGCAGAAGTACTTTAGGCTACAGTACAGTGTTTGTATTGGCTACTTACTGATATCGACTAGCTACAATTCAACATGTTTAGTATGCCCCAATGGAACTAACATACATTCCTTTGAGATTCACCGCCAGTCCATTTAAAGCAACGTGCTGCTGTAGGATGTACTGTACATCAAATAGCATCAAAGGGAAGGTTGGGTCACTAGAAAAACAAACAGGGGAGGAAATTCATCCACTAATATTATATTAAGACATTATTATTGGACACTTCTGTCCATTAGATCTCTCTGTTACCTACAGTTGAAGTCGGATGTTTACATACACTTGGGTTGGAGTCATTGAAACTCGTTTTTCAACCACTCCACAAATTTCTTGTTTACAAACTATAGTTTTGGCAAGTCGGTTAGGACATCTACTTTGTGCATGACACAAGTCATTTTTCCAACAATTACAGACAGATTATTTAACTTATAATTCAATGTATCACAATTGCAGTGGGTCAGAAGTTTACATACACAAAGTTGACTGTGCCTTTAAATAGCTTGGAAAATTCAAAAATGATGTCATGGCTTAAGAAGCTTCTGATAGGCTAATTGACATCATTTGAGTCAATTGAACGTGTAGCTGTGGATGTATTTCATGGCCTACCTTCAAACTCAGAGCCTCTTTGCTTGATATCATGGGAAAATCAAAAGAAATCAGCCAAGACCTCAGAAAAAAATGTGTAGACCTCCACAAGTCTAGATCATCCTTGCGAGCAATTTCCAAACGCCTGAAGGTACCACGTTCATCTGTACGAACAATAGTACGCAAGTATAAACACCATGGGACCACACAGCCGCCATATCGCTCAGGAAGGAGACGCGTTCTGTCTCCTAGAGATGAACGTACTTTGGTGCGAAAAGTGCAAATCAATCCCAGAACAATAGCAAAAGACCTTGTGAAGATGCTGGAGGAAACAGGTACAAAAGTATCAATATCCACAGTAAAACGAGTCCTATATCGACATAACCTGAAAGGCCGCTCAGCAAGGAAGAAGCCACTACTCCAAAACCGCCATAAAAAAAGCCAGACTACGGTTTGCAACTGCACATGAGGACAAAGATCGTACTTTTTTGAAGAAATGTCCTCTGGTATGATGAAACAAAAATATAACTTTTTGGCTATAATGACCGTTGTTATGTTTAGAGGGAAAAGGGTGAGGCTTGCAAGCCAAAGGACACCATCCCAACCGTGAAGCACGGGGGTGGCACCATGTTGTGGGGGTGCTTTGCTGCAGGAGGGACTGGTGCACTTCCAGGAGGGACTGGTGCATACTTCCAAAGTTGTGGCAAAATGGCTTAAGGACAACAAAGTCAAGGTATTGGAGTGGCCATCACAAAGCCCTGACCTCAATCCTATAGAACATTTGTGGGCAGAACTGAAAAAGCATGTGCGAGCAAGGAGGCCTACAAACCTGACTCAGTTACACCAGCTCTGTCAGGAGGAGTGTGGGAAGCTTGTGGAAGGCTACCTGACACGGTTGTCCCAAGTTAAACAATTTAAAGGAAAAACGACCAAATACTAATTGAGTGTATGCAAACTTCTGACCCACTGGGAATGTGATGAAATAAAAGCTGAAATAAATAATTCTCTCTACTATTATTCTGACATTTCACATTCTTAAAATAAAGTGGTGATCCTAACTGACGTAGGACAGGGAATCTTTACTAGAATTACATGTCAGGAATTGTGAAAAACTGAGTTTAAATCTATTTGGCTAAGGTGTATGTAAACTTCCAACTTCAACTGTAGATACTAACAGTAGACACCTTCAGAACAATCAAAAGCAACATTTGCAGCGATGCATTTATCTGACTCGACATGTTAAAGGGGGATCGCACTGATTTCTGCCGAGGTTGCAGTGGCAGCGTAATTTGTTTTTTGTTTTTTTTAGAGTTAATGCTAAACTGACAGGTCAGCAACCGAAGCCTGGTTAGGAGGTCAATGTCTGACCGACCCTCCTCTCAATATCTGCTGTGACTGTTTGACTAAGCAACACTCACATCAAGCATCTTCTCAATGTCTTCTCAACCATAATTGAAAGACATGTTCACTGTTTACCCAGACTACCCATGAACCTGAGCAACAACTCAATCCATTTCAATATGTTGTGCCAAAGCTTTAGTGAGGTGAGAGGATACGATAAAGATTTAGCATTAAAGCCGTCAGAGATTTGAGATGTAATAATCTGGGTGGTGTTTGCTGCCCGGGAAACGTTCATCAAGTTGTCAACTCTCATTCCTGTGTGATATTTAGTCACAGAGATACTTTTAAAGACTCATTTCCTCCCTGTGATCTCTGTGGACCGCTGTGGTTGGACAGGGAGCTTAGCTGACTGTGGTTGGAGGGTTGAGGATGTCGTACAGTTGGTAGATTTCAGCGAGGATGGTGGTCCAGTGGAGATAGCAGACTAGAGAGAGGTGGTAGATTTGTGATACTTACTTTCTTCTGACCAAGGCCTGGCTGGCCGGTGAGTGACACTGGCTCACTGAGGATCAGTAGAGAGAGATACTGCAGAGTTTGTGGTTCTCCTTTTAGCTGAGCTCATCACTTCTCACCTCAGGGAATTGATTCAGGCTGTAACCTGAGAGGTTGCTTGTTGTTGGAGATGCAGCGGTCAGAGATGCAGAGAGCCATAGGATCAACAGGTGAGCTCCTTCTCCTACAGCAGTGATCCACAGGCAGAAAGGGTTATGTTCCGGTGTCCACATGCATTCTACAGTAGCCTACTTATGTAGAATGCATGTCAAATACATAGCTTCATTCTGAGCAGTATGCTAGTATGGTTATTGGTGGGAATATAGCTTTGGTCTGGGGAGTCTAGAGTAGGTTATTATTATTTGACCATGCAGGTCATTTATGAACATTTGAACAACTTGGCCATGTTCTGTTATAATCTCCACCCGGCACAGCCAGAAGAGGACTGGCCACCCCTCATAGCCTGGTTCCTCTCTAGGTTTCTTCTTAGGTTTTGGCCTTTCTAGAGAGTTTTTCCTAGTCACCGTGCTTCTACACCTGCATTGCTTGCTGTTTGGGGTTTTAGGCTGGGTTTCTGTACAGCACTTTGAGATATCAGCTGATCTAAGAAGGGCTATATAAATACATTTTATTTGATTTGATTTAGGTTACTGGGGTCCTCTGGTCCATGACCAACCAGCAGACTAGGGGCCTTTTCAGTGACTATACATACAGTATTACTGTGGAATGTTCATATGCACAAGCCCCAAGTATCAAGAACATTGTTATTATATAGTTATTAAGGTTTTTGTGTATATTCCTTCCTCACATTTCTATCTATCTAAAGATTTAATAAATATGATACATGTGATATCTAAATGTATGTTAAAATGTTAGAAATATTCTTTTAATTATTTAATTTTAAAAAATTGCTAAATATATATAATCCAGGAGACAGGAGACAGAAAAACATGCCTTTTTTAAACCAATTAAAAAATAAATAGTAACTTGATTTACCAACTGAATATTTCACACAAGGCAATAACCCAGGAGCCGATGGAGAGATCATGGTGTGATTAGTCGCCCTGGAGTGCGTGCTAATGAGACAGTCTGGATGGGGGTGACACTCACTGAGCCTGTGACAGCATCAGGGTTTGATTTATTGACCTGGAGCCAGTGTTAATGACGGGGCAGAGGCAGGACTGCTCTGCTCCCCTCTCCTCTCCCTGTCCTGCTGCTCCAGCAACGTTTGGTTGTACTGGGTGGTGGCGGTGATGGTGCTGTATGCAGGGGAAAACTGACTGCATAATGCCGAGAGAGAGCGAGAGAGAGAGAGGGAGAAAGAGAGAGAGAAATATGGAGAAAGAAAGAGAGGGCGAGAGGGTGTTAGCAAAGGGATGTGGGCTGTCGCTGTGTGCTTCCTGTGTGTAGTTTGACAGCTCACTAAGCCAATGCATATTCATTACAATGGCTGCCGTGCTGTTATCGCCCCGTTAGAGTCAGGGAAGTCAAGGCCATGTCTCACCTTATATACAGTTGAAGTCAGAAGTTTACATACACCTTAGCCAAATACATTTTACTCAGTTTTTCACAATTCCTGACATTTAATCCCAGTAAAAATTCCCTGTCTTACGTCAGTTAGGATCACCACTTTACTTTAAGAATGTGAAATGTCAGAATAATAGTAGAGAGAATGATTTATTTCAGCTTTTATTTCTTTCTTCACATTCCCAGTGGGTCAGAAGTTTACATACACTCAATTAGTATTTGGTAGCATTGCCTTTAAATTATTTAACTTGGGTCAAACATTTCGGGTAGCCTTCCACAAGCTTCCCACAAGAAGGTGGGTGAATTTTGGCCCATTCCTCCTGACTGAGCTGATGTAACTGAGTCAGGTTTGTAGGCCTCCTTGCTCGCACATGCTTTTTCAGTTCTGCCGACACATTACAATGGGATTGAGGTCAGGGCTTTGTGATGGCCACTCCAATACCTTGACTTTGTTGTCCTTAAGCCATTTTACCACAACTTTGGAAGTATGGTTGGGGTCATTGTTCATTTGGAAGACGCATTTGCGACCAAGCTTTAACTCCCTAACTGATGTCTTGAGATGTTGCTTCAATATATCCACATAATTTTCCTTCCTCATGATGTCATCTATTTTATGAAGTGCACCAGTCCCCCCTGCAGCAAAGCACCCCCACAACATGATGCTGCCACCCCCATGCTTCACGTTTGGGAGGGTGTTCTTTGGCTTTCAAGCATCCCCCTTTTTCCTCCTAACATGACGATGGTAATTATGGCCAAACAGTTCTATTTTTGTTTCATCAGACCAGAGTACATTTCTCCAAAAAGTATGATCTTTGTCCCCATGTGCAGTTGCAAACCATAGTCTGGCTTTTTTATGGCGGTTTTGGAGCAGTGGCTTCTTCCTTGCTGAGTGGCCTTTCAGGTTATGTCGATATAGGACTCGTTTTACTATGGATATAGTTACTTTTGTACCTGTTTCCTCCAGCATCTTCACAAGGTCCTTTGCAGTTGTTCTGGGATTGATTTGCACTTTTCGCACCAAAGTACGTTCATCTCTAGGAGACAGAACGCGTCTCCTTCCTGAGCAGTATGACGGTTGTGTTGTCCCATGGTGTTTATACTTGCGTACTATTGTTTGTACAGATGAACGTGGTACCTTCAGGTGTTTGGAAATTGCTCCCAAGGATGATCCAGACTTGTGGAGGTCTACAATTTTTTTTCTGAGGTCTTGGATGATTTCTTTTGATTTTCCCATGATGTCAAGCAAAGAGGCACTGAGTTTGAAGGTAGGCCTTGAAATACATCCACAGGTACACCTCCAATTGACTCAAATTATGTAAATTAGCCTATCAGAAGCCTCTAAAGCTATGACATAATTTTCTGGAATTTTCCAAGCTATTTAAAGGCACAATCAACTTAGTGTATGTAAACTTCTGACCCACTGCAATTGTGGACCAGTGAATTATAAGTGAAATAATCTGTCTGTAAACAATTGTTGGAAAATGACTTAGATGTCCTAACCATGTCCTAGAAGTAGATGTCCTAACCATGTCCTAACCGACTTGCCAAAACTATAGTTTGTAAACAAGAAATTTATGGAGTGGTTGAAAAACAAGTTTTAATGACTTCAACTTAAGTGTATGTAAACTTCCGACTTCAACTGTATACTGTATATGGAATAAGTTATACGTTTGCCTCCTTGTGTGTTTTTATGGGCCTGTCATACAGAACCTGTCTGAGGAGGAGGTTGTTACTGTAAGGTACTATGTATCAACATGTTGTGACTGGTGTAATTAAAGTGTTATTACACAGGTATAAGAGCTGAAGAGAACTTAATGTAAAGTGTTACCAGTCGGTGCCCTCTACCCCTCAACACCATGTCCTGAGCAGCTACATGACTTACCTAGCTAAATAAGATGAATGGCAGAATACTGTAAGTAGGACCCCTCCCTCCCTCCCCTCTCCACCCCTCACCTCTCCTCTCCACCCCCTCACCTTACCTCTCTACCCCCTCACCTCACCTCTCCTCTCCACCCCTCACCTCTCTTCTCCTCCCTCTCCACCCCTCTCCTCTCAACCCTCAACTTTCCACCCCCTCACCTCTCCACCCCTCACCTCAGCTCTCCACCCTACCCCTCACCTCTCCTCTCCACCATCTCTCTCCCCTCTCCATCCCCTCACCCTCCCCTCTCCACCCACTCACCCTCCCCTCTCCACCCCCTCACCCTACCTCTCCACCCCCTCACCTCACCTCTCCTCTCCACCACCTCACTTCTCCACCCCCTCACCTCACCTCTCCACCCCCTCACCTCACCTCTCCACCCCCTCACCTCTCCTCTCCACCCCCTCCTGCCCCTCTCCACCCCCCCATCTCTCAACCCCCTCACCTCACCTCACCTCCCCTCTCAACCCTCTCACCTCACCCCTCCCCTCTCCACCTCCTCACCCCACCTCTCAACCCCCTCATCTCCCCTCTCCACCCCTCCCTTCTCTCTCCACCCCTCACTCCTCCCTCCCCTCTACCTCTTCGCCTCACCCCACCTCTCAACCCCCTCATCTCCCCTCTCCACCTCTCCCTCCCATCACCTCACCTCTCCTCTCCACCCCATCACCTCACCTCTCCTCTCCACCCCCTCACTTCACCTCTCCTCTCCACCCCCTCACCTCACCTCTCCTCTCCACCCCCTCACTTCACCTCTCCTCTCCACCCCCTAACTTTACCCCTTCTCTCTCCACCCCCTCACCTCACCTCTCCTCTCCACCCCCTCACTTCATCTCTCCATCCTCCATTGTTTTGTAAATATACAGCCTTCCTATCAGTAAGTCACAAGACCAGACTCACACACTGTTCAGCACCAGTGTTGTGTTTTTATTTCAAATGCCAAAGATAATGTTGTTGAACTAGATTGTAATTTTCCATGAAGAAAAATTATGGGGCTTGCTTTAACTCTTTAACAGTATTTTTGTAGTGGTGGGAGAAGTTTAAATTGTTTTACTTAAGCAAAGCAGTTAAATATAGTCAAAGTAACATTTTGTAAAATAATTGGTCTGATTACTTTGATAGACGACACTAACAACAGTAGTAGGCCTGATTACCAACAATTATGAGACAGCCACTAGGAGGTAAGGACCCTGGTGGAGTGGTGCCAGGAAAATAACTTCTCCCTCAACGTCAATAAACCAAGCAGCTGATCGTGGACTTCAGGAGACAGCAGAGAGAGCACGCCCCCATCCACATAGACCGGATCACATTTGGAGAAGGTGAAAAGCTTTAAGTTCCATGGTGTACACATCACTGAGAATCTGAAATGGACCATCCACACAGACAGTGTGTTGAAGAAGAAATGTGGCTTGGCCCTTAAAATCCTCACAAACTTTTATAAATGCACAATTGAGAGCATGCTGTTGGGCTGCATCACTGCCTGGTACGGCAACTGCACCGCCCGCAACTGCAGGGCTCTCCAGAGTGTGATGCGGTCTGCCCAACTCATCACCGGGGACACACTGCCTGTTCTCCATGACACCTACAGCACCCGATGTCACAGGAAGGCCAAAAAGATCATCAAGGACATCAACCACCCGAGCCACTGCCTGTTCACCCCGCTATCATCAAGAAGGCGAGGTCAGTACAGGTGCATCAAAACTGGGACCGAGAGACTGAAAAACAGCTTCTATCTCAAGGCCATCAGACTGTTAAATAGCCATCACTAGCCGGCTTCCACCTGGTTAAACAACCCTGCACCTTAGAGGATGCTGCCCTATAAACATAGACTTGGAATCACTGGCCACTTTAATAATGGAACACTAGTCACGTTAATCATGTTTACATACTGTTTTACTCATTTCATATGTATATACTGTATTCTACTGTATTTTAGTCAATGTCACTCCGACATTGCTCGTCCTAATATTTACATATTTCTTAATTCCATTATTTTACTTTTAGATATGTGTGTTTTGTTGTGAATTGTTAGATACTACTGCACTGTTAGAACTAGGAACACAAGCATTTCTCTACACCTGCAATAACATCTGCCAAATATGTGTATGTGACCAATAAAATGTGATTTGATTTGTGGGGCAGTTAGATCACACATTTCATCATAAATAACTCCACTCACACTACTATATTTATATACACTCTCCTACTAGAATACCTCAGTATATACACTCTCCTACTAGAATACCTCAGTATATACACTCTCCTACTAGAATACCTCAGTATATACACTCTCCTACTAGAATACCTCAGTATATACACTCTCCTACTAGAATACCTCAGTATATACACTCTCCTACTAGAATACCTCAGTATATACACTCTCCTACTAGAATACCTCAGTATATACACTCTCCTACTAGAATACCACAGTACACGATCTCTCCTACTAGAATACCTCAGTATATACACTCTCCTACTAGAATACCTCAGTACATGATCTCTCCTACTAGAATACCTCAGTATATACACTCCTACTAAAATACCTCAGTATATACACTCTCCTACTAGAATACCTCAGTACACGATCTCTCCTACTAAAATACCTCAGTATATACACTCTCCTACTAGAATACCTCAGTACACGATCTCTCCTACTAGAATACCTCAGTATATACACTCTCCTACTAAAATACCTCAGTATATACACTCTCCTACTAGAATACCTCAGTATATACACTCTCCTACTAGAATACCTCAGTATATCAACTCTCCTACTAGAATACCTCAGTATATACACTCTCCTACTAAAATACCTCAGTATATACACTCTCCTACTAGAATACCTCAGTATATACACTCTCCTACTAGAATACCTCAGTATATAGTATGACAACTGTAATACAGAAAGTACAGAAGACAATGAGGCATTGTTGAAGTTTTAAAAAAATGAAAAACTATTCCAGACCGGTGTGTCCGTTTTAAAGGTTGAACAGCTGAAACAGTGTAAGAGGAGAATAATAATAATAATAAGCCAGAAGTATGACAAAGATTTAAAGTGGGATGTTTGCTGTCGCAAGTCCATTAATGAAATGAAGAGCAACAGTGTATCAGCTGTGGTGATAAGACTGTTGCTTTAGTTCTGTTTCTTTTGGATAGAGAAAGATGCAAATTAAATGAGATAACATGACCTTGACCCACATCTGTGAAATCTGGTGTTACACAACCCACTGATAATCGTTTAATGAGACTTGCTGTGGCCCAGGGACAGTTGCTCACATTATTTGAGACTTTCATCTCGCACCATACTCTAAAACACAACGCTTGTATTCGCAGTATGCACTGCACAATTAAAACAAATACGTATTCAATGCTGTTGTTTAGTGTGTAACAATGTGTCACACAAACAGAACATTTGATTAACTGGGTAACTTCATTTGTGATGACAGTGTTTAATCAATTGTCTCCTATAGATCTCATTTTGGTAAATTCATTGTAAATGTCAATTTTTGTTACTGGATAACATTGTGTACAGGATGTTTTTCTTGCCCTAGCAGAAAAGAGCAGAGTTTATCTGGCAGGCTGTTTATTACAAGTGAACATATTCTCTGTAAAGGGGTAAGCGGGGTTATCATGTGTTCCTGTGGTGTAGACCCACTGAGATCTGATGATCTTTGTTGTTTAACGTTGTGGTTCTGCTCTGCTCCCAGTGTGAAGAAATAGCTGTGTTTCTGATGGCACATCATCACACTCCATGTTGAGGTTCAAATTTAGACTATTCTCTCCCTCACTATATTCTCTCCCTCACTAACGCCCTGCTGCTGTGAATGTAGCTCTGAGTCTCTCCCCCTACCTCTCTTTCTGGTCTCTCTCTAATGTATCTCTCTCTCTCTGGTCTCTCTCTAATGTATCTCTCTCTCTGGTCTCTCTCTCTCTAATGTATCTCTCTCTCTCTGGTCTCTCTCTCTCTCTCTCTGGTCTCTCTCTCTAATGTATCTCTCTCTGGTCTCTCTCTCTAATGTATCTCTCTCTCTCTGGTCTCTCTCTCTAATGTATCTCTCTCTCTCTCTGGTCTCTCTCTCTCTCTCTGGTCTCTCTCTCTAATGTATCTCTCTCTCTCTGGTCTCTCTCTCTCTCTGGTCTCTCTCTCTCTAATGTATCTCTCTCTCTGGTCTCTCTCTCTCTGGTCTCTCTCTCTAATGTATCTCTCTTTCTGCTCTTTCTGTAGCCCTCTCTCTCTCTCTCTCTCTCTCTCTGTATCTCTCTTTCTGCTCTCTATGTAGCTCTCTCTTCCTCCTCCCCCCTCCCCTCCCCTCCCCTCCCCTCTCTGTCTCTCTCTCTCTCTCTCTCTCTGTATCTCTCTTTCTGCTCTCTCTGTAGCTCTCTCTCTGTAGCTCTCTCTTCCTTCTCCCCCTCCCCTCCTCTCTCTCTCTCTCTGTATCTCTCTTTCTGCTCTCTCTGTAGCTCTCTCTCTGTAGCTCTCTCTTCCTCCTCCCCTCTCCCTCTCTCTCTCTCCCTGCTCTCTTTCTTTCTCATATTGGTTTTAGAATCAGGTGATATTTATTCTTGGTCTTGGCTTAGCCCTCATACCACCACGTCAGTGTTTCGGTATCACATTAGTGTTATGTCTATCACCTGAAACAATATGTAACAGAGTTTCATGTCAGATACACTGCTGTTATACAACTGTATTAGTGGGGTGTCAAATAAACCAAACCAGACAGCAGAGACACCATACTGTATGCTTCAATGTACGTCTGAACATCGAAGCAATCTCAGGCTTTATGGTGCATTTGACAGACTGCAAACATTAAACCTACTACATTACCTATCATGGTGAATACTGAGTGAAGTCATGGCTACAGCTCCTCTTCCTCTCTCCCTCTTCAGTGCAGTGAGTCCTGAGCCCCAGAAATAGAATGGCCGCATGGCGAATGACTCATGTGTTTCAGCCCGAGCTGCTCGGTGACAAAAACAGAAGAAGGAAAGGACGTGTTAGGCTTCTGATGTGATCTGCTGCATAGCCTGCATACTGAACATAACGGGGTGAACCTAGCCGACAGAGAGAGGATGTGCTCTGTACTGTACCGTAAGCCTTCTACCCCCAGCCCTCGGCCCCTGCTCTCTTCCACCCCCATCCCTGTGATTTCAGATCCAGCCCTGTACCCCGAGCCCCAGTCCTATACCCCAAGCCCCAGTCCTATACCCCATAGAATACCCCAGTCACGACCCTCTCCGTCTCCCCCAGCCCCAGCTCCATCCCTCGTCCAAGTTCACAGATCCTGCCTTCAGCCCCCTCTCTATCTCCTATCTCCCTCCCAGTCCTCCCAGCTCCATCCCCTCCTCCTCTCCTCAGGTCCTCATGGAGGTCAAGGTGCTGTGTGTGCTGTGAGAGGAGAGCCAGCAGCAGAAGGCAAGGTGAACTGGAATCAACGCATGTCATTGTGCTGCGTGGTAGAGAGCTACAGAGAGAGAGAGTGAGAGAGAGAGAGAGTGTAGGAGAGTGAGAGAGGAGGAGAGACAGCTAGAGCAGCGAGAGCTTGTGAGGAGAGGGAGAGAGAAAGAGACTCCACTCTGCTCACATCGTAGGCTGACTGGCTCGCACACTCACTGTTGACGAATGAGCTGTACCCGTGTGGCTGGGAAACGGCGGCTTGTGACAAGGCAAGCTGGGGAGAGAGAGGAACATGAACGTAATGCGTACCTTGCCTCGCTTGCTTTCAGATACCGGCCAGAAGAAGACTCAAGAGAAGAAGGATGGCAGCAGACGCATGTCGTTCCAGAGACCCAAAGGAACCATTGAGTATGCTGTAAGTAAACAGGGTTTCAGACTGTCCTCTCTGTCTGGGTGTTTTAATGCTTTTTACTGCTCCTCCTGCTGCTGCTGTGCTGCTCTGTGTGTCTACTGAGTCTGAGTAATAGCTGCTGTTTTGGTAGTGTGTTATTATGTTGTGTTATGAAAAGGAACCTGGCCATGCTGGCTGACATCGTTAGGAGTGTGTGTGTGTGTGTGTGTGTGTGTGTGTGTGTGTGTGTGTGTGTGTGTGTGTGTGTGTGTGTGTGTGTGTGTGTGTGTGTGTGTGTGTGTGTGTGTGTGTGTGTGTGTGTGTGGAGGGAGAGAACGAAGCATTTAGTATTTAGTATTTTACAGTTGCACATGTGCATCGTTCAATGTCTGTTTACGTAAAGGGGGACTTTGTATGACCAGCCAGAGCTATAGTCTCTCTACCGTATGATGGAAATGTATTCTAATAGATTATCAAGCCTGCTCCATTCTGCATTTGGATGTATAGGAAGAGAGAGGATTGTAGATGTGTACGTATGTACGTTTTTGGCCAGAGGAGAACCGAGAGAGCGAGACACTCAGTCAGAATGTGTAGTCTATATGTAATTCAGTTCATTCTGTGGTGCTTAGCAGCGAGCATTCCACCACTGTTTACGAATGACCTTCCACCTGGTGTTGTCATTGCTATTCATTTGCCATCTCTGTTGTGTGTTTGTGTGAGAGTGAGACAGAGACAGACAGACCCGTATCCAGATGATCTGAAAATGGAGTCTGTCTCTGCTGCTGCTCTGGCTGGTAGTGTTCTTGAAATGACCCTCAAATCCAGCTTCAGTCAGACAGGTTTCTCTCTTTCTTCTCTCCCTGGTAACACTGCATGGGGAGCGGAATGCTGTGGAGCTCGATCAGCCTGGCCACAGAGGAGAGGAGGGGAGGGGAGGGAGGGAGGGAGGGAAAACTGATGGACATCTATCATTTAGCCAGCACATTGATTTCCACCTTGTTTGATGACATAGTTCAGCATCCAGAGCCATTTTTCTCAACCCATATATTACCTCTCTCTCTTTTAGTAATTGCTCTGCTGCTTTGATTCAGAGTGATTGCGTGCGTGCTCCCAATGCTTTCTGTTCTCGCTGTGCATTTGGCACGTTTTATACCGGTGTCATTCAGAACAGCCCCTACCCCCACCTCTCATCCGCTCTCACCACCTCCCCTCAGAACAGACCTGGCTGTCTCTCTGTGCCACAGGTGATGGACAAGCCAGTTGTTTTATGCTGGGGCGTGAAAAGTGTACAATGGCAGGAGGACAGGACAGGATATTTGTAAAAGCAAAGACAGTTTGTCATGGACTGGTGTTAGAGAGAGGGAGGGGGGGTATTACAGTGGATAAACATTGGATTCAGGGAAAATATGCTCGTTAAATCTCACTCACACAGCAGCACGCACCCCCCCTTGTCTCTCGCTCTCTCCTTCTCTCTCTCTCTGTTTCTGTCACGTTCGTTGTAATAATGATCGGACCAAGGCGCAGCGTGAGTAGCGTTCCATATCTTTAATATAAAGTGAAACTAAGCAACATACATAAACAATAAAGAATAAACGAAACGTGACGACAATGAAACTACACATAAACAATATCCCATAACCCACAGGTGGAAAAAATGCTACTTAAGTATGATCCCCAATTAGAGACAACGATAACCAGCTGCCTCTAATTGGGAATCATACAAATCACCAAAACATAGAAAAACTAAACTAGAACCCCACATAGAAAATAATAACTAGATGCCCTGACCTACTCTACCATAGAAAATAAGAGCTCTCTATGATCAGGACGTGACAGTTTCTCCCTCTATCCTCGTTCTCGCTTTCTCTATACTCGCTCTCTTTCTCTCTGGAGGGATCCCAGATAATATTGTGATGAATGGAGGGACCCATGCCAGCGGTTGTGTGAAGTTTCCAGTCATGACATGCTGCAACGCCGCCCTTAGAGAGTGTTTAAGGTTGTGTGGCATGGCTGCCTCCATCCCTCACACACACACACACACACACACACACACACACACACACACACACACACACACACACACACACACACACATATATACACACACACACACACACACATACACACACACACACACACACACACACACACACACACACGCGCACACACACACACACACACACGTGCACGCACAGAGACGTACACACACACAGCACCCATCCTATGAGATAGCCCTAGATGCATGGAAACTTTCCCAGTGATTGAGAAGCGGCTTTATCTTAAACTGATCTTCCACGCTGTGCTGTGCTGCACTGGGCCTGGGGACGGACGGCTGCTGTTTCCATCCGTTCTCACCAGATAGATACGTTTATAATCCGCTGCCTGGTGCCTACAGCAAAGAAAAGGGAGGCTTTGACACTTTATCAAATATTGTGATCTCTCTTTTTTTAGACAAAAAAATAAACCTCAATATTTGCCTTCTCATTCTGATGGGCACACCTATTGGCTGACCTTCAGCCAATTAAAAATTGTGTTTGTTTGAACTCCAGGAAGTAGAGGGGAATGGAATAGAATGGACTACATTGTCGTTCCATGTCATTTCAGCAAGCCATGACACCCACCATCCCAGATTGTTCTGAAATCGTTTCTGTATTAAGAAACAGATAAGATTAGCATTCCTGCAACGTTATTTTGTTGAAGTATCATTTGATTTATGAGAAATTAAGCTAATTGAATTGCACCTAAATTGGCCATTTAAAATTATAGGATTCATATAATATTCAATAAATATAGCACATAACATCCGATTTGGACCCCAAAATCTAACAATGAGTAAGACATGGATCAAATTATATTTCAACAAAATATTGTTGCAGGAATGCTAGTCTTATCCGTTTGTAAGAACAGAAACAATTTCAGAACATTCTGAGATGATGGGTGTTGAAATCCTCTTTCTTGTGCTTTTTGAGGTGGAACGACCCTACATCAACGGTGGGAGACATTTTAATGTGTCTTAATACTGCAGTTAATGACTCTACACATGTTCTGGTTGTGTGGTACTTCACCACAGTGTGAGGTAAGGACTCCTTATGACTGTAGTATGCACTGTACCGCACTGCAGAAAGGTTGTGTGTGTGTGTGTGTGTGTGTGTGTGTGTGTGTGTGTGTGTGTGTGTGTGTGTGTGTGTGTGTGTGTGTGTGTGTGTGTGCAGACGTGCACCAAAAGTCCCCACAAGAATAGTAAACAAACAAAAATGTGACCAAATCCAAAATCAAGTCCAATCAAATGTTATTTGTCATGTGCGCCGAATACAACAGGTGTAGATCTTACAGTGAAATGCTTACTTACGAGCCCTTAACCAACAATGCAGTTTAAAAAATTATAATAATAACAACAAGAAATAAAAGTAACAAATAATTAAAGACCAACTGGGGACATTTTGTTAGTCCCCACAAGGTCAGATGCTTTTTATAGGGGGTTAAGGTTAGAATTACGTTAAGGGTTAGGGTTAGGATTAAGAGGGTTTCTGTTTATGCTGGTATCAAACCTTGGGTTGCACGGGCCTATTGCAACTTTCTGCCCTGTTTCTATATTGTACATCAGGCCGGTCTGGAGAGGGTGAGAGAACAGCTAGGGTTAGTTTTTGGAGCTAGGGTTAGGTTTTTGGGTTAAGGTTAGGGTTAATTTTTATTTTATTTTACCTTTATTTAACTAGGCAAGTCAGTTAAGAACAAATTCTTATTTATAATGACGGGCCTACCCCGGCCACACCCTCCAACCCGGGCGACACTGGGCCAATTGTGCACCGCCCTATGGGACACCCAATTACTGCTTCGCAGCCTTAGACCGCTGCGCCACTCGGGAACCCCACATTAAGGTTAAGGTTAGGGTTAGGGTAAGAGTACGGGTTAGGTTTAGGGTTAGGGGTTAGGGAAAATAGGATTTTGAATGGGACTAAATTGTGTGTCCCCAGAAGGATAGCTGTACAAGACTGTGTGTATGTGTGTGTGTGTGTGTGTGTGTGTGTGTGTGTGTGTGTGTGTGTGTGTGTGTGTGTGTGTGTGTGTGTGTGTGTGTGGATGAGTCAGTCAGTGGGGGACTGGATCCTCACAATCACTCCTATTGATAGCATTATTGGTGGTGGGGAACCAGAATGGGCCCACTGTTTCAGGCTTTTCACATCTGTATGTATGTGAGAGAGGGAGAGGAGAGGAGATGAGAGGAGAGGTCAGTCATCAGCACTGTCACCACCCACTCAGTCACAATAACAACTGTGAGGAGCAGCAGTCAAATGTCAACGCATGTACTGCAGCTCCACTATCCTCTCACCTACTATAAGCACCATGCTTATTGGAGATGTAGTAGTCATGGCAATGCCATGTTCTGTTAGCTTCTTCTAGGCCAATGTATGTGGCCCATATGGTTCCTATAAGGGATGTAATGATTCACCATATGCATCGGCCTCCGGTTCAAATGTTTAAGTAGCAATGGTCATCCAAATGTTTTTACGTTTTTTAAAACAATTCTAATAGATGCAACAGTTGGCCAATGGATGAAGATACGCCCAACTTTTTAAATTGTTATAATCCATCAGATATTGACTGAGTTATAGCACATAAACCACTTTACTGGCACGGACAAATAATGATTTTGGTGGGAATTCAGGTAATTGATTGTTTTTTATAAAGAAGATAATAGGTGCCTAATTTGCAGAAATACACTCTGTATTTGCATATATCTTTAAATTAACATAAAGGGGGGGGCTGTAACCACCAAACACTTGCTCTGTCTACCTTACCTGCACTCACCTGCGCTGTCTAGACCGCCTCATGAATTACTGTTGTTGTCACGTTCTCTTGCATAATTCAACAAGTGTGTCAATAGCAGGATACCCTCAGATTAAAAATCAACACACCTGGTTTGAATTGGAGTCACGGTCTCCTCTGCTGTTCTGTGTCCTCTGACTGGGAGAATGTCTGTCCTAGCTGTCAGTTGTAATGGCTGTAAAATTAGGCATCTGAATGATGAACAACAGCACAGCAGTGGCACACACAATGCATGCCATTAGGGTGGTAAAGACAAAGTCGCTATGGCAACTGTCATCCCATATGCACATATCCAGGCTTCATCAGACAGGCTGCATTGTAAGCCTCTGGAGCGATATAGTCCTTCTGATATTACATTCTGGATGATTAAACCATTTGCAGAACGTATAATCTATGTTCATTCCTGTTTGATTGCGCACACTGACTCGTTTTCTTGTTTTGTGACTCACATTTCACCTTGTTTTGGATCCTATCAGTTTTGACATCACTTTATTGAGAATTGAATTGGCTTGAATAATCCCTGGATTAGAAAATGTTGTCTCAATATATATTTTTTATGCATTTACTGTATCTGGGCCAGGTTATAGCTGACCTAGCAAGCATCAACGTGATGGTAGGCTACACGCTGCTGTTCCACGGGTCTGTCTGGATCCAGTCTGATGTTCCGCCACAGGGTAGACTTTTGGTCATGTGTGTCTTTCTATGGCACCATTAGTCAGCTCTGTCTGTCTGTCCTTCTTGAGTCAGTTTGTCCTCTCAGTCAGACAAGGTGACCATTACCAGTCACCAGGATGTCTGTAACATACTGTGTGTGTTTGTGTGTGTGTGTGTGTGTGTGTGTCCTCCTAATATTAGATTGTCTAACTGTTAGACTCTAACAGTTAGGCAATACACATTGAATAATTAGAATTGTTCATTCATGATTCCCATCAACAAGCAGTAAATTACCATCCAATAAGGAAACAGTGCTGAAACAGGTTGTATTGGTGCCGAAATGCTGGAGCTAAAGCTAAAAAGAAATAGTCCATGGATGAGATGTTAGCAAATGGTACTCAGGAAGAATCAATGCAGTGTGCTACTACAGCTGAACTAGTCTGGATGAATGACTGTGCTGCCTGCATTAGTGTTGGAGCTACAGACTGTAACAGTATGTGGTGGATATTGACTGTTCCCAACAAGCTAAAATAGGAGTTGGCGTTCTGTCCAAAGAGACAGACTTTTATTCAATCTCCTGCGAAAAAAAATAAGTAACACCTAAATTAACAATGCCACTCTAAGTATTCTTATGTACTGCACACTAAGTTGTAAATATTGTAGAGCTTTATTGTTGAGCTTGTACTTTTAAGATGTTATTATTGCCCATGTTATAGGCTGTAAATGTGGTGGTTGTCATTGCGGTGTCTCCTAGCCTAACTGTTTGGTGTCTGATATCAACAGCAGTGCCTTTCTCTGCCTTCCTTTTCAAGACACTTTATTCATCAACATGATATGTTGTAAAAGCCGATCTGTTACAAATCAGATAAGACTATAAATCAGTCACAGTAGTCTTTGAGTTGGCAGTTCTAAAAGATATGTCATCGACAGTGACAGTCTGCTATAGTGATTGGTATTTTAACCTATTCCCTATAGAAACTCAGCAAAAAAAGAAACGTCCCTTTTTCAGGACCCTGTCTTTCAAAGATAATTTGAAAAATCCAAATAACTTCACAGATTGTAAAGGGTTTAAACACTGTTTCCCGTGCTTGTTCAATGACCCATTAACAATTAATGAACATGCACCTGTGGAACGGTCGTTAAGACACTAACAGCTTACAGATGGTAGGCAATTAAGTTATGAAAACTTAGGACACTAAAGAGGCCTTTCTACTGACTCTGAAAAACACCAAAAGAAAGATGCCCAGAGTCCCTGCTCATCTGCATGAACGTGCCTTAGGTATTCTGCAAGGAGGCATGAGGACTGCAGATGTGGCCAGGGCAATAAATTGCAATGTCCGTACTATGAGACGTCTAAGACAGCGCTACAGGGAGACAGGATGGACAGCTGATTGCCCTCGCAGTGGCAGACCATGTGTAACAACACTTGCACAGGATTGGTACATCCGAACATCACACCTGCGGGACAGGTACAGGATGGCAACAACAACTGCCCGAGTTACACCAGGAACGCTCAATCCCTCCATCAGTTCTCAGACTGTCCGCAATAGGCTGAGAGAGGCTGGACTGAGGACTTGTAAGCCTGTTGTATGACAGGTCCTCACCAGACATCACCGGCAACAACGTCGCCTATGGGCACAAACCCACCGTCGCTGGACCAGACAGGACTGGCAAAAAGTGCTCTTCACTGACGAGTCGCGGTTTTGTGTCACCAGGGGTGGTGGTCGGATTCGCGTTTATCGTCAAAGGAATGAGCGTTACGCAGAGGCCTGTACTCTGGAGCAGGATCGATTTGGAGGTGGAGGGTCCGTCATGGTCTGGGGTGGTGTGTCACAGCATCATCGGACTGAGCTTGTTGTCATTGCAGTCAATCTCAACGCTGTGCGTTACAAGGAAGACATCCTCCTCCCTCATGAGGTACCCTTCCTGCAGGCTCATCCTGACATGACCCTCCAGCATGACAATGCCACCAGCCATACTGCTCGTTCTGGGCGTGATTTCCTGCAAGACAGGAATGCCAGTGTTCTGCCATGGCCAGCGAAGAGCCCGGATCTCAATCCCATTGAGCAGGTCTGGAACCTGTTGGATCGGAGGGTGAGGGCTAGGGCCATTCCCCCCAGAAATGTCCGGGAACTTGCAGGTGTCTTTGTGGAAGAGTGGGGTAACATCTCACAGCAAGAACTGGCAAATCTGGTGCAGTCCACGAGGAGGAGATGCACTGCAGTACTTAATGCAGCTGGTGGCCACACCAGATACTGACTGTTACTTTTGATTTTGACACCCCCCCCCCCCCCCATCCCTTTGTTCAGGGACACATTATTCAATTTCTGTTAGTCACATGTCTGTGGAACTTGTTCAGGTTATGTCTCAGTTGTTGAATCTTGTTATGTTCATACAAATATTAACACATGTTAAGTTTGCTGGAAATAAACGCAGTTGACAGTGAGAGGACATTTCTTTTTTTGCTGAGTTTAGTTCACTACTTTTCACCTGAGCCATGTGCTGGCCCTGGTCAAACGTAGTGCACTACATTATATAGGAAATAGGGTGCCTTTTCAGATGAAGCCAGTGTGTTTATTGGTTATATTGAAAAGTTCCTTACATAATTTTGTCATATCCAGTGTTTATACAGGCATGGTTTGATATTGATTCTGTTTTAGGTATTTAGCTTGGTGTCCGGTTCAGTTAACATCCAAAATAGCGAGTGAGTGAAGTCCTCATCTCACAAAGTATTTCACACTTTCCTCATGTAGTTCGCACTGGAACGATGAGAATTGTTTTGTTGTCTTCTAAAGATGATTTGGGATTTTAAGTTGTGAAAGAAACAGGGTGTGTAGTATAATTAAAGGTGCAATATGAAGAAATCCCACCGCCCTTTCCTGGTAGCAAAAATTCTAATAGTTTGCCTATTTTCATTTTATGTGACAAAACAAGCAGTGTAGAGAATCATTGTACCATCTAAACCACTGTGAAATATATTTTCAATAACCAAAAATATTGTATTTTCAGCTGTTTGAAGCTGGTGTACAAAATCAAAAGTAAAAGATACTTAAACAGGTAGCATAGAAATAGCGCACATAGAACAGATGTACAGCTTCTTAGACTTGCTTTCAATGACATATCTATAACTCACATTTCTATGTGAATTTAGTCAGGTCATATTGCAGGTTTTAGTCACTCCTCCCTAACACCACACACATAGATAGAGGGCCATGGTTGCTAACATGCTGACTACATCGGCCGTGCGTGCGCCATCATGTTGATTTTGTCTATCCACACCGGATGCGATCATGACACATAGGTTAAAATACCAAAATCAACTGTGAATCAATTATATTAATTTCGGGTCAGTTCTAAACACACATGAAACATTCATGGACAATTTAGTTAGCTAACTGTTACTAGCTAGTTTGTCCTGGGACATGAACATTGGGGGCTCTATTTTCTGCTGGTGTTTAGCCAGTGCAGTTGTCCAACGCACGCTCTTTTGCAATTTCGATCTGTTAAAGCTGGCACTCTTCTGTTTTCTAACCCTTGCACCAGGATTGGTCATTTAGCTGCAAAAGAGCGTGCGTTGGACAACTGCACTGGCTAAACACCAGCAGAAAATAGAGCCCCCAAGGTTCATGTCCCAGGACAAACTATTTGTCACATTTATTTGTCACATTATATGAGCTCACTTGCGCTGAGATGGAAGGGGTGGCAATATCTGAGGTGTGTCCTTAAAAACATGCGCCAAAGGGCCAATTTCAGGTAACGCTGGTGGGGATATTTAAAATCAACCAAAAGCTGGACTTAGCAGTAACAAGATTGGTTATGGTATGGATTTTGAGAGCGGAGGCGCAGCCTATCCAGCCATGATGCACAGTGTCCATATGCACATGGAACGCAAGATATCAAATCAAATTTTATTTGTCACATGCGCCAAATACAACAGGTATTCATTCACCTTACCGTGAAATACTTACTCACAAGCCCTTAACCAACAATGCAGTTTTAAGAAAATAGAGTTAAGAAAATATTTACTAAATAAGCTAAAGTAAAAAAATAAAAACAGAAGTCAATGAGCATGGGTACAGGTTAGTCGAGGTAGAGGTAAAGTGACTATCCATAGATAATAAATAGTGAGTAGCAGTGGTGTAAAAACATTTGATTAGTTGTTCAGCAGTCTTATGGCTTGGGGGTAGAATGAGCCTTTTGGACTCAGACTTGGCGCTCAGGTACCGCTTGCCGTGCAGTAGCAGAGAGAACAATCAATGACTTGGGTGACTGGAGTCTTCAACAATTTTTTGGCCCTTCATCTGACACCGCCTAATATATAGGTCCTGGATGGCAGGAAGTTTGGCCCCAGTGATGTACTGGGCTGTACGCACTACCCTCTGTAGCGCCTTACGGTCGGATGCCGAGCAGTTGCCGTTCCAGGTGGTAATGCAACCGGTCAGGATGCTCTCGATGGTGCAGCTGTTGAATTTTTAAAGATCTGGGGACCCATGCCAAATCTTTTCAGACTCCTGAGGGGGAAAAGCCGTTGTCATGCCCTTTTCACAACTTTCTTGGTGTGTTTGGACCATGATAGTTTGTTGGTGATGTGGACACCAAGGACCTTGAAACTCTCGACCTGCTCCACTACAGCCCCATCGATGTGAATGGGGGCGTGTTCGACCCTCTTTTTCCTGTAGTCCACGATCATCTCCTTTTGTCTTGCTCATGTTGAGGGAGAGGTTGTTGTCCTGGCACCACACTGCCAGGTCTCTGACCTCCTCCCTATAGGCTGTCTCATCGTTGTCGGTGATCAGGCCTACCACTGTTGCGTCGGCAATAAACTTAATGATGGTGTTGGAGTTGTGCTTGGCCACGCATTCGTGGGTGATCAAAGAGTATTGTTAGATTACTTGTTAGATATTACTGCATGGTCGGAACTAGAAACACAAGCATTTTGCTACACTCGCATTAACATCTGCTAACCATGTGTATGTGACCAATAAAATTTGATTTGATTTGATTACAGGAGGGGACTAAGCACGCACCCCTGAGGGGGCCCCGTGTTGAGGATCAGTGTCGCAGATGTGCCTTTTGTGCCCGTAAACCCATTTAGCTTCATTTGATTAAAAACCAAGCATAGCCTCCCCATTTCTCAATGAAGGTAGTTTATTTTGTCCTGCCCAATGCATTCACCAAGTAGCCAATACTATCATAAAGGGTTTGGCTCGTGACACCGCTTTGAAATAAATCTAGTTTGGGAGCATCCACTTTTTTATCTATGTAGCCTATTGTACATTATTTTATCCAGCTCCTCTCATTATTTAGGATGTGCATAAAAAACCCTCCATGTAGGCTATATGCCTAAAAAAACATCCATGTAGGCTATATGCCTAAAAAACCCTCCATGTAGGCTATATGCCTAAAAAACCCTCCATGTTGGCTATATGCCTAAAAAACCCTCCATGTTGGCTATATGCCTAAAAAACCCTCCAGGTTGGCTATATGCCTAAAAAACCCTCTATTTAGGCTATATGCTTAAAAACCCTCCATGTAGGCTATATGCTTAAAAACCCTCCATGTAGGCTATATGCCTATCATGGAATGAGAGATGAGATGATCCGGTGACACTCATATTTAGAAACATTAAAGTTACTTTCCTGTAACATTAGCTTGTTTTACATTTTGTTTGATTAAAGAACAAGCCCTTATAGGCTACCCTTACCCTACCTTACCTTTCTTATCCTGGCCATGCATTAGCCAAGTAGGCAATCCATAAAAGGTTTTTAAATGGTCTCCTTTTGCTGTCATGCTTTTGCATTATTCACAATTCACATAGGCCTATCTGCAGTGCATAGGCTACTCTACTCCATTCGGCTTGTATCCATCCCCATTTCCAAAGAGCACCTCTTGTCTAGTTACCAAAGACGCGCTCCTCCAAACATATTCAAATTACGGGAGCCTAGTATTTTTTATTTGAGGAGAAGTGCGATGCGTAAAGGCCAATACTTGTTGAAGTCAACACTCCAAACATATTGATCAAACACTGGATGTTTTTTCTTTACTGTTGCTATTACTCATTACTTTAGCCTATGCTATTGAATAAACTGTATCAATTCACAATGGACTAGGAAGAGAATATTCTGTGTCCCCAGCCGAATTAGAGTTGATGACAGCGCAAAGACCTTCAATAACTGATATCCAATAAGGATGGGACTTGCAGAGCGTGGAGTCTCTCAAATAGAACCAAGTACTATTTTAGCGCTTGGCTATTCAGATGATAGTTCACATGTATGTGTACATTTATTTTGCAACGCTCGCGCATGCAACATGGCCATTGTGGTTTGCCTGTAAGGCTGAACTTCTGTTTTTGTATTTGAGCTTCTGTATTTCTGTAACGGCTGTCTTCGTCGTCAGACGAAACAGAGAAGTCATCGTCTGAGAAAGTGGACCAATACGCAGCGGAGTTAGTGTTCATCATTGAAGTTTAATTTACTAAAGAACACTACACAAAACAAGAAAACCGACAGCCAAACAGTCCTGTCAGGTGCAAAACACTAAACAGAAACAATTACCCACAAAACCCAAAGGAAAAACATGCTCCTTATGTGTGACTCCCAATCAGCAACAACGAACTTCAGCTGTGCCTGATTGGGAGCCACACACGGCCCAAAACAAAGAAATACAAAAACCCTAGAAAACAAACATAGAACGCCCACCCAATGTAACACCCTGGCCTAACCAAAATAAAGAACAAAAAACCCCTCTCTATGGCCAGGGCGTTACAATTTCTCTGTATTTCTGTATTCTTCTGTTTCTTCTGTGTTTGTAGCATTTGAAAATGATTCTGTTGGTATCATATGTGACTGTCACAGACACAATATTCTTGCTTTATTCATTTTCCAATGTGTCTGTTGACTTGTGTGTCTGACGCACACATTAATACCTGCTTGCATTGCTTATGACTGTGTGTGTAGGAGCGTGTGTACATGGTGTGCGTGCGTTGCGTGCGTGGCGCCCAAGACTGTCCTCCTGTCTGGGGAGAAGTTGTTTATCTTACGAGTTTAGAAGAGCAGACAATGACATTCCTCCATGTTGTTTTGAATTGTTTCCTTCTTCTGTCCTATGAAGTCACCTGACTGAGCCAGTCTCATGACAGCACCATGATCCACCATTATACAACTCAGAGTCACTGTCAGCAGCCCTGCTTTTACACACACGCACACGCACGCACACGCACACAACGTCTGTTCTGTTCTCCTGCCTTTCCCACGAGCCCCCTCTCCCACAAACTAGGAGTTCTTGACATCCCTGTCATCGTTAGTTGGTAGGCAGAACCCCACAGGACTTGTGAGTTATTTACCAGCTCAGACACATGTCTCTGTAGTGCAGTTATATAGCTACCAGAAGAATCTGGCTAATGCACTTTAAAGGACACAGCTGGCTACAGGAAGTAGATCGAATAGTTGTCAGTCTGCCTCAATGTCAATCCACACAGGCTGTTAGATCTGTGACACTCAGTCTGCATCCTCTAAGAGACATTGAAATAGCACACATACAGTACTGTACAAGCTGTAGGCCTATAGTATAATGTTTTGTAAATTACGTCCTGTGTCCCCCTTTACTAAGTTTGTTCATCCACTGGGCCAAATATACTAAGATGTCAATCAAAACTGGATGATGATTGAATGTGAAATTCAGGTGTTTGCCTGGTGGGTTGGTATCATGTGAGTAAGGTCATATGGTAAAACAAGGCTCATATTGACATTCATGTAAACATATGCTCTTCCTTATCTCCAGTTAGTGTAGTCAGTGGTGCTATTTATGAACAGCCCTCATCCACCATCTCCAGTCGAATACACTACTACACTACAGCAAGCCAGTCTGAATAGACTACTGAACTACACCAAGCCAGTCTGAATACACTACTACACACAAAGTCCATGCTAATCTCTGAGAGAAGATAAGACAGCAGAGTTTCTCTCCTTCTCATGTGGGACTCAGTCTAACCCAGGAGGACCAGCCAGCCAGCACAGTACAAGAGTTTTGATATTCTGTGCTTCTCTTCTGTTTTGTGGTCCTCCAGGTGGAGACGCGGGACACACTGAACAACATAGCGCTCAAGTTTGACACCACACCCAACGAGCTGGTTCAGCTCAACAAGCTGTTCTCCAGAGCCGTCTGTCCTGGCCAGGTGTGGACACCATCTACTGTACACCCATCACTGGTTCCCAGTCCCTTCCTTTCAGAGATCCCCTGGGCAGCACCTTTTTTGTTCCAGCCCCACACTAGCACGCCTTATTCAAATAGTCAACTACTGCAGTCACAAACCCCTTGATTAGGTTGAATCAGGTGTGCTAATACTGGGCTGTAACACAAATGTACAGTCCTGGGGGAGTTCCCTGAGGAATGGATTAGGAAACACCAATCTACTACACTCATGCTTGGTGTGTCTCTCTCACTGCATCTATCCTCCATGCCACAACCACTAACACTCACCCACTCCTCATCCCTGCTCTCTCTTCCCACTGATTCTGTCAATGGCATAACTGGTGTCACTACTAACCACTCACAAGAGTTAAAACAATCTGTGTGTTTATTCCACTAAGACCTGTGTGTCATGGGAAACAGAGTGTTGAAATCCCTCCAGTCCTCAGCAATACCATTAAAAAGGTACAACTTCATGGGTCCTGTTCATTAGGAGTAAAACGTTTGACAACGGAAAACAAAAAACAAGCATGTCTTATTGGACAAAGTTCAGATAGTACCTCCCACTTTTACTTAGTTTTTGGATTGTTTCGTTCCGTACTACAGAGCAGAACCCTGATAAAGCCATTTCACTGGGCTCAATGTCTCCCTCTTTTGGTTGTGTCCTATTGAACTCTCAGTCTGAGGCTCCAAGTAGCACCCTAAAACATGACAAACAGCCAAAGTTAGTATTTTCCTGGCGTCAGAACCAGAGCCACTCAAATCTACTTAAATTGAGAGTCAAGCCAGGGAGTCTGCAATCACATTGACAGTCAGAGTCAGTAACAGCACTCAGCAACATGATGCACAATGCAGGGTTGTTGATGTTGTTTCCAACCAGCCAGCCAGCTCTGGAGGGCTCTCAGCATCTCTCTACTGGGTTCCATGACCAAACACTGCCCTAGCTCCGCCAGTATTATCACACACACACACACACACACACACACACACACACACACACACACACACACACACACACACACACACACACACACACACACACACACACACTGGAACTAGAAAAACTCCACTCCAGTTCTGTCCCTGGATACACTTGTTAGCATTAGCTTGCCATGGCGTCACACTGGGCCTATTAAGTCAGAACACACTCACCACCACTTAACTGTCTGGCCCTGCTTGCATGGGGACAAGGAGACACAAGTAGTGCCTCTCAAGATCCTTAATGCCAACAACACATGCTAATCTAGTGTTTGAACAACAGACACACTCACAGGACAATAACTATATTCAACATATCCTATGATGACTTAGTCATATCATTATGAACTCTTAAAAACATCAGACACAGTGTGAGATATATTATATCTGATGGTTTTAGGACACGAAATGTGTGCTTTCACTTTTTGTTTGTCCATCTTGGGATGTCATAAATCATGCTGAAAACATATTTTCATAGTCTCTTCTGTCTTTGCATGTACAGTTGAAGTCGGAAGTTTACATACACTTAGGTTGGAGTCAATAAAACTCGTTTTTCAACCACTTCACAAATTTATTGTTAACAAACTATAGTTTTGGCAAGTCGGTTAGGACATCTACTTTGTGCATGACACAAGTAATTTTTCCAACAATTGTTTACAGACAGATTATTTCACTTATAAATCACTGTATCACAATTCCAGTGGGTCAGAAGTTTACTTACACTAAGTTGACTGTGCCTTTAAACAGCTTGGGAAATTCCAGAAAATTATGTAATTGCTTTAGAAGCTTCTGATAGGCTAGTTGACATCATTTGAGTCAATTGGAGGTGTACCTGTGGATGTATTTCAAGGCCTACCTTCAAACTCAGTGCCTCTTTGCTTGACATCATGGGAAAATCAAAAGAAATCAGCTAAGACCTCAAAAAAAATGTGTAGACCTCAACAAGTCTGGTTAATCCTTGGGAGCAATTTCCAAACACCTGAAGGTACCACGTTCATCTGTACAAACAATAGTATGCAAGTATAAACACCATGGGACCACGCAGCCGTCATACAGCTCAGGAAGGAGACGCGTTCTGTCTCCTAGAGATGAACGTACTTTGGTGCAAAAAGTGCAAATCAATCCCAGAACAACAGCAAAGGGCCTTGTGAAGATGCTGTAGGAAACAGGTACAAAAGTTTCTATATCCACAGTAAAACGAGTCCTATATCGACATAACCTGAAAGGCCGCTCAGCAAGGAAGAAGCCACTGCTCCAAAACCTCCATAAAAAATGCCAGACTACAGTTTGCAACTGCACATGGGGACAAAGATCGTACTTTTTGGGGAGAAATGTCCTCTGGTCTGATGAAACAAAAATAGAACTGTTTGGCCATAATGAACATCGTTATGTTTGGTAGGAAAAAGGGGGATGCTTGCAAGCCGAAGAACACCATCCCAACCGTGAAGCACGGGGGTGGCAGTATCATGTTGTGGGGGTGCTTTGCTGCAGGAGCGACTGGTGCACGTTACAAAATAGATGGCATCATGAGAAAGGAAAATTACGTGGCTATATTGAAGCAACAGCTCAAGTCATTAGTCAGATAGTTAAAGCTTGATCGCAGATGTGTCTTTCAAATGGACAATGACCCCAAGCATACTTCCAAAGTTGTGGCAAAATGGCTTAAGGACAACAAAGTCAAGGTATTGGAGTGGCCATCCACAAAGCCCTGACCTCAATCCTATAGAAACATTTGTGGGCAGAACTAAAAAAGTGTGTGCGAGCAAGGAGGCCTACAAACCTGACTCAGTTACACCAGCTCTGTCAGGAGGAATGGGCCAAAATTCACCCACCTTCTTTTGGGAAGCTTGTGGAAGGCTACCCGAAATGTTTGACCCAAGTTAAACAATTTAAAGGCAATGCTACCAAATACTAATTGAGTGTATGTAAACTTTTGACCCACTGGGAATGTGATGAAATAAGTAAAAGCTGAAATAAATCATTCTCTCTACTATTATTCTGACATTTCACATTCTTAAAGTAAAGTGGTGATCCTAACTGACCTAAGACAGGGAATCTTTACTATGATTAAATGTCAGGAATTGTGAAAAACTGAGTTTAAATATATTTGGCTAAGGTGTATGTAAACTTCCAACTTCAACTGTTGTTCCTTTCTCTGTGTGTCGGCCTGTTTAAATCCAGACATGGATTGTGTTCGCAGGTTCTGTACGTTCCTGATCCTGAGCACATATCCAGTGTGGGGAGCTCCCCTTCCCTTAGCCCCATCAGCCCTTTGTCTCCCACCTCCTCAGAAGCTGACTTAGAGAAGGTGACGGTATGTTGGCATTCAGACACGCACTCGCAATGAACGCGTTGCCATTCTCCCTTCACCATGCGTCTGCTCACAAGCACACACACACATACGTACAACACCTATCATAGAGTGAGATAGAGGGCTTTATCAGAAATCCTGCATAAATATCTATCACAAATCCGATTTAAAATGTAAAGGGCCAACTCTCATACTGTCCAGACAATCCAGGACAGGCCAGACGATAAGTGATGCATTATGTTTTATGAGCAGAATAAGTCTGTAATGTACTAATTCTCCATTGGTAGCTGACCTACAGTATACAGACATGATGTATGGCTCTGGCTCCAGGTAATAGAATGGCTCTTTGTTCTGCCCATTAAGCAATAGTTACAGTGATGTTAGGTAAACTTCCCTCACACAATTCTGCTCTGGGGCGGTGAAAGCTGAAATGCCACCGCTTTTACTGTACCATTTAGTCTCCATTTATAGAAGCATGCAGCCAATAAAGATACAGTTAGTTTATTATTTACTGAACGGTCATGTTGACAACCTCAGTATATAAGAGGGAATAATGTGTTAGTTGAGTGCTGACCAAGGGAGGGAACAGGGGATCAAATATCTGCAGGTTTTCACTGTCCAGCAACTATGGTGGATCTGTAACCATGTCAGTGCAGTATAGCTTGGGAAAATGCCCTTAAGTATGGTTGGTTCTAGCAGGTCTGGAATCAGGCTTATTTAGTCCTCTGTAATGGAATACTGGAAGCTGACATGTTCCATTGTTCTCAGATCAGGTCAGGAGTGTCACCCTCCTGCTCCATAGATTGCCCTCTCCACCCGGCACCAAACGAGCCAATCATTAAACACACAGGAACCTTCTGACCCCCAAAGAAATATGACTGTTTGTCCCAGGTGGTCTCCATGGCGACAAGGCACTGTTTTGTCAGAATGTTATCAGAAAATGGGTTCCTCTGCTACTGCTGCCTTTCCAAACTAGCTGCATAAATTCAACACTACTCAGGCTGGAAGAAGGATCCCGTCATTAGTTTATTTAGCGCTTATCTATTTAGGTCATGCCTGTAAGAACAGGAGCCTATTTCTTGGCTCTCAGCGGAGGAAGAGGATCTGAGGGAGAAGGGCTGTGTGTGACTGTGGAGAAAATAAGCTTTTTAGTGTGTTGCTCTGTCTGATATTTAGAGAAATGAATGAACGGAGCTCGTTCTCTCAGATGACCAGCAAGACAGCCTGCATGTCCCAAATGGCACCCTATGCCCTATGTAGTGCAATGCTTTTGACCAGAGCGCTATGGGCCCTGGTCAAAAGTAGTGCACTACATAGGGAATAGGGTCCCATTTGGAATGCATACAGCAGTTATTCCAGAGAGAGGAAGCATGATGTGTTTCTAGGACAGACAGGGGAGGGTAAATCACCTCAACAGGACGTGGAGTAAGGATCCAGTATGGTTTACAAGGTAGAGGAGGAAGGACCTTAATAACATGCACAATGCTTTTTCTAAACCTCAATGATCTTTTAATTATAAAACCCTTTTTGTGGCCACACACACAGGAGGTCGGTGGCACCTTAATTGGGAAGGACGGGCTCGTGGTAATGGCTGGAGAGTGGATTGGGTGGAATGGTATCAAACACACGGTTTGATGCCAATCCATTCGCAGCGTTTCAGACGTTATTATGAGCCGTCCTCCCCTTAGTAGGCTCCACTGGCCGCACAGAACAGGCTGTAATGTCTGGCAGGCATGAGATGTCATGGCTGGCTAGCCATTGTGCTGGCATTCGAATCTCACGCTGTGACCGTAGCCAGCCTAGCTCACTGTCCTCCTGACCTCTCTCCCTCTCCCTGTCCTATCCTGTTCTGTTGTGTCCTGGCACCCTCACTTCCTTCCTTCTGTTGCACAGAACAGACTAGGCCACTATTTTTAGGGCCAGGGAAAGTAGGACTACTGTAAATGACCTGCCTAGCCTGCTGCAGGGTTGCTGGTGCCCAATGGGCTGGTGCCATACTACAGCTGCTCAGGTAACCCAGCCCGGACCTTGGGGTTTCACCTCTACTCTGCCACCTTGCCAACATCCTCCTGTCTCTATAGGAGAATCAGGATGAAAGATTCAAAAGATGCATCCCATGAATTTACAGTATATGTTTGTTCTGCTCATGGTTGCAGAACATGTAAATGTCCACATGGGGGAGCTGTGGTTAAATATTCCACAGTATTCCACTTCTAGCCTTCTACTCTCTCTCTGCCTTTGATGTTTAGTCTACATTACAGCCTGTCTGCAAGGCCATACAGCACAGGACCGAAGCTCAGGCAGGCAGGTGGTTTATCCTGAAGGGGTCTGGGAAGGAATGAATTCCTTGTCTTAGTCACTAATCATTCTATTCTGTTATGTTTCATTGTAGTGTAAATGGCACTGGATGTTGTGGAGTGTTATTATATGGGGTCAAACATTTGGCTAAAAGAGTCCCTCGGTCTTCCTAAAAATCCTCATGAATCATTATAGCAGGGTTCCCCAACTAGCAGGTAGTTTTGGCCCGCAGGTGGGGTTTTTTTCTCCCCCCTCCCAAGTTTTCTGAGCAAAATATATATATATATATATATATATATACCTTTTTTTTGGGGGGGGGGGGGTACCAGTCTAAAGTTTGGACACACCTACTTTAGAAGGGTTTTTCTTAATTTTTTACTATTTTCTACATTGTAGAATAATAGTGAAGACATCAACACTTTGAAATGACACATATGGAATCATGTAGTGACCAAAAAAGTGTTAAACAAATCAATGTTTGTGCTTAGTGGGACTATCATTTGTTTTTCAACAGGACAATGAACCAAAACACACCTCCAGGCTGTGTAAAGGCTATTTGACCAAGAAGGAAAATTATGGAGTGCTGCATCAGATGACCTGGCCTCCACAATCACCCAACCTCAACCAAATTGAGATAGTTTGGGATGAGTTGAATCGCAGAATGAAGGAAAAGCAGCCAACAAGTGCTCAGCATATGTGGGAACTCCTTCAAGACTGTTGGAAAAGCATTCCAGGTGAAGCTGGTTGAGAGAATGTCAAGAGTGTGCAAAGCTGTCATCAAGGCAAAGGGTGGATACTTTGAAGAATCTCACTTTTTTGGTTACTACATGATTCCATATGTGTTATTTCATAGTTTTAATGTCTTCACTATTATTCTACAATGTAGAAAGTATCTGGTGTGAGCACCATTTGCCTCATGCAGTGCGACACATCTCCTTCGCAAAGAGTTGACCAGGCTGTTGATCGTGGCCTGTGAAATGTTGTCCCACTCCTCTTGAATGCGAAGTTGCTGGATATTGGCGGGAACTGGAACACGCTGTCATACATGTCAATCCAGAGCATACCAAACATGCTCAATGGATGACATGTCTGGTGAGTATGCAGGCCAATGAAAAACTGGGACATTTACAGCTTCCAGGAATTGTGTACAGATCCTTGCGACATAGGGCCGTGCATTATCATGCTGAAACATGAGGTGATGGTGGCGGATGAATGGTACGACAATGGGCCTCAGGATCTCATCACAGTATCTCTGTGCATTCAAAGTCCAAGTTGGGAATTTAGCTATGACACCGGGTGAACACCCCTACTCTTACAATAACTTCAATGCGATTTTGGATGACCACAGAGAGTCAGGACACCCGTTTTAACTTCCTATCCGAAAGACGGCACCCTATGTAGGACAATGTCCCCAAATGTAATCAAGGTTTGAAATTATTCTGTTTTAGTCAAATCTTACATACTGCTCAAAAAAATAAAGGGAACACTTAAACAACACATCCTAGATCTGAATGAAAGAAATAATCTTATTAAATACTTTTTTCTTTACATAGTTGAATGTGCTGACAACAAAATCACACAAAAATAATCAATGGAAATCCAATTTATCAACCCATGGAGGTCTGGATTTGGAGTCACACTCAAAATTAAAGTGGAAAACCACACTACAGGCTGATCCAACTTTCATGTAATGTCCTTAAAACAAGTCAAAATGAGGCTCAGTAGTGTGTGTGGCCTCCACGTGCCTGTATGACCTCCCTACAATGCCTGGGCATGCTCCTGATGAGGTGGCTGATGGTCTCCTGAGGGATCTCCTCCCAGACATGGACTAAAGCATCTGCCAACTCCTGGACAGTCTGTGGTGCAACGTGGCGTTGGTGGATGGAGCGAGACATGATGTCCCAGATGTGCTCAATTGGATTCAGGTCTGGGGAACGGGCGGGCCAGTCCATAGCATCAATGCCTTCCTCTTGCAGGAACTGCTGACACACTCCAACCACATGAGGTCTAGCATTGTCTTGCATTAGGAGGAACCCAGGGCCAACTGCACCAGCATATGGTCTCACAAGGGGTCTGAGGATCTCATCTCGGTACCTAATGGCAGTCAGGCAACCTCTGGCGAGCACATGGAGGGCTGTGCGGCCCCCCAAAGAAATGCCACCCCACACCATGACTGACCCACCGCCAAACCGGTCATGCTGGAGGATGTTGCAGGCAGCAGAACATTCTCCACGGCGTCTCCAGACTCTGTCACGTCTGTTACATGTGCTCAGTGTGAACCTGCTTTCATCTGTGAAGAGCACAGGGCGCCAGTGGCGAATTTGCCAATCTTGGTGTTCTCTGGCAAATGCCAAACGTCCTGCACGGTGTTGGGCTGTAAGCACAACCCCCATCTGTGGACGTTGGGCCCTCATACCACCCTCATGGAGTCTGTTTCTGACCGTTTGAGCAGACACATGCACATTTGTGGCCTGCTGGAGGTCATTTTGCAGGGCTCTGGCAGTGCTTCTCCTGCTCCTCCTTGCACAAAGGCAGAGGTAGCGGTCCTGCTGCTGGGTTGTTGCCCTCCTACGGCCTCCTCCATGTCTCCTGATGTACTGGCCTGTCTCCTGGTAGCGCCTCCATGCTCTGGACACTACGCTGACAGACACAGCAAACCTTCTTGCCACAGCTCGCATTGATGTGCCATCCTGGATGAGCTGCACTACCTGAGCCACTTGTGTGGGTTGTAGACTCCGTCTCATGCTACCACTAGAGTGAAAGCACCGCCAGCATTCAAAAGTGACCAAAACATCAGCCAGGAAGCATAAGAACTGAGAAGTGGTCTGTGGTCACCACCTGCTGAACCACTCCTTTATTAGGGGTGTCTTGCTAATTGCCTATAATTTCCACCTGTTGTCTATTCCATTTGCACAACAGCATGTGAAATGTATTGTCAATCAGTGTTGCTTCCTAAGTGGACAGTTTGATTTCACAGAAGTGTGATTGACTTGGAGTTACATTGTGTTGTTTAAGTGTTCCCTTTATTTTTTTGAGCAGTGTATATTTTTTTGGCTTCTTGAAGTCAATTTGCAATCTAAAAATACTAGTTTTATTATGTTCCAGCTCCCCGACCATCCGCTCAATACATTTTTTTGATGATCCCTGCAATATAGGTTTACTAAGTGGGAAAAAACAACCATCACCTATTATTAGAGGGATTGTTCTACTATGGGCACGTCCCAAGTGGCACCCTATTCCTGTTATAGTGCACTAATTTTTACCAAGGCCCTGGTCAAAAGTAGTGCACTTTAAAGGGAATAGGGTGCCATTTGGGATGCAGCCTTGGCAAAGCAAACAGCAGCTCTATGGATGGATGCAATATCCATAGCGTTATGTCAGGGTCAGCTTTCTTCCTTCCACCTGGCAAGCAGCTCTAGACTGGATTGATTTCCCATAGCTTCTGGGATCAAAGCACCATGTGATAACACCATCCCTCCCTCTCTCCATTCCTCCATCTTTAGCCTCTCTCCCACTCTCCGGTCGGTCAGTGTACACCTCCTCTCACAGAGACACACACACACGTTGATATCTATGACAATTGTGGAGTTCACATTTTTATTTCAATTCTTATGGACAGACTCTGATGTGTTATGGGGTTCCCATTCCCCCAACCCCTAGCCCTGAATTAGAACCCTGATCAGGCTAACACATGAAACATACAGTCCTCAGTGTGTATGAACGCTGTCCAAGTACATGAGGGAAACAGTATATTAACCATACTTAGCCTAGTGCTAGTTTATGGTATGAACAACACCATGATGACAGATAGACACTGGAACACTGTTAAAGAGTATCTCTCATTCAAATGATAGGGCAGAGTGGGAGGGTTAGATCACAGTGTTGCGTTAGACCACCACACACACTCACACACACACACACACACACACACCACCCCTTCCTTCCTGTGATCTGCCTCGTCTCCTGTGATGATAGGGGGATGGAGGATGTTGTCTAAGAGAGGAAGGAGGACATGTTAGGACTGTTTATTTTAAACCAGGCCAGTGTTCGGATTTCTGTTTCTGCTATGTGCTGCTGGGGGACAGTTGGCCTGTGTCCCAAATGGCACCCTATTCCCTACATTGTGTACTACTTTAGATCAGAGCCCCATGAGCCCTGGTCGAAACTAGTGTACCATATAGGGAATATGGTGCCATTTGGGATGCAACCTAGAGCTGTGTGTTATTGGAGGCTGTGAGTACCTCTTGTCATGTTGCTGTAGTATTACTGCAGCAGAACAGAGAGGACTGGAGCATGAGTCACTAGGAAGTGAATGTGCCAGTGAAGAGAGGATGGGTGAAGCACTGTAGATATCCACCTGAAGTGGATGACAGTGACCGACCAAGGAGAGCACCACACACAAGTGTCATGTTCTCTTTCCTACTGATGTATAATGTTCCTGTAACGGTGGTGGTTCAATGAAGGCCTAGGTTTTAGCTCAAAGGGCTAACACAGTGCCCGGGTTGGAATCCCAGCCAGTAGTTCTTTTGTCTAGCATGTTGAGCTGCCCCCTCAGCCACATGAGCTCCCAGTGTGTGTGGGCGTGTGTGTTGCTAGTAGTGTGCCGGTGGGTCAGTAGTCGTGGGCTGGTGCTCCCAGGGAGACCGAGACAGGAGAGGTGTGGGAGGGTGTCAAGAGGCCAGCAGACAGCTGTGGGTTTGGTGTCTCACACACAGCAGACCTGCACGCCTACTCTTCATCTCTCTGTCTGCGCCATGTTCCCACACCCTCCTTCCCTATCCCTCCATCCTTCATTCTTCCAACCTTCTATCCCTCCATCTTCTTGTTCCCACACCCTTACTATCCCTCCATCCATCCCGCCGCCTGGCTCCTGTTCCCACACCCTCCCTATCCCTCCATCTCTCCATCCCTCAGTCTCCCTCAGTCTGGCTCTGCAGCCAGTCACACAGCCTGGCACGGTAGCAGGCCATGTGGCCTCGCTCACAAAGACCAGTCCCACCATGTATGGTGTTTGCAGGCAGCAGATGCCCCATCTGTGGATAAATCATTATCATTGTTTACAATGGAGGAGCTGGAGTACATCTGACAGACAGTGCCTAGAAATTACTGTAGTAGGGTTGGCACAAACGTTTATGGATAAAGACCGTCATAAATAAAATGACCTGCATTTTCTTTCCCTCCTTTTTTTTGAACAGCTGACTGAAGGCGTGATGGCCAGGCATTCATGCTGTTGAATTCAGTTTCTGTGATAACATGGGCTCTTAACAACGTGATGAAACTTTGTTGCCCCCTGCTGAAACAAGCAAGGTGTTGTAGCAAACAATGAATAGAATGGGCTTGGAACCTCTAACCCTGGTAATTTGGCTGGTAAACTCATGGGTACACTCGCAATGGCTGCCTGGTAATGGCTGCCTGGTATTATAATTTTTGTGGTAATGTAGAATGTTCATTCAATTGATGTTAACTGATGTGGCTCATGCAATGGAATGTATTGTTTGCAATGTAAGTTGAGTTGAATCAACAAATCATAGCCCATATTGATGGGACACTTCCTGCTTTTACTTCCTGCTTTGCACCTATGGGTACACTCACAATGGGTGCCAGTTCACCCATTATGCCATCTTTGGACGGGAAGCCCGTCCTATTCATTCTATTTCTATGGCAGCACATGCAGTCAGGAGTGGAAGAAAGGAGAAAAGGTGTGTCTAAAAAGCAAAACAAATATTTCCATGACCGTCACAGCCCTGAGTCCTCCACGTGAGATGCAGCAGATACTACTGTAGAAACTGGATCTGTACATAACACATCGTAAAACTTAAATCTCTATCTCTACTTGTCATAAGAACAGTAACACTGTCTGTTTGTTGAGTGAACAGGATTAAACAGGGTCTTTGCTGTCATCGTGGCCCATATGGTCAGGGATTTGGTTGGGTCAGGAGCATGGTTTTACCCTGAGTCTATTACGACCAATAACACAGACAGACTGCTGACACACACACACACACACACACACACACACACACACACACACACACACACACACACATCTGTAGTCAGGTAATGTCTGCCTGATATCTCAGTTTCATGTTCATTTCTCAGTGTATGTTGCGTACATCGTCAGTGCTGGAGTTCAGTTAACATTTCAGTACAGGAAGAACAATCAGTCTACTGATCTACACACACTTGCATGACAAAGTTTATGATGTATGTAGTTAGAGGAATAACAGAGCTGTATTTAAATAGTCTTCATATGCACTTCTCATCCTGTTTCTATTAAACTAATCAAGCATCAACTAGCAAGCCACCATAAGATGAATGCTTCAGCCTCATATAGATATATTTTTCTAGCTAATTGCCATTATGAACTTCAGACTACAGGAAGTGCATTCATTTACTAATGTATCTGATTAGACATACATGTCTCTCTCTGTCTCTGTGTGTTTGTTGACCTGATTGGCTAGCAGTGTAGAAACATTGCTACATTGCTACAAATGAACATTCACTAGCTATACTGCATATTTAGATACTCTGGCTGATTGGTTTGATGTAGGGAGACATACACTATATATACAAAAGTATGTGGACACCCCTTCAAATTAGTGGATTCGACTATTTCAGCCACAACCGTTGCTGACAGGTGTATAAAATTGAGCACACCGCCATGCAATCTCCATAGACAAACATTGGCAGTAGAATGGCCTTACTGAAGAGCTCAGTGACTTTCAACGTGGCACTGTCATAGGATGCCACCTTTACAACAAGTCAGTTCATCACATTTCTGCCCTGCTATAGCTGCCCTGGTCAAGTGTAAGTGCTATTATTGTGAAGTGGAAACGTCTAGGAGCAACAATGACTCAGCTGCGAAGTGGTAGGCCACACAATCTCACAGAACGGGACAGCCGAGTGCTGAAGCACGTAGCAACGTCAGTACAATAACTGTTCGTTGGGAGCTTCATGAAATGGGTTTCCATGGCTAAGCAGCCACACACAAGCCTAAGATCACCATTCGCAATGCCAAGCATCGGCTGGAGTAGTGTAAAGCTCTGGAGTGATGAATCACGCTTCACCATCTGGCAGTCCAACAGATTAATCTGGGTTTGGAACGCTACCTGCCCCAATGCATAGTGCCAACTGTAAAGTTTGGTGGAGGAGGAATAATGGTCTGGGGCTGTTTTTCATAGTTTGGGCTACGCCCCTTAGTTCCAGTGAAAGGAAATCTTAACGCTACAGAATACAATTACATTCTAGACGATTCTGTGCTTTCAACTTTGTGGCAACAGTTTGGGGAAGCCGCTTTCCTGTTTCAGCACAACAATGCCCCTGTGCACAAAGCAAGGTCCATACAGAAATGGTTTGTCGAGATCGATTTGGAAGAACTTGACTGGTCTGCACAGAGCCCTGACCTCAACTTCATCTTTGGGATGAATAGGAACGCCAACTGCGAGCTAGGCCTAATCGCCCAACCTCACTAATACTCTTGGCTGAATCGAAGCAAATCCCCGTAGCAATGTTCCAACATCTAGTGGAAAGTCTTCCCAGAAGAGTGGAGGTTGTTATAGCAGCAAAGGGGGGGACCAACTCCATATTAATGCCCATGATTTTGGAATGAGATGTTGGACAAGCAGGTGTGCACATACTTTGGTCATGTAGTGTACATGTCTTTATCTGTCTGTTTGTTTACCTGATTGGCTAGCAGTGCAGAAAACTTTGCTACATGTGGTGGAACAAGCTCCCTCACGACGCCAGGACAGCGGAGTCAATCACCACCTTCCGGAGACACCTGAAACCCCACCTCTTTAAGGAATACCTGGGATAGGATAAAGTAATCCTTCTAACCCCCCCCCTTAAAAGATTTAGATGCACTATTGGAAAGTGGTTGTTCCACTGGATATCATAAGGTGAATGCACCAATTTGTAAGTCGCTCTGGATAAGAGCATCTGCTAAATGACTTAAAATGTAAATGTAGACTAACTATACTCCACTGTATATTTAGATACCCTGACTGATTGGTTTGATGTAGGGAGACAAACTTAGGTCTGATTTTGCCAACTCCTTCTTCATTATTATCACTTGTTATATAACTTACTTATTTGACCTTTATTTAACTAGGCAAGTCAGTTAAGAACAAATTCTTATTTTCAATGACGGCCTAGGAACAGTGGGTTAACTGCCTTGTTCAGGGGCAGAACAACAGATTTGTACCTTGTCAGCTCGGGGATTCAAACATGCAACCTTGCGGTTACTAGCGCAACGCTCTAACCACTAGGCTACCCTGCTGCCCCAATCAGGTTACATGCAATGTAACATGTCGCTTGAGTATGTGACATAGAAATAGAATGAATAGAACGGCTTGAAAGCTCTAACCCTGGACATTTGACTGGTAAAATCATGGGTACGTACATTCACAATGGCTGCCAGATATTGTGAAGCAATAATCTCGATGGTATTTTCAAATTGTCTATAAACTGATGCTAGATTGCCACGGTAATTTAGAATGTTCATTCAAATGATGCTAACTGCAATGGAATGTCTTTTTGTAATGTCAGTTGAGTTGACTCAACAAATCACAGCACAGATTGAAGGGTATACTTCCTGCTTTTACTTCCTGCCGTGGGTGCACTCAAAATGGCTGCCACTCAAAATGGCTTCCAGTCCACCCATTATGCCATCATTGACTTGAATGAGATTACCTTTCTATTCATTCTATTTCTGTGGTATGTGATGTGTGCAAGGAGTTTGTTACTGAAATCTAAGATTGCTTATATTGATTACATTCAACTCAATGTTGTTTGAGCATTGAGTGTTGTTGAATTGATACGCTGCTGTTGATACTATTCTATTTGACTTGATCTATTCTGTATGACTTGGAGGATAATCTAAAGCTAGAACTAACTGTTTTTTAACATATCACTAAATGATAAATGTGTTCTTGTCCACCCTTTACTTCTACCTCCTCTCCTGTTATTCAAAATGGCCACCCCTCTAGGAATCCGATGGCGCTCCCAGGCCAGATGCTCACCATCATCACCATGCTCCGGTGTTCTCAGCACTCCGCCAGGCTCGTGTAGTGTCGTCCACCTCCGAGGAGGAAGAGGCCCTGACAGAGAAGTTCCTCAAAATCAACTGCAAGTACATCACAGACGGCAAGGTACATATCATGTATATTCATATATATTACAGTACTATACAGTATATATAGTATATTCTATATATAAAATAAGTACAGTATTATAAGGTAAGCGCATGGAGAAGTTCAGAGGACTATCAGGAATGCTGGCCCTCCGCCAGCCAACATCCACCTCTAGTAGCTCAGATCCATGCTATTGAACAAAATGAAACCAATATTGATCCATTCAGTCTAAATCAAAGCTTTGCAGCTTTCCCCCCCACAGGGAGGTCAGTATTGGAGCTTCCTGTTCAGAGTCAATATCCTTCAGTTGCTTTTGGATACCTGCAGTACAGTACAGCCATTTTGTTTATTTATGCTGGCAAGGTAATATATCTCCTCCACTAAATGGCTGACACATTTCTTTCACTGCCAGCTTTTTCATGCTCTAGCTATATTACTCCGTCTAACCCTCTCTTTCTTTCTTTCTTTCTCTCTCTCTCGCTCTCTCCCACTTCTCGCTCTTTCTCTCTCTCTGTCTCTCTCTCCCTCCCTCTCTCTCTCTCTCTCTCTCCTCGCTCTCTCTTTCTCCCCCTCTCCCTCCCTCCTCTCTCTCTCTCTCTCCGTCTGTCTCTCTCTCCCCCTCCAGGGTGCAGTGAGCGGGGTGTTGCTGGTGACGCCCAACAACATCATGTTTGACCCCCACAGGATGGACCCTCTGGTGCAGGAGCACGGCTGTGAGGAGTACGGCTACATGTGTCCCCTGGAGGAGGTCATGTCTGCAGCCATCTACAAGGAGATCACTGACAGCAAGATCAGAGAGGCCGTGCCCGCGTAAGAGCCCTGTCGTCTGTCTGTCGGTCGTCTGTCTGTCTGTCTGACAGTCACACACAGGGGTCCCGTTCATTAGAGCACACCGTAGCATCCGTTTTGTGCCTACTGAACCACAGTAACAATAATGTAGTGGAGAGGAGTAGCGTTTACGCACCTATTACACAAAATTAACGTTGTTTGCGTTTGCGTTTACGTTACACATCACTCGTTTACCCACTTATTTTTCTACCACTCCATCCCTGGTTACACATCACAGCCCCTCCGTCATCACTTCATCAGCCCGGCACTGCAGGCACACACTGATTACATCAGCAACCATCCAACAGATTCATTATATCCCCCATGCCAAAAAGGAAAAGGAAATGGCAATTATAGCAAGGTTAATGAACTATGCATTCACCCACCTACGTCTGGATTGCTCACCCATTTGCTTGATGTAATAATATATCCACTTCAGCAGCTAGCTTAGTTTATCTCAATGGCATGCCACCCACATACAGATCTCCTACCGTCTCTGTTTTTATTAGCAATTTAACATGGATTGTTTGCTCAGATCAAGATAATTGTGTTATATTAATACTATGATGAAATCTTACCAAAGCATTAGCTATTTGTAGCTGTGGTCCTCTGTGGCTCGGTTTTTAAGAATGCGGCGCCAGCGATGCCAAGGTCGTGGGTTCACGTCCCGCTGAGATCACATACACATGCTAATTATGTATGCACTTACTGAACTGTAAGTTGGATGAAAGTGTCTGCTAAGACACATTTATTATTATTGTAACTATAGAGCTATGCTTAGCCCTTCCACTGTAGTGCCCATCCAGTATGTCTGTGAAAATGTTCAGTGGTGGATTTGGGCTGTGTTAAGTGTTCAGATCTCATGGAGCGTCTATTGTGATGTCTAATGGTTATTGGCTGCAGTCCAAACACGTTATTTTCACCCTCTCACCCCTTGCGCCAGCGACTTTCCCTCAGGGGAATCCACGTCGAAACCGAATGCAGTTTGATTGCCATCTTAAGTGGAGGTCCAATTCACTAATGTTGCCCCCTCAGCCCTCGATTTAGCCCAAAGGAGCGAGTAAACCACTTTGGTCACTTGCGGGGTTGATACGACCCACAATTCAATGCAAACTGTAGTCACATGTCAAACTCTGGTGGCCGCGAAGTGTCAGATTTTATCAACAAGGCTGCATTTTCGGCATGTCAGAATAAAGTATTGAAGCTAGCTTGCTAGAAAATACACTGCTCAAAAAAATAAAGGGAACACTAAAATAACACATCCTAGATCTGAATGAATGAAATAATCTTATTAAATACTTTTTTGTTTACATAGTTGAATGTGCTGACAACAAAATCACACAAAAATAATCAATGGAAATCCAATTTATCAACCCATGGAGGTCTGGATTTGGAGTCACACTCAAAATTAAAGTGGAAAACCACACTACAGGCTGATCCAACTTTGATGTAATGTCCTTAAAACAAGTCAAAATGAGGCTCAGTAGTGTGTGTGGCCTCCACGTGCCTGTATGACCACCCTACAACGCCTGGGCATGCTCCTGATGAGGTGGCGGATGGTCTCCTGAGGGATCTCCTCCCAGACCTGGACTAAAGCATCTGCCAACTCCTGGACAGTCTGTGGTGCAACGTGGCGTTGGTGGATGGAGCGAGACATGATGTCCCAGATGTGCTCAATTGGATTCAGGTCTGGGGAACGGGCGGGCCAGTCCATATCATCAATGCCTTCCTCTTGCAGGAACTGCTGACACACTCCAGCCACATGAGGTCTAGCATTGTCTTGCATTAGGAGGAACCCAGGGCCAACCGCACCAGCATATGGTCTCACAAGGGGTCTGAGGATCTCATCTCGGTACCTAATGGCAGTCAGGCTACCTCTGGCGAGCACATGGAGGCCCCCAAAGAAATGCCACCCCACACCATGACTGACCCACCGCCAAACCGGTCATGCTGGAGGATGTTGCAGGCAGCAGAACGTTCTCCACGGCGTCTCCAGACTCTGTCTGTCACATGTGCTCAGTGTGAACCTGCTTTCATCTGTGAAGAGCACAGGGCGCCAGTGGCGAATTTGCCAATCTTGGTGTTCTCTGGCAAATGCCAAACGTCCTGCACGGTGTTGGGCTGTAAGCACAACCCCCACCTGTGGACGTCGGGCCCTCATACCACCCTCATGGAGTCTCTTTCTGACCATTTGAGCAGACACATGCACATTTGTGGCCTGCTGGAGGTCATTTTGCAGGGCTCTGGCAGTGCTTCTCCTGCTCCTCCTTGCACAAAGGCGGAAGTAGCGGTCCTGCTGCTGGGTTGTTGCCCTCCTACGGCCTCCTCCACGTCTCCTGATGTACTGGCCTGTCTCCTGGTAGCGCCTCCATGCTCTGGACACTACGCTGACAGACACAGCAAACCTTCTTGCCACAGCTCGCATTGATGTGCCCTTCTGGATGAGCTGCACTACCTGAGCCACTTGTGTGGGTTGTAGACTCCGTCTCATGCTACCACTAGAGTGAAATCACCGCCAGCATTCAAAAGTGACCAAAACACCAGCCAGGAAGCATAGGCACTGAGAAGTGGTCTGTGGTCACCACCTGCAGAACCACTCCTTTATTGGGGGTGTCTTGCTAATTGCCTATAATTTCCACCTGTTGTCTATTCCATTTGCACAACAGCATGTGAAATTTATTGTGGACAGTTTGATTTCACAGAAGTGTGATTGACTTGGAGTTACATTGTGTTGTTTAAGTGTTCTCTTTATTTTTTTGAGCAGTGTATATATATAGACATTGATTTTAGCGTTGGTAAATTAGCTTAGTCTCGTAGTGAGGAGCCTATAAAACGGAGCTAGATTCATAAACATATTTTTGGGAATTCTGAAATTTATCAGAATAAATGACCAAACAATAAAACTAGCTAGCCAGCTATGGGTAACTGTAGCTAGCTACCTGAAAGGAATGCTAGCTAGATACGTTAGCTTACTAGGTACATTAATAACTTTAGCTAGATACGTTAGCTTACTAGGTACATTAATAGCTTTAGGTTGACTGTTTTTAAGCTCAACTTCAAGATTTCCACCAAGGACGTTGCCTGTCCGATCATCACTCTCCCTCGCTTGGGCAAGGGACATTTAAGGTTCACTCGGATGTGACAATGTAAAATGTCATTCAAGGGCTGAGGTTTCTACTTTGAGATTGAAAAGCAGCCATTGTTTCTGTGTGTGAGGATAGCTGTTTTCTCAAATATGATGCAAGCAGACTCTCTGTCTCTCTCTGTCTCAAAGAGCACACAATAACAAATGCCTGCCTGTGTGCCAACCAGTGTTTTGTCATACACACAGCTGGACCTAGGAGCAAACTATTTTAGTCCCACAACAGGTCTTTGGAGAACCTGTGGAGTCTAGTGCGCTGTTACAGTATGTAGAGGAATCCTGTTAGTTGGCTGGCTGGCTACACAGTGTTTTTGTTACACTGTGTCCCTGTTAATTTACTGTACAAAACCTCTTCAGAGTATTATGCAGAGCCGTTCACTTACAGATGCGCCAAATAAACATAGATTCATATTAGATCCATATTGAGAGGATGACTTGTTTCACCTGGTCTCGCCACATTATACTCTAATAAACAAAATAAAAATGGTACCATTCTGCTGCATTCAAATTCAGACTCTAAGTTGTATTTTCTTCTTTACTGTTTTCTTCCCTATACAGACATCTGGAGCCTTTGACGTCAGAGCGCGGGCCCTCCACCTCCTCTCAGCCGGACCCGGAGCAGCGTCTGAGAGTCCCGGGCAACGACAGTGGCAGCGCGGCCCCCCGCAGCACAGAGGGCTCCTTCTCCGAGGACGTCTTTACAGAGTCAGAGCTGTCCCCCATTCGGGAGGAGGCCACTTCCTCCGAAGACCTCCGGCTGGACATGTCCTCCTCAGCCACAGCCTCCACAGAGTCCATCCAAACTATCACCCAGGTGGAGGCCTTCATCCCTCCAGGGGAAGCCCCGGGGGCCGCAAGCTGCGCCTGCAAATCAGTCAGCCAGCCGCCAGTGGAGGGCCAGGAGAAACAACCCACCACAGCAGAAGACAATCCAGACAGCCACACAGCCCAGAGCCAGTCTCCCATGGGCTCCAAGCAGCACAGTGTGGATGTGGAGAAGGCAGCACCAAGCACACCCACCACCAACCAGGGACTAGGCCAGGGACCCTCCTCACGCCCTGCCTCCCAGAGCTCTACCACCGGGCCTGGGGAGCCCTCCGGCCAGGAGGGGGATCCAGGGGACAGGCCCAAACTGAGCAGAGAAGGGTCCCGGGACTCCGAGACGGACGTGGAGGAACTGAGGAAGATGTGGAAGAGTCACACTATGCAACAAGCCACAGGGCAAATGGAGAATGTAACACAAAAGGAGGAGGGACAGGACTCTGCAGAAGGTAGTGAGACAACGTGTCTCTGTTGTATTATGAAAATATGAAACACATAGCCTTACAATATGCACTTACATTGTTTTTCAGTAGGTGCGAAAATATGTTCAGCTTCGACCCTACTTGAGTTCTCAACATGAAGGCAAATCTAAAGACAGTTACAGCAGATTATTACACATCCTCACTGCCAGGTATACTGCTGCCATTTGCCATCTCTGCAATTATCATCATAATGTTCATGTTTATTCTAATGAAGCTCCCAGTGCTATCACTGGAAAGTCAGCTCTGGCTGTTTCCGTACACCTCGGCTGCAGGGTGCTCCTGATAACCTCCTGTCACAGCTTTGTGCCTCCCCAGTTGTAATTGGACTAAAAAAGGGAGAGAGAACTGTGGAAATGTGTGGTGTGCTGTTATCACTTACAGGAATGAGCAGAGGCATTATACACCACTTTGATCTAGCTCTGCTGTTAGCCGGTCTGCTGCCACGTACACTCAACTCCAAGATAGGCTAAAACGTCAAAAATCAAACACAGAGAGACAACACAAACACACACACCTAACATCTGAGGGGAAACACAATAGTGTTTAGACGGCCTGCATTAAAAACCCTCAGAGACACGTGCAGCATTTAAAGTGACTTAACTATTTACATTTTATAGCTGCCTTCTCTTTTTGGTTTGATGTTTTTTTCAGTAAACATAGAATATTTCTTACCCTAGAACATAGACTACCGCAGTAGTGTGCAGGCTCAAACTACTACTGTGTTCTGTGTCATGCCTGCTATAGGTGCTATGTATGTTCAGTATGTTATTCTTCCACTGTTCTACAGTTCTATGTGAGCTCTAGTGCCTCAGTTGTGTTCAGACCTGGGTTCTAATAGTATTTGTTTTCTTTCTAACACTTTTGCTGCACCTCATTGAGTTTGCCTGGTGCATTGGAACCAATGGAATAGTCCCAAAAGTGCAAACTCCGCCCATCTGGCACTCCAGGCAGGCTCAATCAAACTCAAAGTATTTTTTTGAAAGGAAACGAATACTGGTTGAACCCAGGTCTGGTTGTGTTCAAATAATTTATATCACCATAATTCTCACCCCACAGAGAGTTCCTAGAATGTTTGCTCTTATTGGCTGGAATCACAGCAGGATTCTGCTTTACTCCACACCACATTACCATGGCAGACGCTAGCCGAGGCCCCACTTCAAAACAAGCCCAATTACTGCGTTTTCAAATATAATTTTTCCCACTATGCTGTGTTTTCTAAGTAGATGAACCATTTTTCTGCCTCTGTTTGTGGTTATACGTCCCAGTCTGTGTTATGTCACAAAGTGTCTCTTTTCTTTGTAGAACTCCCACTGATTTGACCTTCTAATGGGTTGTTAATAAAAGTAGGCATATGTTTTTGTGTCACGATCCGTTATGAGCTATGTTTATTGGGGTCATCTTCCTATTATTCTGGCACAAAATTACTGTCTGTTGAGATACCTGGTAAACAGAGTAGGATATCTAGGTCACATGGCCAGGTCGCAGTTGTAAATGAGAACGTGTTCTCAACTGGCCTACCTGGTTAAATAAAGGTGAAATAAAAAAATCGAAATAAAGACCCAGTTATCAAATAGATCTGAAATGTTTTCTTATTTACAGATGGATTAGGTCCAGTGGTGTGGTGAGGGACTACTAGATAATAAGAGGATAGGTTTTAAACCAGGACTAGGCCTACATTTGGTCAGTTACTAAATTGAAACATATTCTGAAAGATTGAAATCAGATTGGTATCTGCTTTGGCCCTGTAACTGTTAAGATGGATAAGATAACAATTCATTATCATGTGATTATTTCCTGTTTGTCATGTGGCCCTACAGTGTCCATGGAGCGGCGGAGGAAGCGGTCCCACAAGTTCCTGTGTCTGCGGGTGGGCCAGCCCATGAAGAAGACGTTTGTGTCCAACGCCAGCGCCTCCATGCAGCAGTACGCTCAGAGGGACAGGAAACATGAGTACTGGTTCGCTGTGCCGCAGGAGAGGTGTGTGTGTGTGTGTGTGTGTGTGTGTGTGTGTGTGTGTGCACCACACTGCTGCGCCAAGGTTTGCAGAATCACTGTAGTGCAGCCCCATTGTCTTCCCAGTGCCAAGCCCATCTCACTATGCTGCCACTAGACCAGACCAGACAGCTAGATTATTTATTTATTCACCCACTCTGCAGACACACACTGTCACACACACACACACACACAGACATACACAAATATGTATAGAATAGAATACATGTATTTTTCACAGAGGGAACACAACTAACCACTTTTTTCCCTGTGTGAAAAGTGGACCAGGCTGTGAAAAGCAATCCAGTTACATACATTTTGTGCAGTATCTCAGTGTGCTTTGGATGACATTTCTGTCCACAATAGCACAAATGAACTGTTTTTGCCCTTTTATGTTAATTGGTATTAATCGTAATGAGATCTGCAATGTCAGCAGTATTCATAATGAATGTATCATTTAGGCCTTTCAACCAACACCCAGTACAAGGAAATATGTATCTTCATCAAAAGCTGTAAAATATGTTTTTCTAGTGAATGATTCCAAATTGCTTCAACAGCTTAATTCAATTAGTTAATGCTGAAAAGTCACTTTGTTGCAATGAATTTGCCACAGCCTCATTATCAATGTTGGGTCCAAGCACAGTGCTGCCTTTGTCTCCAGTCCTGGAGAGAGAGAGGGCAGAAAGTTATGAATCCGATAAGATGTTTGACCAGCCATTCTTTGACTTTGGAAACTCTGCCCTTCAGCTGTTTTCATTCCCAGTAGCCAGTAGGCTTGTGTTGACCAGCACAGCACACACCTCTCAGTCTCACATGTTAATCTCATTTGAAGCAGGCAGACAGGCCACCAGTATTGTCTAGGGTCACAGACACAGTCACACCACCATCACCATCACCATGGCCATGTGCCATTGTAGGGTGGTTGGAATGTGTTTATCTCAGAATGTCTCCTGTAATGCTGCCCTGTTACACTGCTGGCTCTGTTCCCAAGGATAGCACTGTGCCTTTATACACACACACACACACATCCGTGCACAGACGCGCACACTTACACATACTCACGTACACACACACTTTCGTACACACAAACACACGTGCATGCACACACATACACTGGCAGACTGACTATGCCTGCTGGATGACCTAGTTGAGTGGCGACCCAGAAGATATGTGTAAAGTATCCTGACAATGGTGGGAGAGTTCCAGGCAGTGGGGAAAAAGACCATATAGAGCCTGATACATAGAGACACAAGACAGCAGAGTGGCATAACAGTCTCATGCCATTTAGAGACGGCCACAGGAGACAGGAAACAGGAGACAAAGGGCTGTGAGACATGGGTTTATTCTAAACATAGGAAAGGTAGGAAGTATACGGAGGGTATGGGGCAACAGAGGACAGTACTAAGGACGAACAGCAGAGGGGCTAATGATCTTGGAGCAGGGGGGAAAGGTCTCGGCTTCTGGGGGTGTAGCTGCAAGGCTATAGCAGCGTGCCAGCGCATCTGGCTTGACCTTCTTGGACACCGGTCGGGACTGCGGAAGCGAAGTGGCCCGGGCCTTACTGAACCCCTCCCAGAGGTCCAAGGACTTCACAGAGCTGGCGGAGAAGTCCGGGGCAAATTCCAGGCCCCCAGGAAGACGTTCCGGGGCATGCAGAGCTGACTTCAGGCAATGAGTGTGGCAGAATGGACTCCAGCCAACGATGGCACCAGTAGACCAGTCAACAGAGGGATTGTGTCGCTGGAGCCTAGAGAATCCCAATACCACGGAAACCTGCGGAGACTCAATTAGCAGGAATTGGATCGTCTCTCTGTGGTTCCCCGACACTCGTAGGTTGACGGGGGTGGTCTGGTGGGTGACCCGCCCGTCCAGCACTCTAACACCCATGGGAATGGAGAGGGGTTGAGTGGGGATGCCCAGCTCGGACGCCAGGGTAACGTCCATGAGACTCACATCGGCCCCCGAGTTGATGAGTACCTGGAGAGAGTTGGACTGGCCGCCCCACTGCAGGATGGCACGGAGAGGGGGCCGAGTAAGGGGAGACGAAAAATTGTCTTTAAGACCCACCAGAGTACTCACTCCAACTAATGAGCTAGGTCTTTTGAAGGGGCAGGTAGACACATAATGACCGACAGTTCTGCAATACAGACAACTCTGGGCGTCAAGTCTGCGTACGGGTTCGGCTGGAGACAGCCTAGCCCTGCCGAGCTCCATCGGCTCGGGAAGAGGTGAATTGGCTATCTCCGGAGGCTCTTGGAGGGACTTGGGTAAGCTCGGATCCTCTCGGGGACGTAGACGCCGGGGACTTCCGGAGTTCATTAGATGCACGGGGGGATCCTTGAGTGAGGGATTGGGACCACAATCGGACCTCTTCTCCCTCCTACGTTCCCACAGCCGACCATCGATCCGGATGGTTAAAGCGATGAGTGAGTCAAGATCCGGCGGTAGTTCTCGGGCTGCAAGCTCATCCTTTACCTGCTCCGATAATCCATGCAGGAACATGTCAAACAGCGCTTCCGGGTACCAGGTACCATCCGCTGCTAGTGCGCGGAACTCCACCGCATAGTCTGCCGCACTGAGAGAGTCCTGCCGAAGCTGGAGTAACTTCCAGGCAGCCTCTCTCCCGGACCACGGAGCCTCAAACCTTTTTTACCTCCACCACGAATCCCTCCAGACTGAAGCATACGGCCGACTGTTGTTCCCAAACGGCCATAGCCCAAGCGAGGGCCGTCCCGGACATCAGCGTAATGAGGTACACTATCTTAGAGCAGTCAGAGGGAAAGGAGGAAGGCTGCAGCTCCATGACGAGGGAACACTGAGTGAGAAACGCCCGACAAGTGCCCGACTCTCCATCGAAGCACTCCAGGGGAGGTAAGCGAGGTGGCCGGGGAACCGAAGTGACGGCGCTGCTACCAGCCAGGTTACTAAGGGGCTGGGAGGTTACCGTTGTGGTAGGCTGCCTAGTAGACAACCCACGGACTTGCTCCCTTAATGTGTCCAATGCTTGGTCGTGACGTTCGGCCACGGCCTGGAACCCTTCCATCAGACCACGAAGCAACTCCTCGTGCCTTCCAATGACAGCTCCTTGGGAGGCGATGGCTTTGCGCGGCTGGTCCGAGTCTGCTGGGTCAGTCATGGCCAGTTCATACTATCACGTTTGAAGGTAAGACCCAGGTGCAGACAGTGTCAAAGGACCAGAAGTTTATTAATTCGAACACGGGAAATGGCAAATGTACAGGACGGCAGGCAGGCTTAGGTCAGGCAGAGGTCGGTAATCTAGAGTAGGAGGGGCAAAGGTACAGGATGGCAGGCAGGCTCAGGGTCAGGGCAGGCAGAGGTTGGTAATCCAGAGTAGAGGGCAAAGGTATAGGACAGCAGGCAGGCTCAGGGTCAGGGCAAGCAGAAGGACAAAACCGGGAAAACTAGAGAACAAGAATATAGACAAGACAGGAGCAAGGGGAAAAACGCTGGTAGGTTTGAGGAACAAAACGAACTGTCAACAGACAAACACAGAACACAGGTATAAATACACAGGGGATAATGGGGAAGATGGGCGACACTTCAAGGAGGTTGGAGGCAATCACAAAGACTGGTGAAACAGATCAGGGCGTGACTGTCTGTGTTTCTGTCTCTCTCCCCTCCCAGGTCCGAGCACCTGTATGTGTTCTTCGTCCAATGGACCCCAGACATGTATGGGGAGGGGGTGAAGGGCATCGGCCACGAGCCAGGGTTCATGGTGGTCAAGAAGCCTTCAGGGTTCGAGACAAGAGAAGACGAACCCCTCACGGATATCAACAACAAAGAGTGGGAGGTAAGGACTAGAGAACTGAGGTGTTCCACACTACATTCTACACTCTGTGTTGTTTCTTACATGGCTGGATGTTGCTGTACAGTAGTATGTGTAGTAGTTACAATACAATGAGTGTACAAAACAATAGGAACACCTTCCTAATATTGAGTTGCACCCCCTTTTGCCCTCAGAACAGCTTCAATTCCTTGGGGGTATGGACTTTACAAGGTGTTGAAAGCGTTGCACAGGGATGCTGGCCCATGTTGACTCCAATGCTTCCCACAGTTGTGTCAAGTTGACTAGATGTCCTTTGTGTGGTGGACAATTATTGATACACATGGGATACTGTTGAGTGTGAAAAACCCAGCAGCGTTGCAGTTCTTGACACTCAAACTGGTGCGCCTGACACCTACTACCACACCCCATTCACAGACGCTTAAATCTTTTGTCTTTCCCATTCACCCTCTGAATGGCACACATACACAATCCATGTCTCAATTGTCTCAAGGCTTAAAAGACCTTCTTTAACCTGTCTCCTCCCCTTCATCTACACTGATTGAAGTGACATCAATAAGGGATCATAGCTTTCACCTGGATTCACCTGGTCAGTCTACGTCATGGAAAAACCAGGTGTTCCTAATGTTTGGTACACTCTGTATATTTACCTACTGATCCAGCCTGTGTTGTAGTCCATATATGTCCTATTTGTTATATGCTTTCATTCAGTCAAGTGATTTCTTTTGTAGTGATATGACTGTGTGTAGTGTTAAATGGAATGTATTTGCATTGTTATTCTGCCATCATCATTATCTATGCTCCTTAAGGTTATTTGTGTGTTCAAATTATTACACTGTCATTTATGATTACATTGTTTTGATCAATCTGTCCAAGTGTTTGCTTGATGTGTTATAGTTATGTTTATTGTGTAATTTGTGTGAATAATATTTCCTTTGGTCGGAAATGCGCAATCTTCACTCAGATTACAACAACCACAATGTTTTGCATGATTGTGAAATCATTTTGTTCCAAGTCAGTTGTCCACGTTATTAATGCAGTGTATATGGCATGCATTAATATCTCTGTTGTCGTCAGTCATCCCAAACTATAGTTGTGCTGGATGACCTGACTGACTGGGGTGTTCCGCAGTTGTAGACAGATGGATGGAATGGTTCCCGTTGTGAAAAGCTGGTTGGTTAAAGAAGGCACATAGTGAATTCTTTAAAACATGTGTGGGCATTCTTGTGACCGTAATATACATAGTTGTGTTCAGTTCGCTCATTCTCTGCCCTATCCTTAATAGTGGCTTTATGGGATTTTCATTTCCCCTCAAATGTGGAAGTAGGGTTTTAGGATTTAAGAAGCAAGATTTTTAAAGAACAAATTAAGGACTGTTAATGCATTATTCTGGTGTGAATGTAGAGGAATGGGAAAAAGTCCAGTGTGTGGACATGGCTGCTCAAAGTCTGTCCAATAGGTCGGCTGGCTGCACTTGCTTGAGGTATAATGGGGAGAGGATAGATTCATTGCATACAGAAATTGATACGCAAGCTGTGGCTGGGATTTAAATTTTAATGTAAATGAATGGTGTAGGAAACAAAGTGGGCTGATTTGTTTGGGCCTGGTCCTGAAGAGGCTACATGATCCAGTGATTTGAATAAGTAAATAGTTGCCTCTTTTATGTTGACCCTTTAAGGTAAACATGGATTTTAAACAACACTTAGATTATTTGTCTGTAATAACTATAATGCTGTTAGCCTTTTATTATACTTGATTTGGTCATTGATCAATAGGTCTACTGTGCTTTATGTGTATTGTATGTCATGAAATATGGCAGGTACGACAATTCAAGCCACTTCAAGGATTAACGTTTGACGTGTGCCCAAACTACTCAAAATTGATCCACCAAGCTTTTTATTGTTACAGTGATGTTACACGAGAAGTGCATTTGATCTCCCTACAGTACCTCATGAAACATTTTAAAAAATGTACTGGTATTGTATCTTTAAATTGCTCTAGTGAAGTATGCAAATAGGAAGTGCCCTCTGCCTTTGAGCAAATAAGGAGCTGGCTTTGCTCCTGTCCTGCATTGCCACTGGCTCTTGCGGGTGTCAAACAAACATCGAAGACCCTTCTAAAATGTTTCTATTTTAGTTCGCTAGTAGATTCCCCGCCCGTCCGGTGTCTGGTTCAACATCGACTTGTGGAGATTGGAATTACTTCAAGAATCTGGAATGTGACTGTCGAGCTCAACCTCACCCTGAAAGAAAGAAATGTTCTCTAGAAGGGTGAAGGAAGAAACGCCGCTGACCCCTAAGTACACTTATGTATGTATATAACAGTCCGTGTTTTAGCTACGCGTGTTTTGTTGTTGTTAGCCTGCTAGCTACATTACTGGATGGCTAGCTTGCTAGCAAAATGCAAACGGCTTGCCCAGTGACTGACTGAAATCAAAATAGCCACTGACATATTTGATGAGTCTAAAAAGACAGCACTTGATGTTGTCGCTTTGTATCACTCCTTTTCTTTGGTTCTTGTTTTGGAAAGTTGAGGTTCCGTTTTTTTTTCAGTGAACAGAACAGTTTGTGAACATCGTGCTACATTGTATGTAACGATAGTAACTAATAACATCGTAGCTAACTTGCGACATTGTATCAATACACTGTGTATAGCTTACGGTTCTACAATTTCCATTTCATCTACAGTGATCGGCTTCTCTGTAATGGTGAGATATTATATCTATACCGTTAGTTGGATGGGCTGATGCAATGTCTGTTTTGGAAAGAATGACCTTCATGTAAGTTGTTATTTGGGAGGAAGGGAAGCAGAGAATAGCTTAAATATTGTAGCCTGGTCTCAGATCTTTGTGCTCTTGCAAACTCCATTTCTCATTGTCAAGCACAAACAGACTGGCACTCAGGCTATGGTCGTTGGCCAGCCTGAGACGTTCCTCCTAAACACAGAAGATGGGGACTGCAGCAAACTGGCCTGACTTGGCTTTTCTAAATAGACTGCACTTTAGTGTCAGCTAAAGTTAGGCTCCAAATAAATATTTAATGAACACTGTAGTTAACCTTTTCTTTGCATTATTGAGAACTGTAATGTGGCAGCTTGTTTGGGAAAACGTTATTTACACCATGATTAATGTGACTAAAGAGGTGTTTCAAGGTAACTTATTTCTGCTTGACCCAAGTTTGCCCAATCCAACCTGACTCAACTAACTTTTACCTAGTTTATGGCAGAAATTCATGTATAGCCTAATTCTATAGTAGATTCAGACAATTTCATAATTGTTCTAGTTTTTGACATGCAGTATCATAACATATTTATGGATAGGCTTCATTTGCAGGGGTACACAGCTCCGGTCCCTGAGGGCCACCCACCCACAGCACTGCTCGTGTCTATAGAGACCTATTAAGTAGGCCTACTGTACTGGGAGTAGTGCACCCCTTGAATGGGTTTGTTATGCTATTTCATATGACCCCATGATTGCACTTTGTGCTGATTCATGGTTGCATCCCCTTGAAGAGTCGGGCCTCAAGGGGCTTAGCTACCTTCTGAAGTAGAAGTCTGGCTTTAAGATGTTATTGTGGAGGTGGAACTTGTAGCTATTGTTAGACTCAGAACTGCTGATAGGCTATTTTGAAGGGGGATTCCTGTGTGTGCTAGCTTCCATGCACTCTGTCTGGCAGAGATGTTTGCTTCAGCGTATTATTATTATTATTATTATTATTATTATTATTATTATTATTAATGATGATGATGTAAAGCAGCACTAGGGCTGGGAATTGCCCAGGACTTCACGATACGATATTATCACCATACGTAGGATATGTATTGCGATTCTCACAATTCTGCATATTGCTCACTATATGTCAGCTGCAGAGAGAGGAGAGCATTAGAAAAGGAGTTTTGATCAGTCATGTAAATAGAATAGCTGAAAACATGTTGGCTCACTATTTAAAAAGGTGCAGAACAAGCTATAGGAGGAAAAATATTGGGAGATTTGGCACAGGTACAGCCAACTAGCACTAGCTAAAGCTACTTAGACCCCCCCTGCCCCCCGATACTTGGAGTCAAAGTACCAATATTGCCCAGAATAATATTGCGATATGTAACTGTATTGATTCCCCCCCCCCCCCCCCATACTACTCCCTTATTGGGGGGGGTGCCAGTAAATCATCTCTGCTCAGCAGGTCAAGCGAGGCTGTCTGGGACTTGTTCTCCATGGGTTAGTACACATACTGACAGGATGTGTTTTGATATGCTTTCTGGACGTGGCTAATTAAATCGTTACATCAGAATTCTTGGAGTTCCTCTGTGCTCTTGTCCTGCTATACCAAATGGGTGATTCAGTTTGACTTGATTCAACATGTCTGTACACTAACAGGCTGGTAAGTGCTTGACGGTGCACTAGTGTCATATCACCTACAGTCCAACGGATCCTCTCAATTGATTAAGATTATCAGAAGAATGTCCTTGTGTGGTTTCTCTGGTTTAAGTTGTTTTTGTTCTGCCTGTGTCAGAATGGCTTGTCTGCCTCTCGTCCCTCTGGCTGGTCCTAACATCCACTAGTGGTGTTGATTTAGATTACACAACCATGCAAAACACTATTCTATTGGTTCATATCAACCACCTCTTGTTCAAATATTAGATTTTAAACCCATTAAGCCTATTTAATGGAGACCTGAATATCACATACCGGTAGATGTATAAATATAGACAGTGATGTCAGGTCTCCCCACCTTCAAATGTACTCTCTCCCCTCCCTCTGCTGTGCTCATCCTTTTTCCTCCATCGCCAGCAGCTGAGTTACACTTCCTCTTCCTGTCTCCGCCCCCCAGGTAGTGTCACTGACTGAGTACCACCGCCGGATCGATGCGCTAAACAGTGAAGATCTGAAATCTCTCTGCAAGCGGCTTCAGGTGCCCCACTCAGCAAAGCTCCAGCTCTCCATTCCCTTTTTCTAGACTACGTCCCAAATGGTGCCCTATTCCTTATGTAGTGCACTACGTTTGGCCACTATTATGTAGGGAATAAGGTGCCATTTTTAGATTAGCCCCTGCCAGGCTCTGTTAGCGCCTTAGTGTGTTTCTGACCTCTTGCCTCTCACCCAGTTGTCCTACCTGGGCTAACCTTGACCTGGGCTAACCTTGACCAGGGCCCTGGGATGGGCCGGCACCATGATGCTGCAGCTTCGTGTAGCAACTGTCCAAAGAACCGCTATGGGGATAATTTGAAGCGTTTTGTGCAACCAGCAACTAATACCTGGTAGAGAAAGGGAGGAGGGTAATTTATGCCTCCATGAAGTTCCCATAATGCCCTGCATATCCACTTTTCACAGCTCCTCACTGACCACTGCTGTGGTTAGTTTTAAGAACGCCTCATTACTGTTTATTATTAGCCATAGCTAATTAGGTAGCCTAGTCCCAAGGCTGTCATAGAGACAAAGAATGTGAATCATAATACAATATGTTGTAGCCCATCTCTGTTGAGGGAGGGGAATTTTCCTGAGGTTTCTCGACTCTGTCAATCAAATGTGGAATTTGTGTTCCTCCACTTTTGAGTGACTCCTCACAAACTGTGTTCATCAATCCACATCTGGGTAGTGAGGAACCGCTGCTTCCCATCTACCTCTGCTTTCTATTGGAGGGAGAGGAGAGGGGGAGGGAGGGAGGGAGGTAGACGGGGATGGTGGGTGGGTGGAAGTGGGATTCGATTCAATCCATTAAGTGGGTGCAGGATTGTTTGCGGAGGACAATGCAGGTAGTTCAACAGGACTGTAACATGATCACGGTCAGGCCACCAGTGTCTAGGCTCTCTACAATCAGGCCTGTTATGGAGAAAGATAAACAACCCCCGTCGGAACTCAAACAGTCCAACACTGTGTGTCCAGCTCAATCACAAATAGGACTTCTGGACCACTCATTATTTACTGTGTTTTGCATTTTCTCCAGCCAACATTCCTATTGTGCTAAGTATAGAAATATCCAGACTCGGACGTTGTACAATTTAGCCTCCTGATTTGCCCTCTGTATATGGATATAATGCACATTTCCAAGTGTTATTACAATTCTGGAGAAGCCCACATGTTTTTATGAGTCATTTATGCTCTCATAAGCCAAGGTTGGCTCCTTACCTTTTAATGTGTTACTGACATAAAGGAGTCTAGTCTTATGTTCTCCCTAAACCCATTGCTCCCAAATTGATGATTTTCAAAGCTGAGTTAATTTGTTATATTAAGTAGGCCTATCTTTTATATTTGTGTTTCCTGTGGCTCATATTAGCCTGTAAATAATCCTTCCTCTGCTGATATGAGACTTTATTCATATCTTTAAAACCACCTGCTTAGAAATCATATGACACACCCCCACTCCTAGTAAGTCATGTGGTATCGGTTTATTAGCCGATAGAAAACATCTAGCACAGTGTTCGGTTTATTAGCCTATAGAAAACATCTAGCACAGTGTTCGGTTTATTAGCCCATAGAAAACATCTAGCACAGTGTTCGGTTTATTAGCCTATAGAAAACATCTAGCACAGTGTTCGGTTTATTAGCCTATAGAAAACATCTAGCACAGTGTTCGGTTTATTAGCCTATAGAAAACATCTAGCACAGTGTTCGGTTTATTAGCCCATAGAAAACATCTAGCACAGTGTTCGGTTTATTAGCCGATAGAAAACATCTAGCACAGTGTTCGGTTTATTAGCCTATAGAAAACATCTAGCACAGTGTTCGGTTTATTAGCCCATAGAAAACATCTAGCACAGTGTTCGGTTTATTAGCACATAGAAAACATCCAGCTCAGTGTTCGGTTTATTAGCCTATAGAAAACATCTAGCACAGTGTTCGGTTTATTAGCTTATAGAAAACATCTAGCACAGTGTTCGGTTTATTAGCCCATAGAAAACATCTAGCATAGTGTTCATCCCAGTCTAGCTCTGTCCCAAATGGCACCCGATTCACTATAAAGTGCGCCACTTTTGACCAGGGCAGAGTAGTGCACTACGTAGGGGATATGATGCCATTTGGGACATATCCTAAAGCGATAGATACCCCTTTTACTAGTTAGACCCCCACCCACCCCTCCTGAGCGCCTGTCTGATTGTTGTCTGTGTGTTTTCAGATCACCACCAAGGAGGAGGTGAACTCTAAGCATGCCACCTCTATCAAGACGGAGCTGGAGCCTGAGACCTTCAGACCCAACCTCAGTGAACCTAGCGAGCTGCTGGAGGCGCAGCAGATAGAGAAGGTAATAACTCACACTGCTGATGGGCACAATGGCTTGATCCATGCCCATTGATTGTCAATGGGCTACTTCCTAAAGCAACGTCATGGTTGACCTTCAACCACAGGCCTTCAGCCAGAGCAGTGCTGGCCCTCCCTGAGGAGCTATCTGTTTAGTGACAGCAGGGTCTTGAGCCTCATCATTACAAAGCTGATGGTATAGTAGCTGGATCAGATCATCTCTATGAATTACGATACTGGAATGGTTGGAGTTTTCAGATAAGGTCTGTTAGGGTTTTAACATGGGTGAGTTGGGCTTAGTCTTCAGGAAAAAGGCATATTTGCATGTAGGCCTATAACTGTTGGGGAAAATGGATTCTTGTTAGGACATGCAACAAAGGAAGGAGCCTTAGTAATGTGTGTGACTAGCCTGCTATGCTCTTATTGTAGGTCTCTCTGTGGTCGACACTTAACCTGTTCTCCTGAGACCGTTGTGTTCTGGGGGTGTGGAGCTCAGTTACTCTCTAACAACCAGCTGTGGGAAAAGGTCACTGCAGCTGTAATGGACCATTGATGTCTGTGGCCTTTCTCTCTTTCATTTCTGTTTATTCCCCCCGGCGTCTCTCTTTTCTCCAGCTGGCCAAGAACCTCCCTCCCCGTACCATTGGGTACCCCTGGACTTTGGCCTATGGCACCACCAAGCATGGCATGAGCATCAAGAGCCTGTACCGGGCCATGCAGGGGCAGGACACCCCCGTGCTGTTGGTCATCAGGGACAGTGATGGTGGGGTGAGTGGGACAGCAACACTTCTCTATTAGACCTGAATCCAAAGTCCAGATCTGTGCACGTAACTCAAATGTATATATATCCTCCATTAACGTCAATGTGTAGTTTATGCATCAGTGTGAGACAAGCTCGCTCATCTGAAGTTAGGATTGGGCCTTTGAGCTGTAATAGATTACCATGGTTCCATACTGTCTGTTTCCTGACCTGGTGTGTTCTGGTTGGTTGTGTTGCTGCAGGTGTTTGGTGCGTTGGCGTCCGAACCCTTCAAAATCAGCGAGGGATTCTACGGCACTGGAGAGACTTTCCTCTTCACCTTCTGTCCAGAGTTTGAGGTAGGCTGACCTCTGACCTCTCTGATTGGTGACCCTTATTCTGAAATGGCCAGTGTGGTCCAGTCACTTTTACTCCTCCTAACGTCCATTGTAAACTCATCCAACCCTGCTCAGGTCCTAGCAATTAACATGCACATCGATAAGCATTTTCCTGAGAGGAGAACTAATCAGTTGTTATCCTGATTAAATGAACGAGGCATCATATTGTTATTAGTATGCCTCGTATTCTCTTGACATTGAGGAGCTTATGTAAGATGGCATGAGGGTTTGTAATGATATATTTACACCGATGGTGACGTGCTCTGTTCTGTGTTGACAGGTGTACAAATGGACAGGTGACAACATGTTCTTCATGAAAGGAGATATGGACTCCTTAGCTTTTGGTGGTGGAAGGTACGTACCTGCTATTTTGTTTTAATGTAAAGGTTTTATCTAGCAATAAACTTTGAAACTGTGTCGTCAGTTAAGATGTTATGGTTAGTCTACATTGCACAGTCACTGCTAGGTGTGTTCTGAAGAGTAAAATGGCGCCCATCGTCTTAAGTTTGTCAGAACAGACTCGCAGCATGCATGTGATGTTCTTGCTGTCTGGATTGAGTCTCTGAAGATGCTGTGATGTGTTTGTCTTGATGTGTTTCAGTGGTGAGTTTGGCCTGTGGTTGGATGGAGACCTGTACCACGGCAGGAGTCACTCCTGTAAAACCTTTGGCAACCCCATGCTCTCCAAGAAGGAGGATTTCTATATACAGGACATTGAGATCTGGGCTTTTGAATAACAAAACCCACCACGGGAAAAAAGAGAAGGACTTAACATCCCTACAATGGCAACGTTGTCTCAAACCTAACTGCACATCACCACCCTGCTCGAACCCACTGTCTGGGGCTCCCGGGACGGAGCCAGCTGAAGGATGTGTGTTGTGCGTTCATACGTTACTACTGCAGTTATAACAGAGCTTTTCTTTGTGAATGACCTTGTGTGTATCTTGTTACAGCTGTGTGCAGCGTCTTTGAGGAGGTGTACTGTCCTGTACTATACTGTGAGGCATCAGGGGATGTGTGGGTTTGTTAGAGACCGTAGGGATGCCTTGTTGCAGAACCAAGGAGGAGCAATCAGATCGCTCTCTCTGGCCTCAGCAGGAGATGATGTCGACTCAGGTTTGGGATTGAGAGAGAAACTGCCGTAGTCCAGATTATCGGAATTTTTGAGACGCTCAAGGAACCCCGCCCCTCAGAACTTGGTTGAAGTCAGTCAGTAGGATGTTACTATATATGGTGTTACAGGCCTTTAGTGGAGAGATCCAGTAATAAAATTAACAACATGCATTCCTTTGTTCTCAGAGACAGTTGAACCTAACATGGTTCTGATTGGTGTTGAAAAACTGAAGGAAGAATCTCAGCAGGATGTGAGGATGATGAGGACACTATTGGGGGTGGAGGGTATTTTACATCTTTGGTTTACTTCTGAGGCAAGAACTCCGTATAGTGTTGTGTATTGTAGTCCTCCTATTGTTCACCATCATAGCAAACACCATCACAGCACATAGCTAGAATCAGAATATTACCCATCGTCGTGCTAATAATGTTCTGTTCAGTGGGTGTACTACGTGTGAGTTCAGATACCGCCGGCGCCCCTCAGGAGTCGTGTGTACTGTTCGTAGACAGTAACGTGTTGCAATAGATTTGTGGAATATGCAAATTACTGTCATGTGACCTCAAATAATCCAGGTTGGCGCTTTTCCTCGCCTGTCCGTGGCTCTTTATCAGAGAGGACTTGTAAAGCTTTCATGTCTTGATCCAAAATTGCTTTTCTGGGTATAATTTGAAAAGCCTGAGACGTGGTTAACTGTTTTACATGCATATGACAATTGTATATTATTTATATATATGATTATATATAAATATATTATATATGTTGCTGTTGTGTGACAGTGATCTTTTTGTGCTGATGTTTCAGCTGTTACAAATATAATGTATATTACCCTGTAAATGAATGTTTAAATAGTAGATTTGTTCCTATATAGAAATACATATATGATTGGTTGGTTGCTTCTAGCACTTGAATCCGGTCTAAAAGCGTTATAAACCAGGGTCTTAGACTTCTAGTAGCTGTACAGTACTTTTTGTTTAGAATCATACACATGTTAACTGTTAGTAGAAAGCTTGCTGCTATAATACTAAGGGTAAAGCTAAACTAATGCTCTGTGTAACTAAAGGGGAGTGGTGTCCAGGAATGAGGAGGCTGAATGTCAAAGAATTTAACTCTCCTCACAACTTCTGTTGAGTGGTGAGACTGACTGTTAAGACTGTGGACTAAGAGAAAATATGTACAATTAAACTTCACAGCAGCTTTCCTTCCCCTTTCTGGTCTTCCACACCAGTATTTGTATCTATGAAGTCACAAAGAATAACATGGATAAGTCCTCCTAATTATTTTACAGGAACACAATGTATTATTGATGTATAAATTAATAAATAACAATAAAATTGTTGTAACCTGGGACTTGTCTGGGTTTGTATTGCTTTCAATCCCCTCCTTCCAGCATTTGCTTTAACTTTTTGATTGTATATTGAGTGCCACCTAGTGGACATTTGTATTAGTGCTTTTCAGGACTATTGGTCATCACCTCAGTAACATTAATCTAGTTTAATTAAAAAAAGTGGGTCGATTGTAAAGATAATACATCAGTCTCCAAAGGAAGATATTTAACTCCATAATGGCTTATTTATTAAACAAGAAATTAAACCAAATACAATTACAAGTAAATATTCTCACCAACACAGTGCAAAATTGTGTCATGAATTCTTCCCTAATTGCTGAAGAGATGGATGGCGCAGTAGACCATCGGTCAGGGATTTGTTTTGGGGCTGGGCTACATTCAACTATCTCAGGTCCTGAATCAGCTCCCATTTCATTGTGCTATTTGTTTCTGTTGCAACCCTCCCCTCTTCTTCCTCCAGGCACACAGGAGGGTGAATGTGTGTGTCACTTGTGGTTTCTAGACACTGCAATCCTCAGACAGGCATTAAGTCACGCTTTTATTCCAGCAGGTTCTCACAACTGAAGAATCGCTTTTTAAACAAGTACCAGAGATGTGTTGGGGGGATCCCTTGTCACAATGTGTAAAAACCTGTTTTAAGGCAGGAAAACTATAACTTGGCAAAAGTTAAGGACAGGCGATCTGACTTGAACCAATCAAACAGTTTAATACATAATCATTTGATTGTACATGTACAGTTAAAATAATTGCAAATGCACAAGGAACATACTTTTTCAGAACAAAATAAGGACACCGTTTGGAATCAGGGTAGACAAACAGCCAACTGTGTTTTTTGAGCCGTCATTCACACTCAGCTTCATGTGGAGGAACCAACTGTGTAAGTGCTTCGGGTTGAAAGAAGTCATTGGCATGAAGAGAAGATAGAACACAACCACTGTAGTTTACAAGCAGGAAGGACATGTTTTGTCCTCATGTTCAATTAGCAGCAAAGTGGTTAGACAAGGCACCTGTAGTCAGTCCTACTGTATATTCAGCTGGTTATTTGGTCAAATTTGCAATTAAGAGTTGCTAACGCAAACCTCTTGTTACGCATTGTCTGTTACACTACGTAAATGCATGGTTGTGATGTAAATTCTGAATATACAAGGCATTACTAAATAATTGTCACCATCAATTCAGACGACCTCCTCAGGAGACGTCTTATTGAGCAGACCTTTAGGCAGAGATAAAAACATATGATCAAGGTCAAAGGCTTCAGCACTGAATAATGGTCACTTTAGAGACCTGTACGAGATCCCTGTTGATAGTGATGATAGGATGGTGTAATATTAAAGAGGCCATACAGAACTTTTACCTCTAGGGGTGCGCTTGAGACAAAAGGGATCCCTGACCTAAATGGACAGAAACATTGTCCAGAAAATACATAATTGGACAGAAAGTGACATGCCTCCCCACACCCAACGAGTAAAATCATAAATTGTTGGCCTAAAACTAAGTGGTTTCATAGAAATCATACATACAGCCAAAATGACTTGACAGTTAACTACACTTTCATAGTGTATCTTTAGGTCACTGTACTGTTTGTATGTCATGTCACCATAAGGCTGGTGGTGTGTGTGTTCTCCACCAGGGGTCAGTGATGGCACTGCTCAGTAAACGTATTCACTAGAAACTAAATGGAAGAAAACAGGCAGAAACAGGGTAGGGGCAAACCTGAACTTGTACGTATTCCATTGCAAAATGTTTTGCTACGTTTGTGCACTAATGAATACGACCCTGTTGTCTAAGGCTGGTGTGCGTTCCACCGGGTTAAGGCTCAGATTAGATCACTGCTCAGTACACCAGGTACTTGAACTCAGAGTAGATGAGGGGAAACATGATGGTACAGGCGCGGTACAGGATAGCTCCACTCGTAAATAAGGCTCGGGGTTTGGTGAACCATGACTCAGACTTGAAGCTGTAGTAGATGGCGTACAAGGCCACGGCAAAGAAGTGTCCAATCAGAGTCATCGGACGGGGCGTCAACCTGGGAATAGAATGGATTGAGAGCTAATTAAAACCATAGAGGATTGATTGATTGATTGATTGATTGATTGATTGATTGAATTTGATCATTAATAGTAGTATGCGGCCCAAGCAGTGAGACAACGTTACATACATAACATATTATTGAGGATAAAAACACAGTAAGGGCTGAAGGCTTATTTCCAATGTGGTCCTCTAATGTCTATACAGGTGCACATACAATATACATTTATATACACTGAATGTACAAAACATTAGAAACACCTGCTCTTTCCATGACATAGACTGACCAGGTGAAAGCTATGATCCCTTACTGATGTCACCTGTTAAATCCACTTCAAATCAGTGTAGATGAAGGGGAGGGGACAGGTTAAAGAAGGATTTTAAAGCCTTGAGACAATTGAGATATGGATTGTGTATGTGTAACATTCAGAATGTGAATGGACAAGACAGAAGATTTAAGTGCCTTTGAACGGGGTATGGTAGTAGGTGCCAGATTCACCGGTTTGAGTGTGTCAAGAACTGCAATGCTGCTGGGTTTTTCACACTCAACAGTTTCCCGTGTGTATCAATAATTGTCCACCACCCAAAGGACATCTAGTCAACTTGACACAACTGTGGGAAGCATTGGAGTCAACATGGGCCTGCATCCCTGTGCAACGCTTTCAACACCTTGTAAAGTCCATACCCCCAAGGAATTGAAGCTGTTCTGAGAGCAAAAGGGGGTGCAACTCAATATTAGGAAGGTGTTCCTATTGTTTTGTACACGCTGTGAATATTTTACATACATATCTTTTTTTATATTTTTTGAATGGGGAATGTTGCATTGACATACACAGTCAAGGATCAACTGTAACAGTTTTGAAGTGTGTCGAACACATTAGTGAGACTCACACTGAGAGAAGACCAATGGGACCGTTGACGCACTCCCCACCCAGCTTGAAGTAAAGGAAGCATGCCTTTCTCAGCTGGTGGAGAGAATCTGAAAAGACACAAACACCAAACAGCTCATATGAATATGCATGTCAGCCATAAAGGAGATTATGCTAAATGGTACAGTATATCTCTATACCCTGCTAGTAAAATCCAAGGCTTAACACTAAAAATTATTTCAGCAGAAATCATTTATGCTTAATATCTCCTAAATTTGCCTCTCTGTTTGCTATAATCGCCCTAGCTAAGTGTTTAGTGTCAGTAATTTGAGGTATACGGACATGTACTGAGAAAAAGTACTGGACCGTTAGAAAATAAATGATTGAAGTAGAGTTGTTATAATGCACCAAAAGACTTGGCATAACCATGTATGTATGACTTTATTCTATCCATCATGTGTTGGCAGGGGATAGTAAAAAGGACAGAGAAGGAGACTCACTGTCTGTTGCAGCAAACAACTCGTACAGGGCTTGAGCCAACACATTCACCACAAAGGAATGTGATGACTTGCGTTCCCAGTGGAATTTTTTCTTTGCCTATTTTGAAAAAAATAAAAAATTCCATGTTTTACATTTCAGCTTTATGCAGTAAATCCTAACATTGCCCTGTAACTATTCCTTTGACTACTACAACACTGTGGATTACAGAAACAATATGCCCTGTGCCGCACATAAAAAAAACTCCCTAACGTTCTGTGGTAGCAGGTGATTGCAATGCAATATGGACCCACATTCCACAAAACAACAATACACATTCCAACCAAGGCCATTCAGACAGTGATAATGTGTGTGGCAGAGTCTGGTCTGGTGGAAGCGCTGCTGACTCCGGACCACATATCCCCCTGGTCGGCCATTCTGTCTGAACCCCTCTACTGTCTATTCCTTCTCTGTAATACCCACTGTCCAATCATGAACATAATACTGACTGTAAGTCACTCTGGATAAGATGACCAAAATGTAATGGAAATGTAGTAATCATAATAAAGGGAGATGAGATTAGGGATGTGAGTTTACCTGGAGCATGGCTGTGTTGTCGTACAGGTCAGGGATGTTCTTCATCAGGCTCCTCCAGATCAGGACGTCGTTGAGGGCCACACTCATCCCTCCTCCGGTCAGAGGGTGTCTCATGTTGTAGGCGTCACCCAGCAGGAGCACACCTGGAACAGGACAAAGGCCCATGTTAGCCCCAGTCCACACCTCACTAACATTACACATTTACACTGCTGGAGGGACCATCTTTTTCAGAACAATATCTGATCTGGTCAGGCTTTTAATCTACTTAGCTAAAGATACAAATGTTTATCGACCATGCATTGAACTCTCCAAGGTAGCGTTCCAAATGGGACCCTATTCCATTTGCCATTTGGGACACAGCCCAACACTGTGGTCAGTACTTGTGTCCTACCTGGCTTGTTGACTGGGGACGGAGGCAGGAAGCTTGCTGGCATAGACCTCAGCCGGTCATTCTGCAGAGCCACCATGAACGGCTCCTTTAGGTGTTCTAGAGAAGAGACAACAGAGTCAGGTCAGAGGTCACACATTCATCACCACAAAGATGGGTGGATAAAGAATTTAAATCAACACAGAGTGAATGTCAACCCATAATGCGTCATTTACTCTTCGTGTGTTGAAGCTCTCAAGCACATATTCATGTGGGTGCTTTACATTGGTGGTGGATATGGTTAGTTTGCCCTTAAGTCTCATGAGGCCCGAAGTCATCCTTCCATCCCTCCATACAGCAGGGTAGCCTAGTGGTTAGCGTGTAGGACTAGTAACTGAAAGGTTGTAAGATCGAATCCCTGAGCTGACAAGGTCAAATCTGTTGTTCTGCCCCTGAACAAGGCAGTTAACCCACTGTTCCCCGGTAGGCCGTCATTGTAAATAAGAATTTGTTCTTAACTGACTTGCCTAGTTAAATAAAGGTAAAAAATATATATAAATAAATAAAATACAATGTAAAGGACGTTGAACACATGGGAAAGCTATGCTGTTTAAATCTCTATACTGTATACCCTAAATTCCTTACCTGGTAGTTGTGGGTGTATTTTCTCAGCCATGTACTCTGTGAGGTTCCTGGGCATCTCTCCCCTGATGTCCACCAGAACCCTGGTGTCTGAGGAGGAGATCTGGTAGATGAGGACAGGGCTGGGGTTGGCCAGGACCAGTTCAGCATGGTGGGGCTTGAACTGGGGAGAGTTCTGACCACGACAGGAGAGGACAGAAAGGAAATACATTAGTCTGACTGCATTTTAATAATTGGTTGGTTGGTTGGTAAAAAGTGTCTGCTAAATGGCACATGTTAGTTGGTTGGTCGGTCGGTTCGATTCACTCGTTCATTCATTCATTCATTCATTCATTCAATATAATACTTGAACAAACCTTCATGATACATCCAACAAAGTGAGAGGAGGTCTGGGCCTTCCCAGCTACCAGACTCTTCCTGAACTTTGAGAAACAGCCGTCAGCTACTACAGTTACTGCTGCATGGACCTCCTATGGGACAGGTTAACACAATTACAACAGTTAAAAACACATCTGTTACACTGCTTGTCTTATCAATGGATCCTGGTGAACTGCTAATCAATAGGTGTAAATACTATCAAGTGTAATTGTAAGTATCAGCATGGGGCTATTTTACACAGCAACGGCTATCTGGAGAGTAACAGAGTATAAGCTGCATCGCAAACTTAGAGTTGACCTTTGTGTCTCCTGTCTCCTTGTCCCTGTACTGCACTCCTGTCACACAGCCATCCTCTTCCTCCAGGCTGGACACGGTGCCTTCTATGAGCGTAACACTAGGGGAGAGCAAAGTACCAGTTATTAAGAAACAGTAGTTATAGTGATGGAATTAATAGAGACAGGTTCTTCTGAACACATGACCTGACAAGGAAAAACATAATCAGCCTATAAGAACTAAACCCTGGAGTTGGTCCTGGTCAAGTCATGTGGTCAGGAAAAAAACGTGTGGCCTTAGTGATAGTAATGACATGTCCAACAGGTATAGTGAAGGTTCTCTCCCAGCCTTACTTTGGCTCAGCGAGGGCGGCTCTGCGCAGGCCCATGATAAAGCGTCCGTGGTGGAAGGCCCTGCCACACTGGATACTGCTGTCTGCCTGGGGATATGGGATCTCCACCTCTGTGCTGCTCTCGATGTCATGAATCACATAGCCGTTCACCACGTGGGCATCCAGCCCCTCCACTGAACCTGAGAGGAGAGCCCTGGGTTAGGCAACTTTTCATTATTCATTTAACTCAGGTCTTTAGTGTCAAAAAGGAATGTCTTTACATTAAATAGGGACTTGGGTGTCTTTGCTACAGTTTTTTTGTCCCACTTTAAACAAACAACTTTTAAAGCCTTTATTAGGGCCTTTATAAAGTTGTCATAAGCCCTATATAGGTCCTGCAGTGAGCCTTGCTCGTTGAGCACAGCCCCCATTTAATGCAAGGGCTTGTTGCGAGTCAGCCCATTGGTTGTTTTCCTCACGCTATCACCTTTTTACACGTAGACCCCACACTAAAAGATCTCTAGTCCGTGCTCCAGACCACTCACCCTCCATTCCCAGTTCTCGCAGGGCCCTGTATCCACCAGGCTGCAGCAGCTCTCCCACTATCCTGTCAGGCTCCTTCAGGTCCCTCTCTATCACAGTGACCCTCCGGCCGTCCCGGGCCAGCACTGCAGCCATGGCCGACCCCAGGACTCCCGCCCCTACTATGATCACATCCGGCTCCTGAGATGCAGGAGAGTCCCCTGCTGCTGGGGGGCTCTCCATGGCTGAGGAACACACTCTTTTCCTCCTGCCACCTCCCTGTTAAGAGAGAAAGCTAGGAGTTTTTTTTTTTTACCATAGAAGGTCAAAAAAATGAGTCTTTGCACTATAATTGGACACTATTTTATTGTGTATAGTGTATAATGAAGTAGGCCAATCTTATTATTCTAGTTTATTTCTTGTTTTTGTTTTTCAACAGATTCTACAGTTATTATTACTCACCTTCTTTGAAGCGCTCTCTCCACTCCTGTGCCTGACAGCTGAGGGTTTCGGTATAAATGTATTGATGACCGGTAGGGATAATAAAAGTTCCAGAGGTACTTGTAGAATTTGGGGTACCTTGCATGTATGTCCGTGGTACCTGACATAGGATAGCAGCATCCCCACTGCCAAGAACACTACAGCCGCCAAGATTATCTCTTTGTGAGCATACTCCAAAACTGCGTCGCATTTCTTATAAATGTAGGTGAAACTTGCAATTCCAAGAAAAGTCCACATATTTATTCTATTATTAAACTAGGCTACTTGAAATGAATAGGCTAACTCATTCAATAAATCACCACTGCTCGGAATGTTTCCTAACCTATAACCTGAAACTAAATTGCAAAAACAAAAAGTAGCCGAGATCATGGAATAAAGTGCGCAATAAAATCTCATCACAGTTCAACAGTTATTATTTCAAAAATAGCAAATATTCTATATACTGGCGTAGACTATTGAGCATCCTATTTCAGTTGCTTTAGCAGATCGTAGGCCTAGTAATATTTAAAATCTATCCGTTAATCAAAAAGAAAAGTATTCAAAACCATGAAAATTATTCCACCCGACATTTCAGATGGTTTCAGAGGATGCTAAATATTATGATAATGAGATAGGTAGGAACTTCGGGTTCGCAGGTTTGGTGTCCCGCCCTCTCTGTATCTGAACCGTCCAATCAGGAACAGCACATCGGTGAGCAGAGCTCACGCTATCTGGCCATTGGTCAATCCTCGGCTGCTGGTTGGAGCGCTGGCTGAGAGAGGGTAGTATGATATGATGTCACTGGAAAGGTGTCTATGGACCAGTTTCTGTGTTTGCAAACATCGCCTCACGAGGGCGATACGCGAAAGTTGGTGGCAGATCAAGGGGAGTTCTTATAGAACACAGGGGAAAAGAGCCTATATTTACATGTTGCTTATGAGTGCATTTCATACTACTTTTGGATTATAATTGGATTTTTAAGCCTTGTATGAATGTCCTGCTTAATAATAATGCTTGTGTCATCATCGCAAATCAACTGCATTATACTTTAAAAAAACACTTCAACTTCAACCAGTAAAATGGCTTTTGCTACAGCCTATATCAATGAGCGTTAGCATTCTAGCTAACAACTGCTGCATCCAAAATAGCTATTTAGCAAATATCACAACCAAATAATCTTAGCGACTGTTCAAGCAAGAATCAAAACATAATTGTAAGCTGATGAGAACCCCAGAAAGTTACTTTGTTTAGAAGTAATACACACGTAAATGTAGGCTATGTTGAATGCGTTCAGATGGCGATGGCTTTCATACTGTCAGTGTGTCGTATACTGGAAAGGTGTCTATCGGTCTACAATTTTACACTATGGAGGAAGTTACCAAACCGGTTCACAGTCAGTACTCTTTGCCAGACATAGGAAATAACTCTTATGGATTGTATTACATACCGGTATTTTGCCTTGGGGTGATTATGTAGATACGTAGGATTGTGAGGATATCAATACAAACATGTATTTTATTTCTGAGGGCATCCGGGTGTATCGTCGGACAGGGCCACAGTGTCTCTCGACCTCTCAAGGCTAAATCTTCAGTTTTTATGCTGCAATAGTTTATGTGTTGGGGGGCCAGGGTCAGTCTGTTATATCAGGAGTATTTCTCCTGTCTCATCCGGTGTCCTGTGTGGATTTAAGTATGCTCCTTCTAATTCTCTCGCTCTTTTGTCTCTGTTTTAGACTCTCTCTACCGCACCTGCTGTCTCTAACTCTGAATGATCGGCTATGAAAAGCCAACTGACATTTACTCCTGAGGTGCTGTCTTGTTGCACCCTCTACAACCACTGTGATTGTTATTATCTGACCCAGCTGGTCATCTATGAACGTTTCAACATCTTGGCCATGTTCTGTTATAATCTCCACCCAGTATAGCCAGAAGAGGACTGGCCACCCCTCAGAGCCTGGTTCTTCTCTGGGTTTCTTCCTAGGTTCTGGCCTTTCTAGGGAGTTTTTCCTAGCCACTGTGCTTCTACATCTGCATTGCTTGCTGTTTGGGGTTTTAGGCTGGGTTTCTGTACAGCACTTTGTGACATTGGCTGATGTAAAAAGGGCTTTATAAATTTGATTGATTTATTTATGTTGGGCAGCCTTATTAAATAGTGTATAACGTTTTTTTAAGTCTTTTTGCCAAGACATCAACCTTTTTAATGTTACTCTTAACATAAGAAGCAACACTATATATATTTATTTTAATAACTATAATAGTAATGCAAAGCACTGACACAATAGGGTTTGCTTCTTTTTATTCAACTCCAGTATGAAAAACTGATCAATTAATTAATTCCTTCATTAATTCAGTATTTGAAATGCCATGTAATGTATACTAAATTAAATTCATATTTCTGGTCTTTACCGTTGATGACCTCACAATCTAATCATATGTCAACATTACAGGAGTGTGCATTAAAATAGTCCACATTCACAAGACTCCACTGATTAATTCTTTATACTATAACTGTTAGAATAGTTTGTCACGTGAAACTATATCACTCTCTAAGCATACTATTATGAAAGGTCTGGATGGACACCATACCACTCAGGACAAGGGGTTTCATGGTCAAACAAGTCTTCACCACATGTCTTCACAGGTAGTGGTTAAAGACTGTTTCATATTTCTCCTGTTTGCCTGATGTGACTTTGGGCTCCCCATTTTGCTTGACAAAGTCCTGAGAATAAACAACAAAAGCTGCCATTAACATTATACTGATTTGGTAGCATTGAATCAACAGTGTTGTTACAAACACATGAGTGCTGTAGAGATGGTACTATGTTGTTATTCCACTAGTGACCTCACCTCCAGCTCCTCCAATGAGGTGCTGCCATCCTCTACTTTCTGACCAATACCATGGCTGAAGCTCATGTAGCGCTCCTGTCAGAAGACAGCGATGTTGTGTGGAAAAGCTTATATAGCTTGAGCATAGCTAGCTAATACATAAGCATTCTTTGGCACAGATAGTACATTTTGTCTCCTTGCAATGCCAACATACCTGGTAAAATAAGGTTAAGTGCATGAATATATTAATTTATATATTGTCTTAGTACCTTGACCATCCCAGTGATTAAGTGATTACGTGAACGAATGAATGAATGAAAATTATGCCTCATTACTTTGACCATGCTGGTGATAACTCCTTCCTCTATGATCCTGACTGCGTTCCTCAGGCCGCGTGCGAAGGCGTCCATGGCTCCAATGTGGGCTATGAACAGGTCCTCCAGGTCCGTGGACTCCCTACGCACCTTAGCATCGAAGTTCAGACCCCCCGGCTGCAGACCACCCTGCTCTATCACAGTCTGGGGAGGATAAAACAATACATTTTCTTATGTTCTTTCTGCTGACGTTCTGATAGGTATCATAATGAAATAACTGTTTATTAGTAATTGTGTGTGTGTGTCCATTATCTCCTATGTCACCTTCATTATCATGGTGGTGTTCCTGATGTCCATGGGGAACTGGTCTGTGTCCCAGCCCAGGTCAGGAGAACCTGTGTTGGAGTCCACAGAGCCCAGCATGCCAAACCTACACACCAGAACAACAGGCTTATTAGGTTAACTGGACTGGAACATCCAGATTACCAGGAATGACGTCAACTACCCAGTCCAAAAAATACCACTAACCCCTACGCACTTCTGAAAGGTATAAGAAATATGGTGAAAATTATACCTCCCCTATCATTACATCTACCCTATCAGAGGGCAAGGTGGAGCATTAACATATTGATTCGACCTATCCAATCTCTTCAGACCTACACAAGTCCATCAAGGTAGAGAGCAGGGGATAGGGGGTTGATTTGGGAAACGTGAAAGTCAACATGGCGACTTACACAGAGGCCATGATGACGTCGTGTTCATAGGAATGCCCAGCTAGAGTGGTGTGGTTGGGTTCGATGTTCAGCTTGAAGTGGCTGTCCAGTTCATAATGCTTCAGGAAGCCTATGACACTCATTGCATCTATAAAAAGGTGAAACAGCAACATGTACAAAGAGATGTAACATGGAAATTAAAGGCATCAGAGATTTTCTAGCATCTAATTTTTAGATGTGGTTAGTAATGCAGATAAACTAACTCTTGAGGGCCTCCATAGTTCAACAGTAACCACATAGTATATCCTTACAATGTGTACATTATGTTAATGTTGTGTTATACACCTAAAAGCCTTACCATAGTCGTATTGATGTTTGCATGGCTCTTTGGGCTTGGGTTCAATGAGGAACTGGCACTTCAACCCTATCTTCTCCTTGTACTCTGATATACAAAAACACAATCAGGTTATCATCTGAAAATGGTAGGGGACAGTTAAAAGTTGGTACAGTATTATGGTAACAATGTATTACACACACAGCAGTGCTAGCTACTTACTGACAGCCATTTTGAAAAAGTTTGCCATATGTTTCAGTTCAGCGCCAACATCAGTGTTGTGTATCGAGTAAAAACCCTCCCTGCCGCCCCAGAAGACTGCACAAGGAGACAAAAATACATGCATAGGTTAGGTGGTGGCAAAGACAGAGTCAGTGAAATCATGGTGGTTAATTATGAGATATTATTTATTCTCTCATCTCACCAAAGTTCTCTGCTCCCAGCTTCTTAGCTACATCCAGTCCTTTCTTCACCTGGGCCCCAGCATAGGCCAAAACATGGCAGTCAGGGTTGGTCGCTGCTCCATTCATGTACCTATGGTATTAGCAATAAATACAACATTAATTAAAAGAAATGTAGGCTCCAAGTCGAATGGCAAAGAAATGGCTTCATCGTGAAAGATGGACAATTAGACATAAATATTGTGAAAAACAATGCATATAGCCAATAATATACAATATATCCTCTATTATACAGCCTACAACAGATTATCATCTCTTCCACTTTGAAGTGTAAAAATAACCTTTGGAGTGTAAAAATGACTAAGGTTGATGAGGAAAGCTGACCTTGAGTGAGCAAACAGATTGCAGGTGACCCACAGCACCTTCACCCCAGTCCTATTCTGCAGCTGCAGGGCCAGGTCTGTCATCTCATCCAGGTTGCTGTTGGACTCCTCCAGAGTGCTTCCCTCAGGGGACATGTCCCTATACAACAGGATGGATAAGAGGGTAACATAGATCAGTTAGTATACAGTTAGATCAAGCATCTTGGACGGTGCAACTTCTTCAAGGCATAAATGGCCACTCTATCCATGTCTCTACCGACTACCAAGAAGATGAATTGATTTGATACTGTAGGAACAATGTGACAATACCTGTCATGAAAGGTGTAGTACTTCACCTGAAAAGAACATACACATGAATCTATATGGTTTACATGTTGTTTTTTTAAAGCTGTACATTCTTAAAGACAAAATATTAAAGGTACAGTATTTGGGTGGAAGTTCACTCACACCAAGTTTGGTGAAGAACTCAAAGGCTGCATGGAGTCTCTTCTTGGCACATTCCATGGGGGTAGCACCCTCATTCCAGGGTCTGTGTAGTGTCTGGAACCCAAAAGGGTCAGCACCTGGTGGTGGGTCGAATGGAGGAAAACCAAATACATCACATGAAGTCATCGTGACAGACCCATGATGAGAGATCGGGGTTGTTTTTTTTATGAAAGAGACCGTGCTTTATTGAATTAAATGTACAAATGTTTCTGTCGTCTATGTACAGTATAAATGAGAGTGACCTGAAGCAATCAATGTGTGTTCGTGAACATTCATTACCAGTCCCACAGAAGGAGTGCCAGTAACAGACTGAGAATCTCAGCCAGTCCTCCATATTTCTGCCCAGCAGCACCTGCACAGGTAAACAGTTACATGAAGCCTGCTGGGAAAACCTCAGTTGGGATCATTCAGGTGTGTAAAGGAGGTGGAGTCTCACTGCGCAACAGGAAGACACCGGACACACACAGCTCTTCTTTCATGTTTGCCACACCTACTTCTTCTGCATTGTAGTGTTGGAAACACAAGACGTTTCGAGCTCCAGTGTTGGGTACATATGGAATCTTCGGAATACCTGTGTGATACATTAATCTCGGTTAACCCAGAAGTAAAATCTCGCACAGTGCTTGATTTGGGAAGGAGCTCACCGGAGCTGAGTACCGGCACCTCAAATGTCCTACTGCTTGAGCTCCTGTTCCTCTTATAGAATATTGTCTCAAAAGTATAGTGGCGCTGCTGCGCCTAAATATTAACACTACCGGTACTCCTTTCCCCCCCGTGCAGTTTTCGGTTTGGCTATATGTTTCAAGTGTATTAGTAAATCTCTCCCATGTCTTATTCGACTAGTAGTTGTTCTGAAATGTTTATTGCTTGCCTACATTTTACTCCCTTTATGTTTAATATAACACACATACATTCATTATTCATTTCAGTTGCCTATCCTGACGTGAAGTTTGTTCTATAGAAAGTATTTGACTCTAGTGACAAAATAAAGGAAATTAGAAGGGGGAGATTTTGTCAAGGCCATTTTCTTGCCTGCCGAGTGGATTTCGGCAGGCAAGAAAATGGCCATGCCGAACCCCCCCCCCTTAAAATTTCCTGAATTTTGTGGCTAGAGTAAAATACTTTCTATAGAACAAACTTCACGTCAGGATAGGCAACCAAAATTAATAATTAATGTATGTGTGTTATATTAAACATAAAGGGAGTAAAATGTAGGCAAGAAATAAACATTTCAGAACAACTACTAGTCGAATGAGACATGGGAGAGATGACGAATTTTAGCAAAGAGATTTATTTATAGACTAATTCAAATCGCCAAAACGAAAACTGCAGACATTACCAGGGCCTCCGCCGCGGTCAAACCGCTTTAAAAAATAAAATGAAACGCAGCCTAACGTGATCATTGAAGGACACAAATAAAAAATGCTTCTGCTACTAAGATCAGTGAAATATAAGCTAAACTGACAACGGAGTGAAGAGCAGACTCAAGCAAATATAAAACATTGCCTTGGAAAATCGGGTTTCCCTGCTAATATTGCAGAAACTTCACATGTATAAAGCATCTAACTGCCATGCACGACGAAAAACAACTTCAGTTATTGTTTGGTGAATGCATGCAACTTCCAATCTCGGCTCTTGTTTGCATGGTCAATTGCCACTGACTTAAAGCCTATATAAAACCGATATTGAGGAAGAAGTGTGCTATAATTGAAGCAAAGAATGATTACCAGCAAAGAATTCTGTTTCCATAGCCATGTCAAACACTTTTAAGAGTTTTCCCCTTGAAGTTCCACTTTGTCTTGAACGAAAATAAGAAACGCAATCTTCACATCTACCACAAGGTGTCTCTGGTAACCAGCAGAACACTAACCGTTTAAGATTTTTGTCAAAATAGTATTTTTTGGTCCCGTTTGACAGCATCAAACCGCCTTTCAAAACCCACAAACTAGTCAGCTCTTATCGCCGTTTTCTTTGGTCAACGCTAACTGTCATTCCCAAATCCCGTGGTAGACTTTGGATCTGATAGGCTAATCTATGCATTGCAACATTATTGCAGTCATTCACATTGTACGACTTCTTTAGGGCTCCATTTACTAGTAGCAAGATTATGAAGACAAACAGGACTATGACTGGGTGAATCTCGAAAAGTCATGTTATAAATCAGGGTAAACAAGATTATATAACAATGTGCAAACAAACATTTAAATAAGCCATAATATTATGCAGCCAGGGCATGTTCAATATCTGATGTTTATTTCAATTACAATGGATCTTTTACAAAATATCTGATGCAAAAACATCAACGAAAAAAGTAGAAACAAGACAGGACACCATATACACTATTCCATAAATACATATTTACATACATTATAGTAGTAGTAGTATATAGAATCCAACAGAAATTTGGTCTGGAATTCCAGGTGGAATCTGTCAGCAGCAGAAAATATTTCTATGTGCACCTTTGAAGCCCTATATCATTGGTTACTTCCAAAATGGCACCCTATTCCCATTACAGTGCACAACTTTTGACCAGGGACTGGTCAAAAGTAGTATACTATGTAGGGAATAGGGTGCCATTTGGCATGTACCCATTTTTCTCCCAGTACCCAATACAGTGCACAATGCAGTTTCCACAGCACATCATGAAAGTGTTTTGCATTGGTTAAGGATGTTTTCCTATGTTACTTACAGTCGTTATTTTCATAAACAACACACACTTTTGCATAATATAATGGAAGGCAAAACAAATACCACCAAATACCAGGCACTGTAGGATGGAGGCACTTGTGCACCTACTGTAACAAGACTGGTTTGGCATCGTGAGGTTTGGCACATGAGGGTGGTAGACAGTGGTCCTGTACTGTATGTGTGTGTGAGATGGTGGGAATCAGGGTACTAGTCAGTTTTCATTTCTGTCAATTCAATACATTATTTAAAATTCAATGAGTTGAAAATTACTCCATTCTTTTCAATGAAGATGTTTCCATTCATGAATTAAAATGAGTTCCTGAAGTGACTGAATGGATCCATTCCCAGACCGTGGTGAGAAGAAGGAGCAGTCTCTCTTTATGACTTGGTGGGACTGAGTTCTGGCTGTATGTCTGTCTGTGTGAGCTCTTTCTTCTTCCTCCTCTTCTTTTTGCCTCGGCAGGGCTTGCACAGGCAGCACAGAATGCAGGGTGAAGCCAGCAGGAGGAGAGGAGAGGCCACCAGCACGATGACACTGACGCCAACCAGGATGCCCACCACCTGCCAAGAGGACAGGGTACACACACACACACACACACACACACACACACACACACACACACACACACACACACACACACACACACACACACACACACACACACACACACACACACACACACACACACACAGGGTGTTTAGCAGGAAGCCAATAAATGTGAATGTCACATACAAAATGTCAGGCCAATGACTATTGATTCAGGCATACAAGAAAACTTGATATAGCAAAACACAGATTTCCTGGTTTACTGGGGGTTTAAAATGAGAAGAGTCACCTCACCTGTGTTCTGTTCCACATGACGGAGGCTCGGGAGTGGCCCAGCATGTTCCTGCATGGCCCCTTATCATAGTGCCTCAGAAATATATCACCCTAAACATATAAGAACAGATATCATAGTACCTCAGAAATATTTCACCTTAACATAGAGGAATACAGTATCACCATTAACATACAACATGTAGGTTCAGACTTATTGAAGCATTTATAACTGTATGTGGACTTACATCCAGGTTCTGCAGACAGTACCAGCAGAAGGTGTGTTTGCAGCTCTTACACAGCATCTGGGCACAGCCTTGGTTCCTCTCGATGTACACACCGCACATGGGGCACTGCTTGATGGGCAAATCAGAGTCACTGCATGACCGGCCCCTGGGGAGAGGTGGATGAGGGGTGGAGAGGTGGGGGAGAAGTAAGGGGAGAGGTGGATGAGGGGTGGAGAGGGTGGGAGATGGGGGGAGAAGTAAGGGGAGAGGTGGATGAGGGGTGGAGAGGTGGGGGAGAAGTAAGGGGAGAGGTGGATGAGGGGTGGAGAGGGTGGGAGATGGGGGGAGAAGTAAGGGGAGAGGTGGATGAGGGGTGGAGAGGTGGGGGAGAAGTAAGGGGAGAGGTGGATGAGGGGTGGAGAGGTGGGGGAGATGGGGGAGATGTAAGGGGAGAGGTGGATGAGGGGTGGAGAGGTGGGGGAGATGTAAGGGGAGAGGTGGATGAGGGGTGGAGAGGTGGGGGAGATGTAAGGGGAGAGGTGGATGAGGGGTGGAGAGGTGGGGGAGATGGGGGAGATGTAAGGGGAGAGGTGGATGAGGGGTGGAGAGGTGGGGGAGAAGTAAGGGGAGAGGTGGATGAGGGGTGGAGAGGTGGGGGAGATGTAAGGGGAGAGGTGGATGAGGGGTGGAGAGGTGGGGGAGAAGTAAGGGGAGAGGTGGATGAGGGGTGGAGAGGTGGGGGAGATGGGGGAGATGTAAGGGGAGAGGTGGATGAGGGGTGGAGAGGTGGGGGAGAAGTAAGGGGAGAGGTGGATGAGGGGTGGAGAGGTGGGGGAGATGTAAGGGGAGAGGTGGATGAGGGGTGGAGAGGTGGGGGAGAAGTAAGGGGAGAGGTGGATGAGGGGTGGAGAGGTGGGGGAGATGTAAGGGGAGAGGTGGATGAGGGGTGGAGAGGTGGGGGAGATGGGGGAGAAGTAAGGGGAGAGGTGGATGAGGGGTGGAGAGGGTGGGAGATGGGGGGAGAAGTAAGGGGAGAGGTGGATGAGGGGTGGAGAGGTGGGGGAGATGGGGGAGATGTAAGGGGAGAGGTGGATGAGGGGTGGAGAGGTGGGGGAGAAGTAAGGGGAGAGGTGGATGAGGGGTGGAGAGGTGGGGGAGATGGGGGAGAAGTAAGGGGAGAGGTGGATGAGGGGTGGAGAGGTGGGGGAGATGGGGGAGAAGTAAGGGGAGAGGTGGATGAGGGGTGGGGGAGATGGGGGGAGAGGTAAGGGGAGAGGTGGAGAGGTGGATGAGGGGTGGGGAGGTGGGGGAGATGGGGGAGAGGTAAGGTGAGAGGTGGATTAGGGGTGGAGAGGTGGGGGAGATGGGGGGAGAGGTAAGGGGAGAGGTGGAGAGGTGGTGGGGGAGGTGAGGGAGATGGGGGGAGAAGTAAGGGGAGAGGTGGAGAGGTGGTGGGGGAGGTGAGGGAGGTGGGGGGAGAAGTAAGGGGAGAGGTGGAGAGGTGGTGGGGGAGGTGAGGGAGATGGGGGGGAGAGGTAAGGGGAGAGGTGGAGAGGTGGTGGGGGAGGTGAGGGAGAGTGGGTTCAGACAGGAAACCAGTTGACTGAATACCATGGTAAGGAGGGATAGAATTAACTAAATGGACCAATAGTGTTAATCCCCCACAACAACATCAAACTGGCATTCTGTCTCTTAAAATCTAAGATTTTAGAACACTTTCTGGTCTTGTCTGATGTTGTTATACTTTAGTACATTAAATCCATCGATTCAAGGACATTTCCTCCAGTACATGAGGCACTTCGTGTTGTCAAAGCAACGGAAATGGATTCACTGACTGACTCCCCTACTCCCCCTTTGGCAGGGACACAATGGCATTCCATTAAGCTTTCCTCCACACCTTCCAATACCACCCACCCACACACACAAGGGTGGAAGGGGTGGAATACTGTATAGAGAGAGGGACACTGACAGAATGTCTGAGGAACACACTGAGCACACACTCTGTGGCACACCAGAAATGGCACTGGGTGTAGCTAGCTTGTCCAAAAGGCCAAGACACTCTTACCAAATTGTTCATTTTACTTATTTCCAAAATGACTAGCAACAGTACTGCCAACTACTGCTTCAATCAGCATTCATCAGTTATTTAGTGACAATATTTTTTCCACCAAGGCGCCTTGACTGTGACTGACTGACCTGCTCTCTGAGGCAGGCGATGATGATGTCATAGGCTGGTGCTCGGGGCAGGCGTGCCCGTCCTGCCAGGGCCCTCTACAGCCAGAGCAGAAGACGGTGTGGCAGGCTAGGCAGGGCACGGACGTAGGCTGGCCCTCTGAGCTGGGCCCGATGCTGCAGACAGCCTGACACTCCAGCACCGGGCACCATGCTCTACTAGGGTCCAGCTGCACCCCTGAAACATAACAAACCAATGATGTACATAAACACATATGTATGTACATTCACAGGTAACTGCCAAAATAAAGGAAACACTAGTAAATGAGGGATATAAAGTATATTGAAAGCAGGTGCTTCCACACAGGTGTGGTTCCTGAATTAATTAAGCACTTAACATTACATCGTGCCCAGTTGCCCATTATATTGGCTACCATGGATCAAAGAGATCTCAGTGACTTTGAACGAGGGGTCTCAAATGAGCATTGGGGGTTTGTGTGTACAGTGCCTTGCGAAAGTATTCGGCCCCCTTGAACTTTTCGACCTTTTGCCACATTTCAGGCTTCAAACATAAAGATATAAAACTGTAATGTTTTGTGAAGAATCAACAACAAGTGGGACACAATTATGAAGTGGAACGAAATGTATTGGATATTTCAAACTTTTTTAACAAATAAAAAACTGAAAAATTGTCCGTACAAAATTATTCAGCCCCTTTACTTTCAGTGCAGCAAACTCTCTCCAGAAGTTCAGTGAGGATCTCTGAATGATCCAATGTTGACCTAAATGACTAATGATGATAAATAGAATCCACCTGTGTGTAATCAAGTCTCCGTATAAATGCACCTGCTCTGTGATAGTCTCAGAGGTCCGTTTAAAGCGCAGAGAGCATCATGAAGAACAACGAACACACCAGGCAGGTCCGAGATACTGTTGTGGAGAAGTTTAAAGCCGGATTTGGATACAAAAAGATTTCCCAAGCTTTAAACATCCCAAGGAGCACTGTGCAAGCGATAATATTGAAATGGAAGGAGTATCAGACCACTGCAAATCTACGAAGACCCGGCCGTCCCTCTAAACTTTCAGCTCATACAAGGAGAAGACTGATCAGAGATGCAGCCAAGAGGCCCATGATCACTCTGGATGAACTGCAGAGATCTACAGCTGAGGTGGGAGACTCTGTCCATAGGACAACAATCAGTCGTATACTGCACAAATCTGGCCTTTATGGAAGAGTGGCAAGAAGAAAGCCATTTCTTAAAGATATCCATAAAAAGTGTCGTTTAAAGTTTGCCACTAGCCACCTGGGAGACACACCAAACATGTGGAAGAAGGTGCTCTGGTCAGATGAAACCAAAATCGAACTTTTCGGCAACAATGCAAAACGTTATGTTTGGCGTAAAAGCAACACAGCTCATCACCCTGAACACACCATCCCCACTGTCAAACATGGTGGTGGCAGCATCATGGTTTGGGCCTGCTTTTCTTCAGCAGGGGCAGGGAAGATGGTTAAAATTGATGGGAAGATGGATGGAGCCAAATACAGGACCATTCTGGAAGAAAACCTGATGGAGTCTGCAAAAGACCTGAGACTGGGACGGAGATTTGTCTTCCAACAAGACAATGATCCAAAACATAAAGCAAAATCTACAATGGAATGGTTCACAAATAAACATATCCAGGTGTTAGAATGGCCAAGTCAAAGTCCAGACCTGAATCCAATCGAGAATCTGTGGAAAGAACTGAAAACTGCTGTTCACAAACGCTCTCCATCCAACCTCACTGAGCTCGAGCTGTTTTGCAAGGAGGAATGGGCAAAAATTTCAGTCTCTCGATGTGCAAAACTGATAGAGACGTACCCCAAGCGACTTACAGCTGTAATCGCAGCAAAAGGTGGCGCTACAAAGTATTAACTTAAGGAGGCTGAATAATTTTGCACGCCCAATTTTTCAGTTTTTTATTTGTTAAAAAAGTTTGAAATATCCAATAAATTTCGTTCCACTTCATGATTGTGTCCCACTTGTTGTTGATTCTTCACAAAAATTACAGTTTTATATCTTTATGTTTGAAGCCTGAAATGTGGCAAAAGGTCGAAAAGTTCAAGGGGGCCGAATACTTTCGCAAGGCACTGTATGTGTCTGTGTGTGTGTGTCTGTGTGTGTGTGTGTCTCAGTCACCAGATCTCAACCCAATTGAGCACTTATGGTAGATTCTGGAGCGGCGCTTTTCCACTACCATCAACAAAACACAAAATTATGGAATTTCTCGTGGAAGAATGGTGTCGCATCCCTCCAATAGTTCCAGATACTTGTAGAATCTATGCCATGTTCTGGCAGCTCGTGGTGGCCCAACGTCCTATTTAGATGATTTTGACAGTTACCTGTATGTATGTCTATAGAATGATACCCAAAGCAAGGTATTAGATATAGAGAGTAGAGGATCCTAGATACGGGTGCCTTCAGAAAGTATTCACACCTCTTGACTTTTTCTACATTTTGTTGTGTTACTGCCTGCATTTAAAATGGATTAAATTGAGATTTTGTGCCACTGACCTCCACACCCCAAAGTATAATTATATTTTTTTGAAGTTTGTACAAATTAAAATTAAAAATTAAAAGCTGAAATGTCTTGCGTCAATAAGTATTCAACCCATTTGTTTTGGCAAGCCTAAATGAGTTCAGGAGTAAAAATTTGCTTAACAAGTCATATAATAAGTTGCATGGACTCACTCTGTGTGCAATAAACTGTTTAACATGATTTTTGAATGACTACCTTATTTCTGTACCCTACACATCTGTAAGAACCCTCAGTCGAGCAGTGAATGGGTAAAACAAAAAAAATTACAAAAAAATCTGCCATTGAATATTACACTTGGTGTATTAATACACCCAGATCTACAAAGATACAGGCACCTTCCTAACTCAGTTGCTGGAGAGGAAGGAAACCGCTAAGGTATTTCACCATGAGGCCTATGGTGACTTTAAAACAGTTACAGTTTAATGGCTGTGATAGGAGAAAACTGAAGATGGATCAACAACATTGTAGCCTATACAGAATACATATATTCCAATACATGCATCCTGTTCGCAATTAGGCTCTAAATGTGGCAAAGAAATTAACTTTATGTCCTAAATACAAAGCGTTATGTTTGGGGCAAATCCAACACAACACATCACTGAATACCACTCTTCATATTTTCAAGCATGGTGGTGGCTGCATCATGTTATGGGTATGCTTGTCATCGGCAAGGACTAGGGAGTTTTTTAGGATAAAATTAAACGGAACAGAGCTAAGCACATGAACATTTTAGAGGAAAACCTGGTTCAGTCTGCTTTCCAACAGACACTGGGAGACAAATTAATCTTTCAGCAGGACAATAACCAAAAACAGGCCAAATATACAAATATACACAACATTGGATGTTCCTGAATGGCCTATTTACAGTTTTGACTTAAATCGGCATGACAATCTATGGCAAGACTTGAAAATGGCTGTCTAGCAATGATCAACAACCAACTTGACAGAGCTTGAAGAATTATTAAAAGAATAACGTGCAAATATTGTACAATCCAGCTGTGCAAAGCTCTTAGAGACTTACCCAGAAAGTCTCACAGGTGTAATCTCTGCCAAAGGTTACTCTAACATGTATTGACTCAGGGGGTTAAATACTTATGTAATCAGGATATATTAGTGTCTTTTATTACCTTTTTTTTTTTACAAATGTTACAATACTTCCACTTTGACATTACAGAGTATTTTGTGTAGATTGTTGACAAAAAAAATGACAATTAAATCCATTTTAATCCCAACTCAAGGGGTGTGAATACTTTCTGAAGGCACTGTAGGCCTGCTTATCCTAGATGTGCCAGGGCAGGGATTTCAGTGGGGTTTATAACTGCTTTCGTAACAAAGGCACATGTTGTCCTTATCAGGGGAGCACCATAACAACATATTTTGTGCACTTTGTTCGATTTTTCCTAGATCCAATTTAAGGTATTTGATTTATGACTGAAAGGTGACTAATATTGGTTTCAGTGTGTTGTTGCCTCAAGGCAAACCAACCAACCTCAGATTACAATTTATAAATGTCAAACCAGCTGGGACTTTTTATACATTGTTTTCTTCTCTTCACGCTCTCAGAAATTACTTTTGTCTCTAAACTAAAGCCAACAACAACAAACCATATTTCTTCACCAAAACAAACTGCAGACAGACAGAACAATAACAACTTCATAATTTCCAGTAATTATTCAACTGCTATTTATAAATCGCCTTATACTAATCTGGTAGCTTGACGAACCGTCTAGTAGCTACTAAAGTTACAAGAACCCTTCAGCTGGACTGGGACAGGGTGGGAGGGAGTCAAGATAAGGACTAGAGGGAGTCTCTCTCGGTACAATAACCCCACAATATGCCAGGCATGTCGATACTAGAGGCAGGCTCAGGTCAGCTCAGCTCACTGCCACCAGATGGCCCAGACCTGAAATAGCCTGGTTACCATGACAGCCGTCCCCAGTCACCTCACCAGCATGCTAATGCTAATGAACGGTACCGTACCTCGTTCAAACTCCAGCCGCTGGTACAGCTCAACCTGATCCGCAGGGGCAAAACAGGCTATCTGCAAAACAACACAAAAAAACCCAGAATGGATCACGTCTGTGATTATGTTTTAAAATCAAAGGAGGACCAGCCTGGTCCCAGATCAGTTTATGCTGTATTGCCAACTTCTATGGTCATTGTCACAAACAGATCTGAGACCAGGCTTTAATGTAATGCATTCCACAGAAATGAAATGTATTGCAATCTATAGAAATGCAGAATTTAACCAGGGATAATCATTTCAAGAGAAGAGCTGTTGATTACCAAACTCCCTGACCTGATCGCAACACCATTTACACCTGACAATGACATTTGCAAGTTCAAGGTGTGGTGGCATGACGTAAGAAGTAGAAAAGTTTGGCAAATTAATCTTACCCAACGGTACCCAACCCTACTAGTGGTAACAGGCAAATACATACAGTGAGGGAAAAAAGTATTTGATCCCCTGCTGATTTTGTACGTTTTCCCACTGACAAAGAAATAATCAGTCTATAATTTTAATGGTAGGTTTATTTGAACAGTGAGAGACAGAATAACAACAAAAAAATCCAGAAAAACGCATGCCAAAAATGTTATAAATTGATTTGCATTTTAATGAGGGAAATAAGTATTTGACCCCCTCTCAATCAGAAAGATTTCTGGCTCCCAGGTGTCTTTTATACAGGTAACAAGCTGAGATTAGGAGCACACTCTTAAAGGGAGTGCTCCTAATCTCAGTTTGTTACCTGTATAAAAGACACCTGTCCACAGAAGCAATCAATCAATCAAATTCCAAACTCTCCACCATGGCCAAGACCAAAGAGCTCTCCAAGGATGTCAGTGACAAGATTGTAGACCTACACAAGGCTGGAATGGGCTACAAGACCATCGCCAAGCAGCTTGGTGAGAAGGTGACAACAGTTGGTGCGATTATTCGCAAATGGAAGAAACACAAAAGAACTGTCAATCTCCCTCGGCCTGGGGCTCCATGCAAGATCTCACCTCGTGGAGTTGCAATGATCATGAGAACGGTGAGGAATCAGCCCAGAACTACACGGGAGGATCTTGTCAATGATCTCAAGGCAGCTGGGACCATAGTCACCAAGAAAACAATTGGTAACACACTACGCCGTGAAGGACTGAAATCCTGCAGCGCCTGCAAGGTCCCCCTGCTCAAGAAAGCACATATACATGCCCGTCTGAAGTTTGCCAATCAACATCTGAATGATTCAGAGGACAACTGGGTGAAAGTGTTGTGGTCAGATGGAGCTCTTTGGCATCAACGTAACTCGCCGTGTTTGGAGGAATGCTGCCTATGACCCCAAGAACACCATCCCCACCGTCAAACATGGAGGTGGAAACATTATGCTTTGGGAGTGTTTTTCTGCTAAGGGGACAGGACAACTTCACCGCATCAAAGGGACGATGGACGGGGCCATGTACCGTCAAATCTTGGGTGAGAACCTCCTAACCTCAGCCAGGGCATTGAAAATGGGTCGTGGGTGGGTATTCCAGCATGACAATGACCCAAAACACACGGCCAAGGCAACAAAGGAGTAGCTCAAGAAGAAGCACATTAAGGTCCTGGAGTGGCCTAGCCAGTCTCCAGACCTTAATCCCATAGAAAATCTGTGGAGGGAGCTGAAGGTTCGAGTTGCCAAACGTCAGCCTCGAAACCTTAATGACTTGGAGAAGATCTGCAAAGAGGTTTGGGACAAAATCCCTCCTGAGATGTGTGCAAACCTGGTGGCCAACTACAAGAAACGTCTGACCTCTGTGATTGCCAACAAGGGTTTTGCCACCAAGTACTAAGTCATGTTTTGCAGAGGGGTCAAATACTTATTTCCCGTATTAAAATGCAAATCAATTTATAACATTTTTGACATGCGTCGTTCTGGATTTTTTTGTTGTTATTCTGTCTCTCACTGTTCAAATAAACCTACCATTAAAATGATAGACTGATAATTTCTTTGTCAGTGGGCAAACGTACAAAATCAGCAGGGGATCAAATACTTTTTTCCCTCACTGTATGAGTGTCATAGCAAAGTAGCAGTGTAATAGTCAAATGGTCTAAACATTGATGTGTACCAGTGGTTCTTTGAATGTGTCCAAAATGGCACCCTATTCCCTATATAATTCCCTATGTGCCCTGGTCAAAAGTAGTGCACTATAAAGGGAATAGGGTGTCATTTGAGTCGCAAGCACAGTAGAACATCCAGTATAAGCCTAGTACCTCTGAGTGGAGTAGGACTCCTGTCCTCTGACAAGCCATGTCTGGACATGTGACCGGGCTGCCCCCACCCTCCCGGATGGCCAGCTGAACATACTGCTGCAGACACTGAGGGGACAGACAACCAATGGCATAAACACAAATGTGAATAATATGTATGTCTATGGACAGAACCAGAGAGCAGGGCCATGTTCAGCAACCCACAACGTTGTGAAATGTTCAGAAACATGCCTCTCTGTAGCCAGGAATCACGTCAGCTCTGATCATTACATTTTTATCTACAACGTTCCACAACGTTCACCAACTAAAAGTGGCCCTGGATTGATGTTGATGTTGACAGTATCTGAGATATACAGCAACTAGCACTTGAACTAGACTTGTCTCTTAGAAACGAGTTGATGCTAAAGACAAAGCAGCCAGAAAATGCAGTCCTGCGAGTCTGTTCATGCAAAAACCTGCTGTTTAGTTTGTCAGAAGAGTCACACCAAGCCTCACCCAGCTACTGTAGCAACAGCAGAATGAAGAAGGCATGGATTTATTGTCAATCAGTGCATAGTCCTGGTAAGTGGTAACCAGTATTGTGTTGACAGTATCTCTCTATGGCTGTGTTCCAAATGGCATCGTATTCCCTATATAGTGCACTACTTTCCAGGCCCCATAGGGATGCACACTATGTTTGACCTTGGCCTAGCAGCTCAGACTTCTGCTCTGAGCGACGCCAGCAGCCAGGCAGAGATTAGCACCTGCCAGCCAACCAACCCCATTCCAGGATACCTCACTATCCGTGTCAAGGCACATCACCTCCACCTCAGTGCGGATGGATACAGGCTGACTGAACACCAATCAATAGAAGGTCAGCTAGAGTACTGCCTGCCAGAGACAAAAGTGAAAGAGAAACTAAATGCTTTCAGGAAAGCGTTGATTAAATATATATTTTTGATTCGGCAGATAGATTTGTTCTGTTGTTTGAAAGCTGAGTCTTGTTGAATGAAAATAGAGGGAGAATAGTAAATACAGGCATTTCCCTGCTCAGTATCAGATATGAGAAGAGAAGTTATGGCAGGTTTGTGTTGTCTACCTACCGGGGTGCAGAAGACACAGTCACAGGTGTGCAGCGTGCTGGTTGCTGCTGAGGGGTGCTCACTAAGGCACAGCTTGCAGTAGACCACCACATCAGGCTGGGTGGAGGAGGAGGCCACTACAGCCCCGGCCTGGCCCAGAGGCTGGGATGGACTGCTGTTGGCTATGGGGCCCTGACCCTGACCCTGGCTCTGACCCTGGTCTGGACTGCTGTTGTTGGCCATGGGGGGAGCAGAGCGGTCAGTCAGTCAGCGCTGCCTGGAAGCTTATCTTAGCCCTTCTGCTGGAGGAAGTGTGGAGGGCTGTGCTCCATGATCTGGAGGATGGTGGAGAACAGAAGACAGGCAGTCAGCCGATAACCTCACCAGTCCCCACATCATCTAGTGGTGTTTAAAACAGCTGATAGCCTCACCAGTCCCCACATCATCTAGTGGTGTTTAAAACAGCCGATAGCCTCGCCAGTCCCCACATCATCTAGTGGTGTTTAAAACAGCCGATAACCTCACCAGTCCCCACATCATCTAGTTGTGTTTAAAACAGCTGATAGCCTCACCAGTCCCCACATCATCTAGTGGTGTTTAAAACAGCCGATAACCTCACCAGTCCCCACATCATCTAGTGGTGTTTAAAACAGCTGATAACCTCACCAGTCCCCACATCATCTAGTGGTGTTTAAAACAGCTGATAACCTCACCAGTCCCCACATCATCTAGTGGTGTTTAAAACAGCTGATAACCTCGCCAGTCCGCACATCATCTAGTGGTGTTTAAAACAGCTGATAGCCTCGCCAGTCCCCACATCATCTAGTTGTGTTTAAAACAGCTGATAACCTCACCAGTCCCCACATCATCTAGTTGTGTTTAAAACAGCTGATAACCTCGCCAGTCCCCACATCATCTAGTTGTGTTTAAAACAGCTGATAGCCCCGCCAGTCCCCACATCATCTAGTTGTGTTTAAAACAGCTGATAGCCTCATTAGTCCCCACATCATCTAGTGGTGTTTAAAACAGCTGATAGCCTCGCCAGTCTCCACATCATCTAGTGGTGTTTAAAACAGCTGAGAGGATTAGAGACTAATTCCAGATTGCTTCCCAAATAGTTCACTACTTTTAACCAGAGCCCTATTTTGGATGTGGCCCCAGACATATAATTATCCCTTCCTGTTAATGAACAGAGGAGCCATTACTCCCCCTGCTTCCAGCAGTATTAGTGTGTGTAGCCGTTGGTAACATGGCTGTTTTACATTGGTATCTACGGCGCATCACAAAATCATAGGTAATATCTTTGCGTCTTTGCAATAGACAAACAAGAGAAGAGGTGTTATCCCTTTTACCAATAAAATGTATCTTTCAGGTTTCGCCAGAAGGAAAATATTAATTTCAGAATTCAATGAAGAGCAGGAAACTCGTGGTGCTGCTGCCGATTGACCCATTTCACATGTTCTGGGCTAATCCAAGCTAGAGAAGAGGACTAACTGTAGCTCAGATCATCTGGTGTTGGGCCCTGTGAAAGAGTACAAACCCAGAGCCAATATCTCTGCCCTCAAATCCAATGAGGAAAAATAAAGAATTAAGTAGTAAAATAGATTTAGCACGACAGAATGAGTGGCTAAAAAGCTGTTGATTATGCATGTGTCTATCTACAGTTTCTCATTCTCCACACAAAATGCAGTCACTGTTTAAATTGGCAGGCACATTTATAACAGCCAAATCAATAGAGCCAACATCACTGTCCTAAATTTACTGTGCTCCTCTATCTAACATTGATTTATGGCACACGTGCAAAACACTGAAAGTTGCACTTGAATGTGCACATTTTATTTCTGCACTGTCATTCTTTCTCTCTGTCCCATAGGAGTGAAACCCTTGTGTACTGGGGTGGAGACTGGAGAGCAGGGTGGAGACTGGAGAGCAGGGTGAAGACATCTGACAATACAACTTACTGTCTGACTGTCTGTCTGTTCGTCAGAGTCAGTCTGGCAGTTTGTAAGTCTGTCCTGCACAACCATAACAGGAAGGTAGTAGTAACAAACAGACCTGTTATTACCAGTAATAACAACCATTGCGACACAATGGTGCTTTATCAGTTTCCTCTATCTCTCTCTTTGCTTTGACTAATAACAGATTTCACATTACAGTGAGTTCAGTTTCTAACCATACTGTAGGCATTCTCCATGGATCAAAGTCTAGGTTGAATCCCAGCCAGGGATCAAAGCCTCATTGTCCAGTACACAAGCAGAAACAGAAAAACAGCTCAGCTCAGTGAATAGTTGCCATACATACAGAGTGACTGGCTGTGTTCTGTTGGAAGGAGGCAGCTGGGCCTGGGCCTATGCTGCCGGATTTACAATCCTGTGTGTGTGTGTGTGTGTGTGTGTGTGTGTGTGTGTGTGTGTGTGTGTGTGTGTGTGTGTGTGTGTGTGTGTGTGTGTGTGTGTGTGTGTGTGTGTGCGCGAGAGCAAACGAGAGAGAGTGCGAGAGAGCGAGAGAAAGAAAGACATTCATCTTGCTGCAGTTAATGCGGGTCTAAATGTCAAATTGTTTCTACTCCAATTTCTATGAAAATGCTGTTTTAATGAATCAAAGAAACAAACAAAACCATAATTTGTTTATTACTGTGTTATTACCAAATACTGTATTTATGTTGTAGTACATGTTAAACTACAGTAAATGGGAATGACAACCTCTTTATTTGAGGGTATTCCCCTAAACCCCCTAATTATCCCCCTAATAATGGGCAGGTAGCCTAGTGGTTAGAGAGTTGGACTAGTAACCGAAAGGTTGCAAGTTCGAATCCCCGAGCTGACAAGGTACAAATTTCTAGGCCGTCATTGAAAATAAGAGTCTTAACTGACTTGCCTAGTTAAATTAAAATATTCTTCATCCAGAATTCATAGAGGAATAATCTGAAAACGCATTGTTCGGATGTAGTAGACAGCAGAAAGATACAAGATGAGCCTGACTACAAGATGTTTTCACCTTCCAAGGTTGTAGCTATACTGACATAGGTCCACATTGAAATTCTGCAACATACGCACATTAAACCATTCCTTACACAGAAAAGTACATTTAAATGCCACACAGATGTCACAATAAATACGGAAACACTAGGAAAAAAAGACAGAGAGAGGGGTGAGTGAGAGACCTACCTCTTCGGTCAGGTAGCCTACGAGCTGCTTCTGTCCAGATTAACAGCCGCAGTGCTTTTACTTGGACACATGCACATCTGTTGATACACAGTCACATACAAAACACCTCTGCTCGGTCGCCACGATATTCACACAAGCACCACCTATTTACCTCTTTCTTCCAACTGCACTAGACACACCTCCCTGCTTGGCCTACAGTCGCCAAAGCAATCAGTGTTGGCATGCACAGTCAGTCCCGTGTTTCCAGATGGGCGGGTGTGTGTAGTATTGTTCCGCCAACGATGTTCTTGCTGCTTTGCTTTGCAGCCCTGCCTGCTGCTTACTTGACCAGGAAGCGGTAGGCTATTGGTGGAATGTCCTCTAGCCTGCCCCTGGCGGCTTGCATAGAAAAAAAGCAAAAGCAAAAACCTACAAGGATCATCTCTCACCTCAGGAGTTCGTCCTTTTTGACTACATAATGAATCTTATTGTTACAAATCCACAGAAGCTTCTCTTGTGATATCTCCTGGTTGGGTAGAATATCGCAGTAAATTTGTTTTTACTTTCGATATTCGGGTTTGCTCGTCAATAGCTCTCAGACGGAAGGTGCTAGGATGATGAGAGTGATATATATATATTGAATTGAATGACCGTAGAGAGCAAGGTACACACTATGTTTTTAGCGATAGTCAAACTCTTCCCTTTACAGAGCCGAGAATGATACAATATACTCTTTCATGGGCCTCTGATGGTTTAGGGACCATCGTAAAAGTGCAATACCGGTGATAAAAAATATATGTTTTTGCATTCCAATTCAGGGGGGTTAGCCCTATATGACGATTACACACACTGCATAGGGCCTCCAGTCACTAAAGGGCCAAGCATTTTTATTAGTTACCTCTAACTACTAAGGGTACTATATTTGACCCATTTACAAGGATACTTTTCAAAGGCCTCCTTTCTAGGTGAAATGTAAATGTAAAACCAGATAATGTGAAGTAACTGACCCCACTCATCCATGCTACATTCATTAGAATTCCAGTTCAGTACTTCCCTGATTTTTATAGGCATATTTCTTCAATACCTTCCTATCCATACCAGCAACAGATCTACAGACAAGGGTAGTGGGTTCCTTCACCTCTCTTATCAAAGCTACATCATTTATACATTTTTTAATTACTCCCCTTCGATTCTCTAGAAATATTTTTCTTATTACAGCTTTAGATGTTAATTCATGTAACGTCCGTCGTTAGAGTGAGACCAAGGCGCAGCGTGGGTTGGGTTCATCATATTTTAATATAAACGGTGAACCAGCAAAAACAATAAACAAGAAGCAACACAACGAACGATCAGTTTCGCAGGCTACTAACAGCAATGCAAAATCAACTTCCCACAAAAAATAGGTGGAAAAAGGGCTACCTAAGTATGGCTCCCAATCAGCGACAACGATGTACAGCTGTCCCTGATTGAGAGCCATACCAGGACAAAACAAAGAAATACAACACATAGATAGGGCACATAGAATGAACATAGAAATAGAAAATATAGAACATACATCAAAACAAACACCCCCTGCCATGCCCAAACACCCCCTGCCACGCCCTGACACGCCCTGACCAAACTACAATAACAAATAACCCCTTTTACTGGTCAGGACGTGACAATTCAATAGCTTCCTATCTACATCAGACACAAACATGCGGAGCAGACAACATCAGACACAAACATCCGGTTATCTGGGCTCCCCTTAGGGTTTGGCTGGGACCACTGCACCTCCCGGACCTGTTTCCCTATATCCCAGCTGAGTGCCGTCGCTAGGCACAAGGTGGGAAGGATGGTCTCGGGCTCCGAGGTGGTAACAGTGGGGTTATAGCAGTGAGACAGGGCATTTGGCTTGACGCTCTTGGACCCTGGCTGGTAGGAGAGGGATAAATTAAACCAGATCAACAGCAGGGCCCATCTCGTTTGCCTGGAGTTGAGGCGCTTGGCAGTGTGGAGATACTCCAGGTTTTTGTGGTCGGTCCACACAATGAACGGATGTTCCGCCCCTTCTAGCCAGTGCTTTCATTCCTCCAATGCCATCTTTACCGCAAGAAGCTCCCGATTCCCCACATCGTAGTTCCTCTCCATGGTGCTGAGACGGTGGGAGAAGAAGGCGCAGGGATGCAGCTTAAGGTCCATGGCAGAATGTTGGGTCAGAACAGCCCCCACTCCGACATCCGAAGCATCAGCCTCCACCACAAACTGACGGGAAGGGTCAGGATTAACCAGGATAAGAGCAGTGGTGGGGAGGTGTTTAAGGTCCCGGAACGCCCGGTCAGCGGCGGAGGACCACGTGAACGGAACCTTGGTAGAGGTGAGTGCAGACAGGGGGGAGGCCAGGGTGCTGTAACCCCAGATAAAGTGGCAATAAAAGTTGGCGAACCCCAAGAAGTGTTGCAGCTGCATCCTCGACATAGGCTGAGGCCAATCCACCACAGCTCTCACCTTCTCGGGATCCATCTGGACACTCCCAGCAGAGATGATGTAGCCCAGAAAGGGAATGGTGGAGCAATGGAACTCACACTTTTCCGCCTTAACAAACAACTGGTTCTCCAGAAGGCGCTGGAGAACCTGTCGGACGTGGAGCATGTGTTCTTGGCGGGAGCGAGAGAAGACGAGGATGTCATCAATGTACACGAAGATGAATCGGTTCAGCATGTCGCAGAGAACATCATTCACCAGAGCTTGGAATAGGGCAGGGGCGCTGGTAAGGCCAAAAGGCATGACCAGATATGCGTAGTGGCCGCTGGCCATGTTGAAGGCGGTCTTCCATCATCCCCCTTCCGTATCCGCACCAGGTGGTAGGCGTTTCGTCAATCCAGCTTGGAGAAAACAGTGACCCCCTGGAGTGCCTCGAAGGCCGAGGAAATGAGTGGTAGCGGATAACGGTTCTTCACAGTAATGTCATTGAGTCCCTGGTAGTCAATGCACGGGCGCAGGGTCTTGTCCTTTTTCTCCACGAAGAAGAAACCTGCGCCAGCGGGAGAGGAAAAGGGATGAATAAATCCTGTAGCTAGGTAGTCCCCAATGTAGGTCTCTATAGCCTTGGTCTCTGGTCCCGACAGAGAGTACAAACGTCCCCGGGGTGGTATGGTGCTAGGGAGAAGGTCAATCCCGCAGTCATAGGGGCGGTGCGGCAAAAGGGAAGTGGCCCGGGACTTGCTGAACACCTCCCGGAGGTCCTGGTACTCCGTGGGAATGGCGGAGCGGTCCGGAGCAACTTCCGAGCCCCCAGGAAGACATCCCGGTGCATCCCTGGGGGGATTTGATGAGCAGGAATTGAATGGTCTCGCTGTGATTCCTTGACACACTTAGGTTGATGGGAGTGGTGTTATGGGTGACCTGATCTATAGAGTGCCCATCCAGCGCTCTAACATCCATAGGAATGGAGGGGCTGAGTGGGGATGTTCAGCTTGGAATCCAGTGTGGCGTCCAAAAAGCTGTCATCTGCTCCAGAGTCAATGAGGACCCGGAGAGATTTGGACTGGTTACCCAACAGCACAATGACGTGAAAAGGGGTGTGAGTAAGGGAAGAGGAAGAGTTCTCCATATGGCCCACCAGAGTACTCGCTCCAACCGGTGAGCCTGGTCTTTTACCGGGCAAGAGAACACAAAATGACCAAAAGTCCCGCAATACAGACAGCTCCTTGTGTTGATCCTGTGTTGCCGTTCCACTGGCGACAGCCCAGCTCTGCCTAGTTGCATAGGCTTAGGACACAGGGCCTTGGCCGTCTTCGGTGACTCTCGGGAACGGGACCGTCGGGGTCTTCAGGGATGCTTCGGAGGCAAGGTGGAATCCCTGGACTTGCGAGCGAAATCAAATTTCCGCTCCATCCATTGTTCCTGCAATCGCCCATCGATGCGGATGGTCAAAGCGATGAGGGAGTCAAGATCCGTGGCTCGTCCTTAACCTCCTCCAAGACGCCGTGCAGGAACACGTTGAATAATGTTTCCTGGTTCCACACACTCTCCACTGTCAACGTGCGGAAATCCACCGCATAGTTGGCCACTCTGCGGGCGTCCTGCCGGAGCTGGATTAGATTCCGGGCAGCTTCTCTCCCGGAGAACGGGGCATCAAATACCTTCCTCACTTCTCCCACAAACCCCTCCAGACTCACGCATGTGGCCGGCTGTTGTTCCCATACGGCGGTAGCCCAAATGAGATCCCTCCCAGACATCAGCGTGATGAGGTAGGCTATCTTTGAGCGATCCGAGGGGAAGGAGGAGGGCTGAAGCTCGTAAATAAGGGCACACTGAGCTAAAAACGCCCGACAGGTGCTGGACTCTCCATTAAAGCGTTCCGGGGGAGGTAAACGGGGCTCCCGGGAAGGTGGATTGGCCTGTGGGGCGGCGTTGCTAACCGCCGAGTTACTGAGGGGTGGTGGGGTTACCACCGTGGCAGGCTGCACCCCAGACAACCCGCGGAATAGATCCAGCAGCATGTCCAACGCCCGGTCATGGCACTCAGCCAACGTTTGTACCCCATCCATAAGACCACAAAGCAATTCCTTGTGCCTCCCAATGGAGGGTCCTTGGGAGGAGATGGCATTGCGCAGCTGGCCCGGGTCTGCTGGGTCAGTCATGGCCAGTTCGTACTATCAGGTATGAAGGTAAGACCCAAATGCAGACAACGTCGAATTAACAATGGTTTAATAATCCAACAGGGGCAGGCAATAGACATGTCAAGGCAGGCAGGAGTCAGTAAACCAGAGGTGGGGCAACGGTACCGGACGGCAGGCAGGCTCAGGGGCAGGCAGAGTGGTCAGGCAGGTGGGCTCAGAGTCAGGACAGGAAAGGGTCAAAAGCAGGAGGGCGAGAAAAAGAGAGTCTGGGAAAAGCAGGAGCTGAGACACAAAAACTCTGGATGACTTGACAAACAAGACGAACTGGCAACAGACCAACAGAGAACACAGGTATAAATACACATGGGGTAATGGGGAAGATGGGTGACACCTGGAGAGGGGTGGAGACAATCACAAAGACAAGTGAAACAGATCAGGGTGTGACAGCTATCTTCTGTAGAGCGCCCATCCAGCGCTCATCCACCCCTACCTTGTCACAACACAACTGATTGGCTCAAACGCATTAAGAAGGAAAGAAATTCCACAAATTAACTTTTAACAAGGCACACCTGTTAATTGAAAGGCATTCCAGGTAACTACCTCATGAAGCTGGTTGAGAGAATGCCAAGTGTGTGCAAAGCTGTCATCAAGACAAAGGGTGGCTACTTCGAAGAATCTCAAATATAAAATATATTTTGAGTGTTTAACACTTTTTGGGTTATTACATGATTCCATGTGTGTTATTTTATAGTTTTGATGTCCACTATTATTCTACGATGTAAAAATAAAGAATAACACTGTAATGAGTAGGTGTGTCCAAACTTTTGACTGGTACTATACATCTAAAACCCTCCTCCCTATTACACCACTGTCACGCCCTGACCTGAGAGAGTCATTTTTCTCTGTTTGGTTAGGTCAGGTTGTGACATGCGGTGGGCATTCTATGTGTTGTATGTCTATGTTGTTTTTTCTTTATTGCCCGAGTATGGTTTTCAATCAGAGGCAGCTGTCATTCGTTGTCTCTGATTGGGAATCATACTTAGGCAGCCCTTTTTCCCACAGTCAGTTGTGGGATCTTGTCTTTGTGTTGCATGTATTTGCATGCATAGCTTTTCGTTCGTTGTATTGTTTATTGTTTTTGCTGGTTCACATTTAAAATAAAGTATGATGAACCCAACTCACGCTGCGCCTTGGTCTACCTTTAACAACGGATGTTACAGAAGATCCCACCACCAAAGGACCAAGCAGCGTGGGCCGATGGACTGGACATGGGAGGACATCCTGGATGGCAAGGGATCCTGGATGTGGGAGGAGATCCAGGCCGGAAGAGATCGCCTCCCTTGGGAACAGGTGGAAGCAGCAAGGGAGGTACAGCGACGAGATCGACAGGCAAGGCAACAACGGAGGCCCGAGAGGTAGCTCCGCCAAAAATGTTTTTTTGGGGGGCACACGGGTAGATTGGCTAAGGCGGGTTTAAGACCTGAGCCAACTCCCCGTGCTTACCGTGGGGAGCGAGTGACCGAGCAAGCACCGTGTTATGCGGTGATACGCACTGTGTCGCCAGTGTGTACTCACAGCCCGGTGTGCTCGGTGCAAGCTCCTCACCGTTGCCATGCTAGAGTTGGCCGGCAGCCAGGGAGAAGTGCACCGGCTCAACGTATCTGGTCTCTAGTGCGTCTCTTCGGCCCAGGTTATCCTGCACCTGCTCTACGCACGGTACCCCTCATTCACCAGCACAGCCCAGTTCGTCCTGTACCAGCGCTCCGCCCTTGCCGGGCCATCGTCAACATCGAGCCAGGACGGGTTGTGCCAGCCCTAAGCGCCAGGCCTCCAGGGCGCCTCCAAGGCCCAGTGCACCCTGTGCCTGCTCCGCGCACTCTCCCTCCAGTGTGCCACCATAGCCCAGTATGTCCTGTGCCTGCTCCTCGCACTCTTCCTCCAGTACGCCTCCATAACCCAGTACGGCCGGTGCCTGCTTTGAGCACGCGGTCCTCAGTGCGTCTCCCCAGTCTGGTGAGACCGGTTCCAGCTCCCCGTAGGAAGCCTCCAGTGATGATCAATGGTCCGAAGCCTCCAGTGATAATCCATGGCACGAAGCCTCCAGTGATGATCAATGGTCCGAAGCCTCCAGTGATAATCCATGGCACGAAGCCTCCAGTGATGATCCATGGCCTGGAGCCTGTAGTGATAATCCATGGCACGAAGCCTCCTGTGGTGATCCATGACCTGGAGCCTGTAGGGATGATCCATGGCACGAAGCCTCCAGTGATGATCCATGGCCCGGAGCCTGTAGGGATGATCCATGGCACGAAGCCCCCAGTGATGATCCATGGCCCGGAGCCTGTAGGGATGATCCATAGCACGAAGCCTCCAGTGATAATCCATGGCCTGGAGCCTCCAGTGATGATCCATGGCACAAAGCCTCCAGTGATGATCCATGGCACGGAACCAGTAGTGATGATTATTGTTTTTGCTGGTTCACATTTAAAATAAAGTATGATGAACCCAACTCACGCTGCGCCTTGGTCTACCTTTAACGACGTTACAACCACTTTGACATTACATAGTATTTTGTGTATATTGTTGACAAAAAAATACAATTAAATCAATTTTAATCCCACTTTGGAACACAACACAATGTGGAAAAAGTCAGGGGGTGTGAATATGCACTGTATATGTAATTTGGACTGGAAGCAATTGAAAATTAGATCTGTAAAAATAAGATAAATATTTGTAGAAAATCAAAGAGGAGGAATTTTGAAACAATATAAAAGGTGTACCTTTGATAAGAGAGGACCAGGAACCCATCACACTTGTCTGTATATCTATAGCTCATATCGACAGTGAACTATTGAAAATTAGACTTATTACAGGAAATATTCATATGAAATCAATGCAATTTAAAATTGCAATTATAATGGGTGTACTATGGACAAGGGAGGTCAACGATATAAACTGATGTATATGTAATTTGGACTGGAAGCTATTGAAATTTAGATCTGTACATGAATTAATAACCACAGCTGTAAAAAGTCATTCACTTTGATAATAGAGGTCAGGGAACGCAGCGCACTTGTCTGTACATGTGGAGCGGAAGCCATTAAAAAGGATAATTATGAAATATTCATTTATAAATCAGGGAACTTTAAAATGGAAATTCTAATGGGTGCATCATGGGTTAGAGGCAATAGTGACTTTGCCACAAGTGATATTAGCTCTCTAGGTCATGCAAGTAGGCTACAGTAGGTTGCATACGAGTGAGAAAGATCATAGGCCTATTTATGTTTTTTGAGCTCATATTTTTACATTAAATCCATAAAAAATAAACAAGACACAATTTTAAAATGTAATTATTGAGGGATAAACAGTTGATTTAAGATCTACAGATTATTTAATTTAAAAAAAAAGTTTCTGTAAACACCAGGTACAGCTGATTGGACTTTTAAGACTGTCCCTCAGCAGCGCTTGCATAATATTCCCTTACTGAAATCAACATAGAGTAACTTTTTTTCCAAAGGAAAATAATGGGGGGGACCTGTACATTGGTCCTTACCCTCATCTTATAGATATATCACAGAATCATCCTAGGACCTTCTGTCTAAGATGTATTGACGAGAAAACTGAATATCAAATCAATATACAAACTGAAACCAAATGTACTGTGGTGATAAACCTTCAGTGTTCCACAAATGGCCATTACAATTATTGGTTTAAGCATAGGCTACTCCAGCTATCCTATACGATTCAAATAATTCAAATGCATTTATAATGTCAACAAAACTTTATATCATGGCCAATTTTCTGCAATTCTTGCCATTTTTTTATTCTGTTCTTCTTGACAATACAAGCGCTGTTGGGGAATTTATTAAGTGGAAACTCCCTAAAAAGTCTGAGCATGCCCCCAGCATTAGGGACTTTTATTTCAGAAGTTTTGCTACCGAAGCCTATAAAAATTACCGACAACCGATTTGCAACCCATTTCTCAGTCGAAAAGATACACACAAAGTGATGCAATGTTGTAATGTAGCCTATATCGTTCTGTCAAAATAACAATTATGTTACAATGTAACGAAAAAGGCGAGATTTTACCTGGTAAGAAATCACTTTCCTCTAATCTTTGGTGGATTGACAGTTTACAATTTTAGCTATGCGTTACCCGAGATTACAATGGTTCAATCTAAACAAAAAGGGATAGGCCTATGATATGTATGGAAGCAATTGTTGAAATACAAGAAAACTCTGTATTTAGGCCTACACCATAAACTATACAGTTAGGTGTTAATGTTAAGATCTAAAATGTAATGGAAATGCGTTTGTTAGGAATGTAGAGCAGGCAGGCACGAGATGATGTTATGTTTACAGTCAGAAAGGGGTTTAGATGGGGAATAACCAATGAGAATAACAGGGTCGATGTGAAAGGGATATTTTTGCATTAGCCTACACTACACTTCTTTCATCTTTCCATCACATTTTCTTTTGAATTAATTAAGCAAATGCATATTATTATAATGTTATAACAACACTGAAATATTTGTTTCAGTAATTTTTTCATGCTCTCTCATCCAAGAAAGGAGTTTACAACTTCAGTTACACGCTCTTAGCAAATCTATGTCATGCTGTGCGGTGGAAAGGCTGAGCGTGTACTTGTTGAGCTCCAGGACCATCACAGAGTACGACAGCCAGGTGATCTGGTCCCAGAGAACAGACATGGAGAAGGCTGCCAAACTGCTCCAGGTGGTGCTGAAGAAGGGTCGCAACGCCTGTGTGCTGTTTTTCGACGCACTAGAAAAGTGTTGCCAGTGCCCACAACAGTTCGAAAGAGTCACCGGCCTCCCAGGTAAGTCTCTTCAAAAGTCTACACTTTTTCATTTGATTAATTGCAAGTAAATTACTTTGGCCTACATGTCTATAGTTTTCATGTAGTTTTCATCAACATTTAAATATGGTTATGAATAGTCTAGGCTTACGGTGATTTTGTGATTTTAATAAAATAAAGGTTAAATTAAATAAATAAATAAATAAAAATGATAATGTTATGTGGTATTTAGAGAGGTAGTCTAACTTGGCCTAGATTGCAGCACGTTTTCTTTGTAGTGTATGGTATATGTTATATGGTAAGCCGAATTCTACCCCACTTTACCTTTTGGAAGCACTGGAAACCCAGCACCATTTGGTGTCCGATGCAGGTGAGGCCCAATGATGTTCCAGAGGCTCAAGAATGTTCCATTCCTCATATAAAATCCAGTTTTTTAAAAGATAAAGTTTAGGCTTACATATAAATGGTTTCTCCATGTGTCCAAAACTAAAGCTCATAGAAGGTTTTTACAGTATGTCATCATCATGACGCAACAGGAATCACCGGGAAACTATTGTCAACAACAGACTATTTCCCATTTTTCAACCTCTTCCCTTTTTTCTCACACCCCAAACAACAGAGAGGAGGAGGACCAACACTGCCCCAACTTACGTCATCAACATCAGCCATTCCAATTTGAGTAACTGCATCATTGGAGATGGCAACTTTCAAGGTGTGACAACGTGTATACAACAGCCTCAGAGCATGGGTTCAGAGGATGCTAGGCATGGTAAATTACAGTCAAATTCTCATCAATTCATATCATTAAAATGATGTGTTACAACATTCAAGGACATTCACAGATACAAGCACATACAGTTGAAGTCGGAAGTCTACACACAGTTAGGTTGGAGTCATTAAAACTCGTTTTTCAACCACTCCACAAATTTCTTGTTAACAAACTATAGTTTTGGCAAGTCGGTTAGGACATCTACTTTGTGCATGACACAAGTAATTTTTCCAACAATTGTTTACAGACAGAGTAATTCACTCATAATTCACTGTATCACAATTCCAGTGGGACAGAAGTTTACTAAGTTGACTTTAAACAGCTCAGAAAATTCCCGAAAATGATGTCATGGCTTTAGAAGCTTCTGATAGGCAAATTGACATCATTTGAATCAATTGGAGGTGTACCTGTGGATGTATTTCAAGGCCTACCTTCAAACTCAGTGCCTCTTTGCTTGACATCATGGGAAAATCAAAAGAAATCAGTCAAGACCTCCACAAGTCTGGTTCATCCTTGGGAGCAATAATATCCCCCTTGGGAGCAAACGCCTGAAGGTACCACGTTCATCTGTACAAACAATAGCACGCAAGTATAAACACCATGGGACCACGCAGCCGTTATACCGCTCAGGAAGGAGACGTGTTCTGTCTCCTAGAGATGAACGTACTTTGGTGCAAAAGTGCAAATCAATCCCAGAACAAAAGCAAAGGACATTGTGAAGATGCTGGAGGAAACAGGTACAAAAGTATCTATATCCACATTAAAACAAGTCCTATACCGACATAACCTGAAAGACAGCTCAGCAAGGAAGAAGCCGCTGCTCCAAAACCGGCATAAAAAAGCCGGACTATGGTTTGCAACTGCACATGGGAACAAAGATTGTACTTTTTGGAGAAATGTACTCTGGTCTGATGAAACAAAAATAGAACTGTTTGGCCATAATGACCATTGTTATGTTTTGAGGAAAAAGGGGTAGGCTTGCAAGCTGAAGAATAACATCCCAACCGTGAAGCACGGGGGTGGCAGCATCATGTTGTGGGGGTGCTTTGCTGCAGGAGGGACTGGTGCACTTCACAAAATAGATGGCATCTGTCAGGAGGAATGGGCCAAAATTCACCCAACTTATTGTGGGAAGCTTGTGGAAGGCCACCTGAAACATTAGACCCAAGTTAAACAATTTAAAGGCAATGCTACCAAATACTAATTGAGTGTATGTAAACATCTGACCCACTGGGAATGTGATGAAAGAAATTAAAGCTGAAATAAATCATTCTCTCTACTATTATTCTGACATTTCACATTCTTAAAATAAGGCGGTGATCCTAACTGACCTTAGACAGGGAACTTTTACTAGGATTAAATGTCAGGAATTGTGAAAAACTGAGTTTAAATGCATTTGGCTAAGGTGTATGTAAACTTCCGACTTCAACTGTATGTATTATTATAATTATTCACTTCACTTTTTGACCTGCACCGTTGGAGCTCGGAGCTTAAGAATTTCACTTTACCCTTCACTTTACCTTTCGTTAATGAGTTCAAAGAAGCCATTAGATTCATAACTTTCATATACTGTACTGCATACCATTGATGTCTCTATTACAGAGACAATGGGAGGCAACGTCACCAGTGATCACCAGAGAGCAGTACAGGCCTGTCCAGATCCAGAGCTCCAGAGGAGTGTCCAGATCTACAGGTCCCAACTGCAGTATGTCATCATCGGGGACAACAACAACCTGCAGGTTGAAGACATACCGGAATTGGAAGAAGGGGAAGAAGAAAAACTCATTCATGAAAGTAACTGATTGGATTTGTGTAGTGCTTTTCCAGATGCTCAAAGTGGTTTACATTGTATTGGGGAAACTCCCCTCATACACCACCAACTAGTTTCCATTTAAGTCATTTAGCAGACGCTTTTATCCAGAGTGACTTACAGGAGAAATTAGGGCACATCGACATATTTTTCACCTAGTCGCCTCAGCGATTCAAACCAGTGACCTTTCAGTTACTGGACCAACGCTCTTAACCGCTAGGTTACCTGCCTCTATTGCCAAAGGTTACATGTTCGAATCCAGTGATAGAAAGTTGTTTTTGAGATTTTTGTTTTAAGCCTATCCCAAACCTTAACACTTACCTTAACCATTCAGAGTTAATGCCTAACCTTAAGATTTCTGAGTTAAAGCCTAAACTTAACCCTAACCTTAAAAGTTTGGAGTTAATGCCTAAACTTAACCCTAACCTTAAAAATGTGGAGTTAATGCCTAAACTTTAATGTCTGAGCTAGTTGTTGTGTGGAACTGCATCAGTATCCTATCAGAGCCATACATATATGGCTCTTCTATCCTAGATGCCATCTCCTGCTGTTGTGCCCTTGAGCAAGCTACTGCACCACGGGCGACCGTGGCTCTCAATCTCCATAAGTGATATGGGGACAAAATGTATGGCCATTGGCTACATTGTAATGTTCCTTGCTGTGTTGATGAACTTGATTTCTGGGGAATGTATATGTATTGTAAATTGTAGTGTATTGTTTGGATAGTATAACTTAACCCTACATAATCAAAGAATGAACCATATTTTTGGTCCGTAGACTTATGGAATAAGTATTGAATCATACAGTACATACATTACGTTCTGTGAACCCAATGTATAATGACCGCACTGACCACCGCTACTGATTAAGTGCATTTTATTTATTTTAAGAATTTACTTGCTGCAACAAAAAAAGGTGCTGTTTTACTTTGAATGTATTCTTAATGTATTCATTTGAATGCATGTGTTAGGACATACTGATTTATCTTTACTGAAAATTATACTGTATATATTCACTGTTCTACTAAGTTATCAACATTTGTTGAAATAGGTTATTCCTATAGAAAAAATGTTTTATTATAAAGGTACATAAATTGTTATTGTTTTATACGTCAATAAAAAAAAGATCTCAATCATTTTGTTTCTCAATATTATTTATGGTTGAAAAGCTGGCATGTCACTTAATGAAATATCCATACAACATTATAAAGGTATTGCATTACATTTTTATTATTCTTTGTCATAATTTCTTGAACTCTCTGGGAGGGAGTTACATCTGGAAGGTTTGAACAGATTAAAGATACAAGCTACACAGCAGTACATGCATGTTGCAGTCACATTTTGAGCTTTCTTTTATGTATCACAAAGTAGATCACCTCTACTTATTATAGTCCACATTTTGTCCTGCAATGACTTGTTTTGTGAGAAACAATCTCTAAGCTAGTTAATAGTAGCCTGGATCCTACTGAATAGTTCTGTTTCACTTTACCAAACAGAGCAATTTAGTTTGGATCTAGGCTAAGTTAATAGCCCCAAGTCTAAATGATTTTAGTTGTGATGTAAAGTGTCAAGGAAACACAGACCTGCTCTATGGACGGACATTACTATAAATAATATTTACATACAGTATGCTGAGTCGCTGTGGATTCAATCTGTCACAACAATAATATGTTAATGATGAGAGAAGAAGGCAGTGTATTTAAGGCAGAAATATAAGGAACAAGACTGGATTTGAAATAGTCACTTTAATATACATACATCCTGATTCCTGGCTCCCGAAATATGCTTCTGGTTTAGAGACAAACTGTGTGGTTAAGACACCACAGTCACACACAACTGATATACAGATTCATGAAGGCATCATTTTGAGGCGTTGAGTTGAACAGTAGAGTAGCGTGTAATACCATTCTTTGCTGCCTATACAATAAAACAGAGGGTGGTTTTAAGCATGTTAAATCATACCATAACTATTGTAAAGCAAAGAAAGACAATTTGAGATCATTTCATATATGCATATATTTCTGGGGGCGCATGCTTGTTACTGGGACAGACTAGATGATTTTTGGGGGCACAGGCTATACAAAATATTGACAAAAAGTGATTCCTACTGTTTGTGTCTGCTTTTGTTATGATTATCTAGCACAATTACTGTACCTGCTCAATGATATCGCGCGTGTTCAACTACCAGTGACAAATACTGTGTCAATACTGTTCCTTCATCATGTCATAGCGTTAGAAATAGAATGAATAGGCTTGGAAGCGCTAACCCTGGACATTTGACTGGTAAACTCATCTGTACACTCATAATGGCTCCATTGTATTGCGATGCGATAATTTCCATGGTTATTTGGAATGATCTATCAACTGATGCTGGATTGCCATGGTAATGAAGACTGTTCATTCAAATGACGCTAACTGATGTGACTCAAGCAATGGAATACCTTTTTTGTAATGTCAGTTGAGTTAACTCAACAAAACATCACAGCACAGTATGAAGGGTACACGTCCTGATTTTACTTCCTGGCATGGGTCTAGGTTGAAGATGACAAAGGTTAAGACAACGGGATTCTAATATCCCATAATAATATACAACAATGGTAGTTGGCAACAGCGCTGGCAGTTAGCAACGGCACTTTTCCCAGATTTATGACGACGTTGTCTTAACCTATATATTTGTGACCTAGGCATGGGTACACTCAAAATGGCTGCCAGTCCACCCATTATGCCATCATTGACTTGAATTGGGACGCCCGTTCTATTCATTCTATTTCTATAGTTAGTATATTCAGCAGTCTGACGTCTTTTGGAGAAGCATGCTCTAATCGGGGGCTGCGATGGCTATCTATAGCAAGGTCAATGAGTATTTACACCAGAAAAAAATATACTTATTTGGGTTTTATATTATGGTTTAAAAAGAAGGGAACCTTTTGGCACTAAAGCTGACACCTGACATTCCTGTAGACCCTACGCCTACGGAGAGACAGGTGAGAGGTTTGGGCTACCTTCATGGGTATGATCCAACTTTCAGCAAAGTGACACACTGTTTGTTTACCTGTTATTCTTTATGGTAAAATGATGCTTCATCAAGACTGCTCAGAACCCAGAGAACATCAATGAGCATAATTCATTATTGTACCGTCAGCTAAAAATAACCTGAACATGTCAAAGAGAGTAAAAAGGGGGAGACAACTTTTCATCACAAACCACCTGACTCTAAGCCGAACCATATGTACACATGTATACCATACCATAGAAAATTAGAACTTGTAAAAAAAACATCTACAGTTCCATATCCTTTCAAGTCATCATCCAATCGTTTGTTGCTTTTGTCTCATATTGTCTCCACATTAAGGTGTTCACAGCTCTCAGTATGGGACTTGTGTTGTCAGCATCACACCTACTCTCTTACAATAGAATACCACAGCCTGAGGAATTCAAATATGGAGCGTTATTTTGCCTTGTGCGCACTCATTTTTCTGTGGGTGAGTAGCTCCTACCACATTCCAACAATTGTGCCAGTATAGGGGGTGATTGAGGCCATACCACTTTGAATCTTTACACTACCTCATACTTTACATTTGATCATTCAGTGTCCTTAACCACCTCTCTATGGCAGAACATTATGGGAACATTTACATTACTGAGCAAAATATTGTATAAAAATGGACTAGTATCCTTTTGTCTGAAAGTACTAGTACTGTATGTGACGATCAGAGGACATAGCAACAAGCACTGACTACACAGTCCACATTCCTCCAAGGAAAAGTAAAGGTCCACAGCCCGCTCTGACTGCATCGACAGACAGAATAAACTAAACACGTCTACTGGTATAGGCCGGATCGCAGCACGGTCATCCAGATCAAAACCCAGTCAGTCAGAGTTCTGTATTGTGCCATAAGTTCTGGGAGCAGCTAGAAGACAGTGGAGAAGGTAGACAAGGACGAGGGGAGAGTCTAGACCTCGTTGATTGTTCTTTCCGAGGGTCGGTAATCAGCTCCCTTGGGGGACGACATGTAGAAGGACTGGGTCTTGCGTTTTAAGCGCGCCCGCTTGGTGGCCAGGGAGAGGCTGTGCTTGCTGGAGGAGATGATGTCGTGGATGAACTTCTTGCAGTCCACGCACACTTCCATGGTGCTCCAGTCCTCCGTCAGCTCCGCTGGGAGCTCCACCTCGTCACGGGACTGGGACTTCTCCAGACTACCGTGCTTAGACAACCTGAGAGAGGGAGGGAGGAGAGGTTAACACTAAGTTGTGTAACAGAGGAGGTTCTGTCCCTGTCCCTCACTGGGTTCAGTCGGCTACAGTTGCTCTTAAAATAGAACATAACTTAATTTGAGAATAAGTCTTGTAAATCTAAACAGGGAGTGTTAAGATCTAGAGAAGAGGTAGAGGGGTGCCTACTTGGACATGGTCTTCTGAAGGCTGAGGCGATGGTGGCTGGTGGAGGGTTTCTCAGTCTTGGGGGCTGCTGCTGCTCTGCTTGGTCCTGCTGCTGCTGCTGCTGAGGCTGCTGCTTTAACTGTTGCTTTTCCTTTTCCTGCTGAAACTGCTGCTGCTGGACCAGCTATACTGGCAGCTTTCCCCAGGGCTGCTACCCGGTCCCTGGGTAGAGTGGTGGTAGAGCCCAGGGAATAGATGGGCAGGTTGGCATAGGGCTTGGAGGGCAGCCTCATCTGACAGAGAGACAGACATAGAGCAGAGTATGAACACACTCATAACGACGCTGGAGGTACAGTATAGGACTGTCAATATTATGGGCTGACTATCTATCAGTGTGAGAGAATAGATAGGACATACTTTTTGACAGCACTGTGAACACACAGGCCTTTTGCAGAACTGGCAGGTGTAGGACCAGGTGAACAAGGAAAACCTTTTGGATCGGCAACAGAAGCAAAGCTGTAACAAAGAAGGAATTCAGAACAGGTGCATCAAAAGTTTAAGACAAAAACAATCAAATCATTCAAAAAGCAGTGTGTGATCAAATCCAGTGACCACAAAGATTTTGAAAGGAACGTGTAAGATGATTTTTCCAAAACAAAATGTACTGTGATGTTTAGTCCGAGAGACTTTGACTTCAGCTGGGTGAAAATGACCAGCGGTAAACGGACCTTTCCCTTCTTCATAGCGTTGTACACGTCCTTGTACTGTTGGAACTTCTCCAGGTCTGCTTTGACCAGCACCTGTCTGATGTGCATTACCTCTTCCACCGTCAGGGACAAGCACTCTACCGGGAAACAGAACTCCTCCTGAAAACACACACACAGCACCGGCCGGGTTACTACGACAACCGCACTAACTGCCCTTGTTACCATTCCGTCCACACACACCAGCACCTCTCGGTGCACTCTGTCCGGGTTCAGACTAGTTTGGCCCAAAAAAAGTCTCCATTGTTCACTTGGCAAGACGAGGGGACAAACAAAGCACAAAGGGCAGGGAACGAGTAAACAACTTGAGTGATGACAGATAATGTCAATATTCGAGAAAATTCCAGAAATCCTCTACTTAGTTCTGCTACACTTAAAAACAGACAAGGCCCCTCTGCTCTGTAGCTGGGGTTGCGGTTGGTTTTCTGCCCGTTTCGGACTTCAATAAATAAGCCTGCGGTGAGACTACGGAGATGCTATATTCAACAGTACACCAGGTCTATTGCTGCTGCAATTACTGGTCATCCTGGTGTTGTTCCAATAATGTGTCTCAATAATGTGTCTCAATAATGTGTCTCAATAATGTGTCTCTATTCAAAGTTTTTGTTGTTGTTGCACCCAGCTAATGTTTCTCACTCCCAGAAGAACCATTAATATACTGTATTTCTGTAATGGTGCTGCGGCTCCTGCTGCTGATCTTATGACTCAGAAACAGTGGGCTGCATTGTCTCTTGCCCAGAGGAAGGGAGGGAGGGGGAGATCCCAGGGACTATCATCAATAACAAAAAACAGGGACTTTATACTTGCTACTGAACAACAGTACGTTATATACAGTATAAACAACATGAAGGACTTCATATATCTAGAGCATTGTTTTAATTGGCAGTGGCTTGCTAGGCTACATGATGCTTGCAAGCACAACGACTATAACTACGGTTAAATGGAGGTAAGCTGAGTATGATGAAATGATTGGTGCTCCAGCGAGGGATGCATCTGCTGTTGACTGGCAAAATGCATGATGACAATCACACCTAAACTGAAGGGCTTTCTATGACAACAGCAACAGTCCTGGGCTGAGGGATGGGTCTCTAGGAAAGCAGGAAGCATTAGAAGAGATGATAATGAACTACGATGCGCCAGCAGGGACATAAGGGGCGACTGGCAAACCTTGATAGGCTTTCTTCCCCTGCACAGAGCAGACAGGGCAGACCACACCATGCCCAAGACAAACACCTCGACAGGGTAGGAGCTCCATAAGGGGTGGAGGGTGTAGGGAGGGGAGTGGAGGAGGAGGGGGGTCCAGGGGAACAGATGGTGGGCTATCCTCCCGACCTGAGAAGGACAGGGGTTATAGAGGTGGATGGAAGAAGGGTAGGCCAGGGGTTATAAGGGTGAATGGAGGAGAGGGAGGACAGGGGCAATAGAGGTGGATTATAAGGGTGAATGGAGGAGGGAGAGGACAGGGGTAATAGAGGTGGATGGAAGAAGGGTAGGCCAGGGGTTATAAGGGTGAATGGAGGAGGGAGAGGACAGGGGTAATAGAGGTGGATGGAAGAAGGGTAGGCCAGGGGTTATAAGGGTGAATGGAGGAGGGAGAGGACAGGGGTAATAGAGGTGGATGGAAGAAGGGTAGGCCGGGGGTTATAAGGGTGAATGGAGGAGGGGGAGGACAGGGGTAATAGAGGTGTATGGAAGAGGGTGAGGACAGGGGTTATAGGGGTGTATGGAAGAGGGTGAGGATAGGGGTTATAGGGGTGAGTGTGGCGGAGAAGAGGTGGGGGGATTGAAGGTGGGGTGTTAGGAGCATCACCTAACAGAAAGAAGATGGAGGCTGATGAACACAAGACACACTGACACACTATTCAGGAACCAAAATCTCCAATGTGCTCATTTTCTCCAGATTGATAAACTCTTCTCTTTTCCTTCTTCTCTTCTGTTACTCACCAGAGACTTGGAGCTCTGTCTGGATGGGGGTATGAACTGCCGTACGTTGGTGGGCGTCTCCTTCTCAATGGAGTGTCTCCTCTGGGGGGCCTGCCGTCTCTCAGGCTGGGGGGTGGAGGAGATGGGTAGGAACATGGGTGGAGCTGGGGGTGGGGGGAGAGAGGATATGTATGATATACTTTTATGTAGTACTGTAAACCTTATATTACCAGTTAAGTTGACTGAGAACACTCCCTCTTTGACAGCATTATTCTCAGCATAGAAGAGCTGTCAGGTGAACGGCTGAGAGCTGTGAAAGCACATTATAGGCTCTCTATGATAACCTTAACCATCTCTTCATGTCCACACCCTGGCTGAACCCTAACCCTAGCTGAACCCTAACCCCAACCCTAACTTCATGTCCACACCCTGGCTGAACCCTAACCCTAACTGAACCCTAACCACAACCCTAGCTTCATGTCCACACCCTGGCTGAACCCTAACCCTAGCTTCATGTCCACACCCGGGCTGAACCCGAACCCCAACCCTGGCTGAACCCTAACCCTAACCCTGGCTGAACCCTAACCCCAACCCTAGCTTCATGTCCACACCCTGGCTGAACCCTAACCCCAACCCTAGCTTCATGTCCACACCCTAGCTGAACCCTAACCCTAACCCTAGCTTCATGTCCACACCCTAGCTGAACCCTAACCCCAACCCTAGCTTCATGTCCACACCCTAGCTGAACCCTAACCCCAACCCTAGCTTCATGTCCACACCCTAGCTGAACCCTAACCCTAACCCTAGCTTCATGTCCACACCCTGGCTGAACCCTAACCCCAACCCTAGCTTCATGTCCACACCCTAGCTGAACCCGAACCCTAATCCTAGCTTCATGTCCACACCCTTGCTGAACCCTAACCTTAACCTCAGCTTCATGTCCACACCCTGGCTGAACCCTAACCCCAACCCTAGCTTCATGTCCACACCCTAGCTGAACCCGAACCCTAATCCTAGCTTCATGTCCACACCCTTGCTGAACCCTAACCTTAACCTCAGCTTCATGTCCACACCCTGGCTGAACCCTAACCCCAACCCTAGCTTCATGTCCACACCCTGGCTGAACCCTAACCCTAACCCTAGCTTCATGTCCACACCCTGGCTGAACCCTAACCCCAACCCTAGCTTCATGTCCACACCCTGGCTGAACCCTAACCCCAACCCTAGCTTCATGTCCACACCCTAGCTGAACCCTAACCCTAACCCTAGCTTCATGTCCACACCCTGGCTGAACCCTAACCCTAACCCCAACCCAAGCTTCATGTTCACACCCTGGCTGAACCCTAACCCTAACTCTGGCCTTCTGGTCCACAAGTCAACTCACTCTTCCTGCCCAGTACAGACTCTGGAGAGGTGTCGTCCACCACCGATGTAGAGACACTGGAGCTGCTAGCTGACTTTTGACCCCCAATGGTGATGTCATCCTGTAAGGGGAACAACAGAGAGCAGTGCTGTAGGATGTATACTGATGTCAACTACCAGAAGAAGACACACACACACACAGACACACAAATGCACGTCCGAGCACACACACATACACACACACACACACACTTACATCAGAGTCGGAGCTGTCCAGTTCTGACAGGGTGGGTGCTTTCAGCCTCTTCCTCTGACATAGGGCCTGGGCTCCACCCCCTGGTGCCCCTGGCCCCCCATTGGACAGACTGCTGAGGGTCATGGTGCTGGAAGTCTTCCTGCGGCCGTCAGGGCTAGACACATCTGGACATAGAGGTTGTCACAAGAAGACTGATCAAACAGAGGACAACTCAAATACCCAGGGGTGATTTCAGCAGGATGCAAAGTAGCTAACTATACTGAACACTGCAGATAGAAATATCATGAATAGAGCTGGGAACAGAATTCCCAGCTCCACTTGACAGGCAAACATATCTGTTCTACGTGATACATTTCTATCTGAGTGTTCGGTAACGTTGCACAGTCCTGAACAGACCCGAGGGGAACACACCAGCGGTAGGGAGGAGGGAGTGTGAGTTGAGGAGAGACGGAGAAGCAGCCTGGTGTTACACACACAACATGGATTCTACTTTCATTACCCTTTAAGACCTGGACTGAGCAGGATTCTAATGAAACCCTAACCCTGGCTGACTCCCTCCCTCCTAGTCTCATTGACAACTCCCCCTAAGAGAGAGAGAAATAAAATAGGGAGGGAGGGAGGGGGTGACGGAGGAAGGTATGGAGAGGAGAGTGCTGGAAACAGCAGATAATCAGTAGCAGAGGCCGATCTGATCTGTGGATGCATTGAGGCCTTGCCAGGCGCTCTCTCTCTCTCCGTCTCCCTCTCTCTTTCTCACGCTCTCTCACTTTATCTCCCTCTCTGTGAAAAGGACCACGCAGTGAGCATGTGAATACCTCTTCTGGAAAAAGGCTAAAATATGAGCTCATTACCTCAGTGGGAGGCCAAGGCCCTCCTCCTCTACTGGAGCTTCTAAACCTGCCTGGGAGAAGACTGACTGGTCCTAGGATCCAGGTTTAAACTAGAGCAGAATAAACATCCACCATTTGCCTGCCTGGGAGAAGACTGACTGGTCCTAGGATCCAGGTTTAAACTAGAGCAGATCAAACATCCACCATTTGCCTGCCTGGGAGAAGACTGACTGGTCCTAGGATCCAGGTTTAAACTAGAGCAGATCAAACATCCACCATTTGCCTGCCTGGGAGAAGACTGGTCCTAGGATCCAGGTTTAAACTAGAGCAGATCAAACATCCACCATTTGCCTGCCTGGGAGAAGACTGGTCCTAGGATCCAGGTTTAAACTAGAGCAGATCAAACATCCACCATTTGTGGCACTATGCTCAGTGTCAGTCAAAAGTAAAAACATTGTAAAGCACTGCTTTCTGTACACTATATTTGTCGATATAGTATAGTTCAGTCTATTTTAGTCGAGGCATAAGTAGTAGTGTTAGGATACAGCCAAATAGGCAGACAAACAAAGCAGGGCTAACATTATGTGTTGCAGCACACAAGTTGCTAGTCACATAAACAGAGCCAAACCACTCCACATACTTTACCTTGACGTGTAAGGATCAACTGTGGAGTGCTGTAGTATATGCCTCCACCTAAAAGGGAACACTTCCTTAAAGATGATAGGCCAGACTGTACTAATGGTTTATCCCCATCCCCAAACATAGCCTGTCATTTGACTACAGAACTCTATCTCTCAGTGAGTATTGGTATTGGAGAATCTGCCCACAAAGTAAGGGGATAAGTACCCAGCTGCAATGAAGGTCAGATAGCCAACCATCACATACACACTCACGTACGCCCGCACACATACACATAACACACACACACACACATTAAAGCTTCACAACAATAAATTGAACCGACTAGTAGCCGTGGATGAGCAACGGGTAAAAGAGCCTCCGGTGTGATGAAAGACGCTGGGATCAGTGGGAGAAATGTCAAGCACAGCCAATCAGCCTTGTCAAAGTTCAGATACCCCGCCCATAACAGGAAGTGTTGACACATAAAAGAGTAAGAGAGTGTAGATTATTAGAAATTATTTTCAGTGTCACCAATGTAAATTCATTGGCTATCTATCTCACTAGAGGATGTGATGACAACCACTGCAGTACAACCTTATAAAACAGAAGGTATCCTCTTCTAATCTGTTTTAAAAACAGCCATATACTGTAAGTTAATCAGAAGTGCTAAGTGACCAATGCAGGCGATGTTGGAGATACAAAGTGATATTTTTGTGAGAATGTGCTTTTTTTGTGTTGAACAGAGCCGACAGGTGTGTGTGTGTTCTGCGTGTGTGTGTGTGTGTGTGTGTGTGTGTGTGTGTGTGTGTGTGTGTGTGTGTGTGTGTGTGCCGACAGCTCCTGTCTACGCTGCTCTCTGATCCCACCTCTGATTAAATTCTGCAGACTCACTCTCCAAGATGAACAACTGCTTTGTGAGAGGAGGACCGTCATTTTCGAGGAAACTGAGGAAGGTAGTTATGCACGTCTTGGTTGTTTGTAATGAGAATTTCTGAGTAATGGTGTTCTTTAGCTAAGGCAACTGTTTCCCTGATTTATGTTAGTATGGAAAAGAAAAAGGCCCAGAAGCAGAATTCCATGAATAGATTCTTCAGTGGGAGGCAGGAGCTCTGTTGTCTCTACTGGCTATAGGCTACTGACTTTTATCAATATCAAATATGTTTTTAACATACTGTAGGTTTCAACCCAAGCGCAACAATAGACTAGAGAAAAATGTAGGAAGATCAAATTAGTTTAGACTAATCCCAGAAAAAAAATTGAATTTGAAGTGAAAATTATTCAAGCATTTAGACAAGGAAAATACTGTTTTACAATTCCTCCTGAGGGACTGAGAACAAGGAGCACCAGCTGTGTGGAGATGCAGAAAAACAACTGCTTCTGAAGTCAGCAAGTGTGCCTTGGAGAAATAGTTCATTATCAGAGATGTACAGTAGCGACAGGCAGCGAATAAAACCGTTGGCCTGTTTGAGTCACATCTACCTTAGTCTTTTTCACAACTGTCTACGGTATGTAAGGCTACATCTAACTTAACATTATCCCTGGGCTTAGTCTGAGTAGATCATTAAGCCCTTTCACATTCCATGTGGAGATTCAAAAAACAAGTGTCATAAGAATTGAACTAAGGTTCAGAACGATTGAAAGATATGCTGAGGTTGTCTATGAGTGAGTTGCTGATGTGAAGGCAGCCATCAACCTCCCTTCTGCGCTTGACAGTTCTCATCCTGACCAGTGTCTGACATCATGACGTCACAACCAGAGCGCACACTGCTGCGGTGCAGAGCCAACCAAGCCAACCATCAACACCACCACGGAAGCATGAAGAAGCATGAGATGAGAGCATTAATATGCGTGCTCTAGCTTGGGCAGATGGACAACAACCACGATAGATAGACACGTAAAGAAACAGCCAGGTAACCGGACAGATCTTTACCTGACAAGTCAAAACTTTGAGACATGCTAAGAGGCCGAATTACTGCAAGAGAAACAATGATGGCGTTACAGAGTTATTAAGCCATCCATAGGAGGAATACGGGCAGAAGATATATATTAAGTAAGCAAGAAGAAAGACATCATCTGCCGACATGTCTGGCAGCTGTCCATAGTGCAGTACAGTATGTTAGGAAATGTACAATGATGAACGTAGTCAGTAGGAAGTGCATTGCCAGTGGTGAGAAATCATTAACATAATAACTAAATAAAACACATTCTCTCTTCAGATTCTAAGGTTTGGTTTGGTTATAGTCAATACAGGCACTTAGCATAACACCAGACAAGGTGTATGTTTAAGTTGTACTACAAACAGAGCTGTAAAGCCAAACAGCACAGACAAGGTGTATGTTTAAGTTGTACTACAAACAGAGCTGTAACGCCAAACAGCACAGGCATCCAAGAACAGTAACTTGGCTGGATGGAAGCATCGTTCAAACCAATGAAAGAAAGTATGATTCACCTTGTGTCTTTCATTCATGCCAATGCCCAGCACCCGTGAAAGTGCATAATCACAACATACTTCAACTTCTCACAAAATGAGTGTGAGTGTGTGTGTTTGTGTGTGTGTGTGTGTGTGAGAGAGAGAGGGAGAGTAAGAAAAAGAGAGAGAGAGAGAGAGAGAGAGGGAGAGTAAGAGAGAGAGAGAGAGAGAGGGAGAGTAAGAAAGAGAGAGAGAGAGAGGGGGAGAGAGCGAGAGAGGGAGAGAGAGAGAGAGAGTAAGAAAGAGAGAGAGAGAGAGAGAGAGAGGGAGAGGGAGAGAGAGAGAGAGTAAGAAAGAGAGAGAGAGAGAGTAAGAAAGAGAGAGAGAGAGAGAGAGAGAGAGAGAGAGGGGGAGTAAGAAAGAGAGAGAGAGAGACAGAGAGAGAGACAGAGAGAGAGAGAGAGAGAGAGAGAGAGAGAGAGAGAGGAGAGTAAGAAAGAGAGAGAGAGAGAGAGAGAGAGAGAGAGAAAGACAGAGAGGTGTCACTCACCCAGCCTGCTCCTACGAATCACATCAGGAGAGACAGGTCTCAGTTTCCTCTCAGATTTGATCTCATCCAGGATCCTCTCGTGCAGGGTGGGAGGAACCTGGGGCTGGGGCTTCAGCTTCCTGTCTGCTGCCTACACACACAAACGCACACGCACACATGTGCACACACACACACACGCAGATACATACATGCACTCACACTGAGTTATGGGCATCAGAGTTATGGACATCAGGCCTTTCACCGCTGCCTCCTAAACCTTAAAGACACTGTCCTGTTAATATCACTGTCACTGTACAAAATATCACTGTCACTGTTAATATCACTGTCACTGTTAATATCACTGTCACTGTACTGTTAATATCACTGTCACTGTACTGTTAATATCACTGTCACTGTACTGTTAATATCACTGTACTGATAATATCACTGTCCTGTTAATATCACTGTTACTGTTAATATCACTGTACTGATAATATCACTGTCCTGTTAATATCACTGTACTGTTAATATCACTGTCACTGTACTGTTAATATCACTGTCACTGTACTGTTAATATCACTGTACTGTTAATATCACTGTCACTGTCCTGTTAATATCACTGTACTGTTAATATCACTGTACTGTTAATATCACTGTACTGTTAATATCACTGTCACTGTACTGTTAATATCACTGTCCTGTTAATATCACTGTACTGTTAATATCACTGTCACTGTACCGTTAATATCACTGTCCCGTTAATATCACTGTCACTGTACTGTTAATATCACTGTCCTGTTAATATCACTGCCCTGATAATATCACTGTCACTGTACTGTTAATATCACTGTCACTGTACTGTTAATATCACTGTACTGTTAATATCACTGTCACTGTACTGTTAATATCACTGTCACTGTACCGTTAATATCACTGTCCTGTTAATATCACTGTTACTGTCCCGTTAATATCACTGTCACTGTACTGTTAATATCACTGTCACTGTACTGTTAATATCACTGTCACTGTACTGTTAATATCACTGTCCCTGTCCTGTTAATATCACTGTCCTGTTAATATCACTGTCACTGTACTGTTAATAACACTGTCACTGTACTGTTAATATCACTGTCACTGTCCTGTTAATATCACTGTCACTGTACTGTTAATATCACTGTCACTGTCCTGTTAATATCACTGTCACTGTACTGTTAATATCACTGTCACTGTACTGTTAATATCACTGTCCTGTTAATATCACTGTCACTGTCCTGTTAATATCACTGTCACTGTCCTGATAATATCACTGTACTGTTAATATCACTGTCACTGTACTGTTAATATCACTGTACTGTTAATATCACTGTCACTGTACTGTTAATATCACTGTCACTGTCCTGTTAATATCACTGTCACTGTACTGTTAATATCACTGTCACTGTCCTGTTAATATCACTGTCACTGTTAATATCACTGTACTGTTAATATCACTGTCCTGTTAATATCACTGTCACTGTCCTGTTAATATCACTGTACTGTTAATATCACTGTCACTGTACTGTTAATATCACTGTCCTGTTAATATCACTGTCATTGTCCTGTTAAAATCACTGTCCTGTTAATATCACTGTCACTGTCCTGTTAATATCACTGTTACTGTACTGTTAATATCACTGTCACTGTACCGTTAATATCACTGTCACTGTACCGTTAATATCACTGTCACTGTCCTGTTAATATCACTGTCACTGTTAATATCACTGTCACTGTACTGTTAATATCACTGTCATTGTCCTGATAATGTCACTGTCACTGTACTGTTAATATCACTGTCACTGTCCTGTTATAATCACTGTCACTGTCCTGTTAATATCACTGTCACTGTACTGTTAATATCACTGTCATTGTCCTGATAATATCACTGTCACTGTACTGTTAATATCACTGTCACTGTCCTGTTATAATCACTGTCACTGTCCTGTTAATATCACTGTCACTGTACTGTTAATATCACTGTCACTGTCCTGTTAATTTCACTGTCACTGTTAATATCACTGTCACTGTCCTGTTAATATCACTGTCACTGTACTGTTAATATCACTGTACTGTTAATATCACTGTCACTGTACTGTTAATATCACTGTACTGTTAATATCACTGTCACTGTACTGTTAATATCACTGTCACTGTCCTGTTAATATCACTGTCACTGTACTGTTAATTTCACTGTCACTGTCCTGTTAATATCACTGTCACTGTACTGTTAATATCACTGTCACTGTACTGTTAATATCACTGTCCTGTTAATATCACTGTCACTGTCCTGTTAATATCACTGTCACTGTCCTGATAATATCACTGTACAGTTAATTTCACTGTCACTGTACTGTTAATATCACTGTACTGTTAATATCACTGTACTGTTAATATCACTGTCACTGTCCTGTTAATATCACTGTCACTGTACTGTTAATATCACTGTCACTGTACTGTTAATATCACTGTCACTGTACTGTTAATATCACTGTCACTGTCCTGTTAATATCACTGTCACTGTACTGTTAATATCACTGTCACTGTCCTGTTAATATCACTGTCACTGTCCTGTTAATATCACTGTCACTGTACTGTTAATATCACTGTACTGTTAATATCACTGTCACTGTACTGTTAATATCACTGTCCTGTTAATGTCACTGTCACTGTACTGTTAATATCACTGTCACTGTACTGTTAATATCACTGTCACTGTCCTGTTAATATCACTGTCACTGTACTGTTAATATCACTGTCACTGTACTGTTAATATCACTGTCACTGTCCTGATAATATCACTGTCACTGTCCTGTTAATATCACTGTCACTGCACTGTTAATATCACTGTCACTGTCCTGTTAATATCACTGTCACTGTACTGTTAATATCACTGCCACTGTCCTGTTAATATCACTGTACTGTTAATATCACTGTCCTGTTAATATCACTGTACTGTTAATATCACTGTCACTGTCCTGTTAATATCACTGTCACTGTACTGTTAATATCACTGTCCTGTTAATATCACTGCCACTGTCCTGTTAATATCACTGTACTGTTAATATCACTGTAATGTTAATATCACTGTCACTGTCCTGTTAATATCACTGTACTGTTAATATCACTGTACTGTTAATATCACTGCCACTGTCCTGTTAATATCACTGCCACTGTACTGTTAATATCACTGTACTGTTAATATCACTGTACTGTTAATATCACTGTCACTTTGTAACAATAACTCTTGACTGTCAGTACCGCTCCTCTTATTACAGAGGCTGGGGCAGAGAGTCTGGGGCAGAGAGGCTGGGGCAGAGAGGCTGGGGCAGAGAGGCTGGGGCAGTGAGGCTGGGGCAGAGAGACTGGGGCAGAGAGGCTGGGGCAGAGAGGCTGGGGCAGAGAGACTGGGGCAGAGAGACTGGGGCAGAGAGACTGGGGCAGAGAGGCTGGGGCAGTGAGGCTGGGGCAGTGAGGCTGGGGCAGTGAGGCTGGGGCAGAGAGGCTGGGGCAGAGAGACTGGGGCAGAGAGGCTGGGGCAGAGAGCCTGGGGCAGAGAGGCTGGGGCAGAGAGACTGGGGCAGTGAGGCTGGGGCAGTGAGCATTGATGTACAGCTCCAGTAGTAGATGATCTGATTATCTATCAATCACCCCTCATTCCAATCAGTATAATCATACCCTAGAACCCCAAAACCTGAACTACCTGTATTTTTGGGGGATATAAAAAACTCTTTCTTTGACTAAAGATGGGTTCAGTGGCTTGAGGTTTAAATGGAAAGGGGACACTCCTAGCACCAATTCCCAGGCTTCCTCACGTTCCAGTGATGAACGAGACTTGGAAGGATGGCATGGCAAGACTAGAAGACACCAGAATGAGAGGAAAGTGGGGCAGGTACCATAGAATGTACTATCGTATAGTATATAGTACATTTATTATACAGTACTGTACATTAACAGGATTAGAAGGAGAGAACATTCCCCATGTTCTCCTCTCTAAACCCTATGACTGTACAGCCCATATAAATAAGAGATATACTTTACATACATAGCTAATAATTGTCTTCTTATTTCATTCTATGGTACTCTGTTCAGCCCAAAGAGACAGAACAGAGTTGTATCTCTATGGTTCAGCCCACCACCATGCCAACACCAAAGAGGTTGCTAGTCGATGTAAAGTATATCTGTTGTTTCTATAGGCTGTGCACTCACAGGGTTGAGAGGAGGTCTGGACCGGATGAAGTCTAGGATGACCTCATGGGCGCTCTTCTTCAACCTTGGTGGGATGTCATTGTTTACCTGGAGGTGCAAGGACACACACACACACACACACACACACACACACACACACACACACACACACACACACACACACACACACACACACACACACACACAAACACACACACACACAAACACACACACACACACACAGATTAAGAGAGAGCATAACTACATATGAGCAACAAACCATGCTTTTAAGACACCTGACAGTCTTACCATGACCTTGCGTAATTTGTAGCGTTTGGAGCGGATGTCATCCATGAGCATCTCGTAGGGCGTGAGCTGGAACTCGATGGCCAGAGGGTTGTACTGGCGCTCCTGGACCTTCTTCAGCTTCACCCCGTTGCGCAGGTCTCCCATCACCTGCATCCAGAACTTAGCCTGGAGGATGCAGGGGGACAGAAATCATATAGCAACACATCACTCATCCAATGATTTAACACTTATAGGGCCAATTTCCAGACCCAGATGAAGCCTAGATACTCTTGGGCTACAAACATGCTAGTCCAAGAGTAGGTTTAATATGAGTCTGGGTGTCAGAGAAGGGTGTTGCCAGGTAAAAGGGGCTGTGTGAGGCTTGTGATAAGGAGCTGGTCACCTACCCAGTCCGCATTCTGGAGCTCATTTAGGTCTCTGCTGGGATCCTCAGACGGCTCGCCACCCATCTTCCGAAGATTCTACGAGAGAGAGGAGAGAGAGACGAGAGACGAGAGAGAGAGAGAGAGAGAGAGAGAGAGAGACGAGAGATACAAGAGAGAGAGAGAGAGAGACACGAGAGAGAGAGAGACGAGAGAGAGAGAGAGAGAGAGAGAGAGAGAGACGAGAGATACAAGAGAGAGAGAGAGACACGAGAGAGAGAGAGACGAGAGAGAGAGAGAAAGAGAGAGAGAGAGAGGGAGAGAGAGAGACGAGAGAGATGAGAGAGATGAGCGCTCAGAGCTTAAAGGCCCAGTGCAGTCAAACATCGTGATTTTCCTGTGTTTTATATATATTTCCGCACTATGAGGTTGGAATAATACTGTGTAATTGTGAAAATTATGATAATGCCCTTTTAGTGTAAGAGCTGTTTTTGTGTGATTGAGTTTTGGCCTGCTTGGTCACAAGAAAAGATAGTTCCAAACCTCTCTGCCAATAACAGCTAGTTTTCAGTTTTCCCCTCCCCACTCAGACCACTCCCAGACAGCCCTAGCAAAATTATTGCTTGAGAAATTACTCTTTGCTAAGAAACTATTTTTGTTTCTTTTTGACCACTTTAATTGAAAACAATAACAGTAAGGTCCTTAATTGTTACCCAGAAATGATTTGATATTGAGATAAAAATTGCATTGGACCTTTAATTAAGTAACTGACCTCAAAGCCACAGGTTTCATCCTTTCATGTTGAAATGAGATGTTAATCCAGTTCATTGACTACCACAGCATTAGGACAGGCAGCTAGCCCCGCTATCAGTCACACCCACAAATCAATACGATTCCATTATCAATGACAGTTAACGAGAGCCTTCGCAGCCTGACAAGTCCCTCTCAACTAGCATCATGATGGTGCACTCACACATTCCCACCACACACATGCCCAGTCCATTTTCATCAGTGATTGAAAATCCTCATTGCAGCCATAGGGAATAAAGCATGGTCCTGCCAGTGTATGCATAGCAGAGATTATAGCTTTTAGCCATGGTCAAGATGACTGTATGAAATTTAGTGTGGGAACTCCCTTAGCTAGCCCATGCTAACACCAATCCACTGCTTTTAAATGTGTGGGAAGGAGTGAGCAAGTGCACTTCGAGAGAATTGGGATGCAACCAATGAAGCAGTGAGCAACCTGCATCCCTTCTCTTCCTGATTCAGGAGTTCATTAGAGGACAGGACACTGAGGGATCTGTTCTGCAGCAGACTGGAAAGCCTCCTCCTCCTCTCTCTCCTCCTCCTCTCTCTCCTCCTCCTCTCTCTCCCCCACCTCTCTCTCCCCCACCTCTCTCTCCCTGTTATTTGTGATGAGAGAGGGGGCGTCACCCTGCATCCCACCGGTATTTGATAGAGCAATCACAGGAGATTTACTGTAGGGCCTCTCCTCTCACTGGATATACAGAGCCATAACTCACACTACACTGGAAGGGCATTTGCCTTCTCTACCATAGACATATTCCCTTTTCATGTAATAACATAAAACAGAAAGCTTTACAATGGTCCGTGAATAACAACATGATTGTTGACAAACATTTTAAAAAAGCCCAGGGTGAGATGATGTTGGATTTAACTCCCGGTGCTCATTTGTACGACCAACACAATACCATCCCTTTCCTAACTTATAGTTTTTAACCCTGAGCAAATAGGAACAGAATTGGCTTTGGGGATTAAGCTACAACTATGCTTTTAATAGTGTCCTTCTGTCCTGTTATAGAGCTCTTTGTTATGAAAGAAAGGGTTTCTCTCTCTGCCTGCTGTCCTGTAGCTAGCAAGCTAAATCCCCTGTGGGACAACACGTCTCTGCCTCGCTGCCAGACAGAGGAGGACAAGTGGGGGAGGGGAATGATGCAGGGCCGGAAGCTCATTTTACTTCTCCTGGTATCACACACACAGAGATGTACACATGCACAGACAGAGAAACACACACACACACACACACACACACACACACACACACATAAACGTAACCTTGTCCCACATTGAACAGCCAAGCATCTTGACCAGAGATTGCACTGTCCAGCAGATCCTTAGTCCAGTCCCTACTGCTATAATCCTAGGTGTTTCTGCCTGCACATACAGTAGACTAGACTACACCCTGGCCTATTCACATCTGGTTGCATACACCAGATAGGCTAACTAAACTAGATGTACTGTCTGTAGCCACCTGAACCACAGAGCTTGACACTTGTCTCCCCTTCTTCATAGCTAAGCTTCTTACCCTCTCCTCATAATAGGACTCTCCACTCTCTTTTGTAACAGTGAATTATATAACTGTCCAATTCCTTTGCTCCTTTCAGATGTACTACTGTGGAGGGGGAGTGCTGCTTGGCTGGATGGGTCCCTGGGGAGTAGCATCCAGTATGTGCTTCATGGGGACAATTCTAAAAGCTGAGCACATAGATTTTTCCTATAGCAAACCCTGCAGAAAAATGTATGACCTCAATGACTCACATTTTTGGGGTTCACAGGTTATTTAAAAAATATATATAGTTTATTTTACCTGTATTTAACTAGACAAGTCAGTTAAGAACAAATTCTTATTTTCAATGACGGCCTAGGGAACAGTGGGTTAACTGCCTTGTTCAGGGGCAGATCGACAGATTTTTACATTGTCAGCTCGGGGATTCCATCTTGCAACCTTTCGGTTACTAGTCGAATGCTCTGACCACTAGGCCACCTGCCGTTATATATGACAACTGAGACTGGGGGCGTTGGTGGGTCTATGTACATGTATGTTCTTCTGTATCTGTGACTCTAAACCCCCTGACTGTAATTCTCTATAGCGACTCAGTCATGTTGAGCAATAGAACATCAAGCTTCCTGCCATCTAGGTCCTAGGCGGTGTAAAAGACTCCAGTCACCCAGGTCATAGACTGTTCTCTCTGCTACCGCATGGCAAGCGGTACCGGATGCCAAGTCAGGATCAAAAGGCTCCTTAACAGCTTCTACCCCCAAGCCATAATACTGCTGAACAATTAATCAAATAGCCACCCAGACTATTTGCATTGACACCACCCCCACCCCCCACCAATGTTTTACACTGCTGCTACTCGCTGTTTATTATCTATGCATAGTCACTTTACCCCTACCTACATGTACAAATTACCTCGACTAACCCACACATTGACTCGGTACCGGTACCCACTGTATAACCTCATTATTGTTATTTTTTACTTGAGTTTATTTAGTACATATTTGCTTAACTCTATTTTCTTAAAACGGCATTGTTGGTTAAGTAAGCTGTTGTATTCGGCACATGTGACAAATAACATTTGCTTTGATTTTGATTTGATATAGCACATGTGACTCTGTGGCAGACAGCAGTGCATTGAGGGACATTAAACTAAGCCTTTAGGTATGCAGACATGTTCACAACAGCATTAGGGATTTACCTATGTACAGATGTAGGATTTTAATTTGAGCAAGTTTGCTACAGCAGGAAAATAATCTTGCAGCAACAGGAAATGTAAATTATTATGTGGATTATAATACATTTACATTTTTGTAGGGGTTGATAAACATTTTAAAAGTCTGAAATGTCAAAGTGCAAATTACAAACTTCAGAAGTTCTCCTGCAACAAGGTGATCAAATTAAGATCCTACATCGGTACCACCACAGAACTAAGCCCTATAATACTGTACTACAGAACTGTACAGACAGAAGTGGACTCTGCTCCCCAAGAGGTGAAAGACTGAGCTGATTAACAAAACCTACAGCTACTACCAGGCAGCTTCCCCTGAGGTAGACAGATCACTCTGATCAATGCTCCTTACTGGCCTACTTTAACATGTCATATGCTGGGGTGGGATAGCATGTCTACACAGACACATGCACACACACACATACATATACACACACAGCATGTACTGTTGTTCCTCTCTGTCAGTCCCAGGTCCACAACATTGTCTCTCCATAGCCCACAGTAAACATCACTGTGATGACCTATGGCAAACACGGTTAGGGATGTCCTGAAATATGAGATGCTAAATATAATCCATGTGTAGTGGCAGATAACAACACTGCTGCCTGAGTCTCATCCTGACTCCCTGCTGTGGGTATGTTTTACAAACAACAGCTGTAGCTGCAACCGTAACCTGCATTCCTTCTCTGTAACACACACACACACACACACACACACACACACCCACCCACCCACCCACCCACCCACCCACCCACCCACCCACCCACCCACCCACACACACACACACACACACACACACACACACACACACACACACACACACACACACACACACACACACACACACACAGATTAACCTGAATTCCTTCTCTGTAACACACACACACACACGCACACACGCGCACAAACAAACACACACACACAGATTAACCTGAATTCCTTCTCTGTAACACACACACACACGCACGCACACGCACACACGCACAAACACAGATTAACCTGAATTCCTTCTCTGTAACACACACACACACAGATTAACCTGAATTCCTTCTCTGTAACACACACACACACGCACACACACACACACACACACACACACACATTAACCTGAATTCCTTCTCTGTAACACACACACACACACACAGATTAACCTGAATTCCTTCTCTGTAACACACACACACACCACACAGAGTAACCTGAATTCCTTCTCTGTAACACACACACACACACACACACACACACAGAGTAACCTGAATTCCTTCTCTGTAACACGCACACACACACACACACACACACACACACACACACACACACACACACACACACACACACACACACAGAGTAACCGGAATTCCTTCTCTGTAACACACACACACACACACACACACGCACAGACCCGACTCAAGGCTGATATACAGTAGCTGATATACAGTAGCTGATATACAGTAGCTGATATACAGTAGCTGATATACAGTAGCTGATATACAGTAGGATCCATTACAGGACATGTATGTAGTGTGCCATGTTGATCAGTTCTCTGAAGCATGTGAAACACCTTAATGTCATGCTGCTTAATCTCCTGAATGAATGTCTCTCCAGTCACATGACCTCTGAACATATGTCCCGGGTCTACATGTCTGTCTGATTTACACTACAAGGTTGTCTAGTGGTGAATGCCAATGACCATTCAGATTCACCTTTTAGTGGTCCTATGTGCACTGGAGCCTGAGAATGAGATGTCAATCAGGTCCCAGAAACAGACCGGAGCTGTTCCAATATCCATACTGGTTAGCATACCACATAGGATAAAGCAATGTATTGGGAATACATGCTAAGTAGGTATGCTAGTATAGACAACGGAACAGAACCACTATGTAAGCAAGCTGAGGGCCTATGCAGTCAGGTACTGTGTAGTGTGTTGTGAGCATTGGTAAATGGAGGTGGTTTGGTGAACCATGGTCACATGATGAGTAACCTTTCCTGAGACCTGAAGACTTTCTTTACCTGCCCAAGCTAATTCCTAGCCTTTAGCTCAGTGGACTAACACAGTCTTGTTGCACACAGGAGACAGGGGGTTTGAACCCAGTTGGTCACACATTGATGTGTAGGTAGCCTCACCTCTTTGGCACTCTTGATCTTCTCCAGGAAGGAGCGTAGCTCCCTGGTCTCAGCGTAGAGAGCACGGCACACAGCCTGGTAGTGGCTGGGGGCATCGCCAGGGCTGGGGAGGTGAGACACACACATCTACACACAGACAGACAGGGAGAGAGAAGTAGTACTGTAAGTAAAACATTGTAGATACTGTAAATATGGTAATTCAGCAGATGACAGAATGTATCCTTGTGACAGCAGATTACAAAATACTGTATGTCCTTGTTTCTCTGAGATGAACAGAAGGTGCTCTTGGCATGATCTTGGCACCAGTAGTCCACTGCATTTCCCATCCCATATAGCGCCTCAAATTCTAACAGAGAATGGTTGGCCGTGTCGTCTGCAATCTTGCCCACCAAGTAAATTTCCTGAACTGACAATATTTCCATTAGATAAATGGTGCTGCTGTGTAGAGGAGGAATCCTGGAGCAGAAATTGAGAATTAGGTATTAAGGAGTCTTTCCCCAGTAGCATCATAATCTCAATATTCCCTGACCCATTCATTTTTAATAGAGTCATGCTGATATAGGAGAAGATCCCTGATTGCAAATCACACAGGAACATACATCTGAAATGTTGTGAAACATCTAGAAGGCAGTTAGAGAGAGAGAGAGGCAGGCAGTTCCTTTTGGGTAAGGCTCTGTAGTTAACAACAGACAGAGAGAGAGACGAGGGTGGACTGGAGGATAGAGAGGATGACAGCTATTAGAGGAGACATCTAGCCATCGGGCAGTAGGGCTGGCAAGACAACAGCGGCACTGTCACCCAGGCAGCTCAGATGTCCACAGCCTCAGATAACCTTGCTAGCAGTCGCTATGGAGACCTGGTTCAATCCCTTGGGCCCTGTCTCTAGAATCATTATTTCACCGCTGTCATGTCTATCCTCCTCAGGCCGGGTCGGATAGAAGGCTGAAGACTATAGTTCAGTCGAGGCTCCTCAGAGGAGGAAGGGGAGGACCATCCTCAGTGAATTTCATAAAAACATGATTTATTTTTTACATTTAAAAAGTTATCCGTTTTAGATAAAACTATACGAAATATATTCACGTCACCAAATAATTGATTAAAACACACTATTTTGCAATGAAGGTCTACAGTAGCCTCAGCAAAACTCTGTATGGTAGCACCATGTGTAGCCGGAGGACAGCTAGCTTCCGTCCTCCTCTGGGTACAGTGACTTCAATACAAAATCTAGGTGGCTCATGGTCCTCACCCCCTTCGATAGACTTACACAGTAATTATGACAACTTCCGGAGGACGTCCTCCAACCTATCAGAGCTCTTGCAGCATGAACTGACATGTTATCCACCCAATCAAAGGATCAGATAATGAATCTAGTACTGAAAGCATATGCTAAAAATGAAGGAGAAGCAAGAGAGAGAGTGATTTCTTCATTTTTTTTTCCACTGTCAGTTTCACTAAGCAAGAAAATGCAGCTAGCTAGTTTAGCCTATGTTAGCTAGCTGGCTTTGACTATCCAACACAACACTGGAACTCTTCCAAGTCAAGGTAAGCTTTTGGTTTTACTAAGTTATTGTCACTGGGGCCCACCGGTGTAACTGCTAAACTGCTTACTGACTGACTGTACACTGTAACGTTAATGCATGACTGTAGCGAGTTTACTAATGCGTTAGTTCTATTAGCTATGTTGACTATGATGTTACTTTAGCTAATATGGTGACAACGATGTAGGCTGTGTGTAGTGGTTATGATATGGTTTGGCTTGGAATGTTTGTTTTTTTACCTGGTCTCCTACAGCTGATGTGTTGTGCATTGAAGTCCACAAGCAAAGGAAAAAGGTGAGAGGAGGAAAACGCATAGATGTGAGAAGGAATACAACGTGGCTGCTATGAAAGTGAACTGTGTTTACGCTTGATCAGGGGTGTATTCATTCCGCCGATTCTGTTGAAAAACGTTTCTTAAATGGAATGAAACAGGGATAAACATACATTAATTTGTCCAATAGAGACTCTTGTTTGAAACTGTTGGACTAATGATTACACCCTAGATCAGCTAGATGTGGGCAAGTGTGTGCAAGGTGGTATTAAATGTGTCACTGTCTGTCCATGTGTGACTTTCTGTCACCTCAAATTTTTCTCTCGACCTATGTGCACCTATGTTGCAAACTTTAATTCATAGGCTAGGTTGCAGCAACCTCATGATGGGAATAGGGAAAATTTGAGTATCATGTAGTAGCCTAAACCTATCAATGCTACATTGAACTGGGTGAATGGAATATGAATGACAGTCATCCAATATGCTCTAAGAGAAATAATGCTCGTTAAAAAACATTGTCCTCCCACCACTGCAATGGTTATGTAAACACCATTGGGGCATCTAAGGACTCACTGGGTGGATCTAGTATGATGTCTGTTCTCTCAACACTACTGGGTGGATCTAGTATGATGTCTGTTCTCTCAACACTACTGAACATGCTGGGTGGAGCTAGTATGATGTCTGTTCTCTCAGCACTACTGGGTGGATCTAGTATGATGTCTGTTCTCTCAACACTACTGGACATGCTGGGTGGATCTAGTATGATGTCTGTTCTCTCAACACTACTGGGTGGATCTAGTATGATGTCTGTTCTCTCAACACTACTGGACATGCTGGGTGGATCTAGTATGATGTCTGTTCTCTCAACACTACTGGGTGGATCTAGTATGATGTCTGTTCTCTCAACACTACTGGACATGCTGGCTGGAACTAGTATGATGTCTGTTCTCTCAACACTACTGGACATGCTGGGTGGATCTAGTGTGATGTCTATTCCCTCAACACTACTGGGTGGATCTAGTATGATGTCTGTTCTCTCAACACTACTGGGTGGATCTAGAATGATGTCTGTTCTCTCAACACTACTGGACATGCTGGGTGGATCTAGTATGATGTCTGTTCCCTCAACACTACTGGACATGCTGGGTGGATCTAATATGATGTCTGTTCTCTCAACACTACTGGACATGCTGGGTGGATCTAGTATGATGTCTGTTCCCTCAACACTACTGGGTGGATCTAGAATGATGTCTGTTCTCTCAACACTACTGGACATGCTGGGTGGATCTAGTATGATGTCTGTTCCCTCAACACTACTGAACATGGTGGGTGGATCTAGTATGATGTCTGTTCTCTCAACACTACTGGGTGGATCTAGTATGATGTCTGTTCTCTCAGCACTACTGGGTGGATCTAGTATGATGTCTGTTCCCTCAACACCACTGGACATGCTGGCTGGAACTAGTATGATGTCTGTTCTCTCAACACTACTGGGTGGATCTAGTATGATGTCTGTTCTCTCAACACTACTGGGTGGATCTAGTATGATGTCTGTTCTCTCAACACTACTGGACATGCTGGCTGGAACTAGTATGATGTCTGTTCTCTCAACACTACTGGACATGCTGGGTGGATCTAGTATGATGTCTGTTCCCTCAACACTACTGGGTGGATCTAGTATGATGTCTGTTCTCTCAACACTACTGGGTGGATCTAGTATGATGTCTGTTCTCTCAACACTACTGGGTGGATCTAGTATGATGTCTGTTCCCTCAACACTACTGGACATGCTGGGTGGATCTAGTGTGATGTCTGTTCCCTCAACACTACTGGGTGGATCTAGTATGATGTCTGTTCTCTCAACACTACTGGGTGGATCTAGTATGATGTCTGTTCTCTCAACACTACTGGACATGCTGGGTGGATCTAGAATGATGTCTGTTCTCTCAACACTACTGGACATGCTGGGTGGATCTAGTATGATGTCTGTTCTCTCAACACTACTGGACATGCTGGGTGGATCTAGTGTGATGTCTGTTCTCTCAGCACTACTGGGTGGATCTAGTATGATGTCTGTTCTCTCAACACTACTGGGTGGATCTAGTATGATGTCTGTTCTCTCAGCACTACTGGGTGGATCTAGTATGATGTCTGTTCCCTCAACACTACTGGGTGGATCTAGTATGATGTCTGTTCTCTCAGCACTACTGGGTGGATCTAGTATGATGTCTGTTCTCTCAACACTACTGGGTGGATCTAGTATGATGTCTGTTCCCTCAACACTACTGGACATGCTGGGTGGATCTAATATGATGTCTGTTCTCTCAACACTACTGGACATGCTGGGTGGATCTAATATGATGTCTGTTCTCTCAACACTACTGGGTGGATCTAGTATGATGTTTGTTCCCTCAACACTACTGGACATGCTGGGTGGATCTAATATGATGTCTGTTCTCTCAACACTACTGAACATGCTGGGTGGATCTAGTATGATGTCTGTTCTCTCAACACTACTGGGTGGATCTAATATGATGTCTGTTCTCTCAACACTACTGGACATGCTGGCTGGATCTAGTATGATGTCTGTTCCCTCAACACTACTGGACATGCTGGGTGGATCTAGTATGATGTCTGTTCTCTCAACACTACTGGGTGGATCTAGTATGATGTCTGTTCTCTCAGCACTACTGGGTGGATCTAGTATGATGTCTGTTCTCTCAACACTACTGAACATGCTGGGTGGATCTAATATGATGTCTGTTCTCTCAACACTACTGGGTGGATCTAGTATGATGTCTGTTCTCTCAACACTACTGAACATGCTGGGTGGATCTAATATGATGTCTGTTCTCTCAACACTACTGGGTGGATCTAGTATGATGTCTGTTCTCTCAGCACTACTGGGTGGATCTAGTATGATGTCTGTTCCCTCAACACTACTGGACATGCTGGGTGGATCTAGTATGATGTCTGTTCTCTCAACACCACTGAACATGCTGGGTGGATCTAGTATGATGTCTGTTCTCTCAACACTACTGAACATGCTGGGTGGATCTAGTATGATGTCTGTTCCCTCAACACTACTGAACATGGTGGGTGGATCTAGTATGATGTCTGTTCTCTCAACACTACTGAATCTAGTATAGATTATAGTCTCAACACCACTGAACATGCTGGGTGGATCTAGTATAGATGATAGTCTCAACACTACTGAACACGCTGGGTGGATTTAGTATAGATTATAGTCTCCACTACTGAACATGCTAGATGGATCTAGTATAGATTATAGTCTCCACTACTGGACATGCTGGGTGGATCTAGTATAGACAATAGCCTCCACTACTGTATATGTTGGGTGGATCTAGTATAGATTATAGTCTCCACTACTGGACATGCTGGGTGGATCTAGTATAGATGATAGTCTCCACTACTGTACATGCTGGGTAGATTTAGTATAGATTATAGTCTGAACACTACTGAACATGCTGGTGGATTTAGTATAGATTATAGTCTGAACACTACTGAACATGCTGGGTGGATCTAGTATAGATTATAGTCTCCACTACTGAACATGCTGGGTGGATCTAGTATAGATTATAGTCTCCACTACTGAACATGCTGGGTGGATCTAGTATAGATTATAGTCTCCACTACTGTACCTGCTGGGTAGATTTAGTATAGATTATAGTCTGAACACTACTGAACATACTGGTGGATTTAGTATAGATTATAGTCTCAACACTACTGAACATGCTGGGTGGATCTAGTATACATTATAGTCTCCACTACTGAACATGCTGGGTGGATCTAGTATAGATTATAGTCTCCACTACTGAACATGCTGGGTGGATCTAGTATAGATTATAGTCTCCACTACTGAACATGCTGGGTGGATCTAGTATAGATTATAGTCTCCACTACTGAACATGCTGGGTGGATCTAGTATAGATTATAGTATCCACTACTGAACATGCTGGGTGGATCTAGTATAGATTATAGTCTCCACTACTGAACATGCTGGGTGGATGTAGTATAGATTATAGTATCCACTACTGAACATGCTGGGTGGATCTAGTATAGATTATAGTCTCCACTACTGAACATGCTGGGTGGATCTAGTATAGATTATAGTCTCCACTACTGAACATGCTGGGTGGATCTAGTATAGACGATAGTCTCCACTACTGTACATGTTGGGTGGATCTAGTATAGATTATAGTCTCCACTACTGTACATGCTGGGTAGATTTAGTATAGATTATAGTCTGAACACTACTGAACATACTGGTGGATTTAGTATAGATTATAGTCTCAACACTACTGAACATGCTGGGTGGATCTAGTATACATAATAGTCTCCACTACTGAACATGTTGGGTGGATCTAGTATAGATTATAGTCTCCACTACTGAACATGCTGGGTGGATCTAGTATAGATTATAGTCTCCACTACTGAACATGCTGGGTGGATCTAGTATAGATTATAGTCTCCACTACTGAACATGCTGGGTGGATCTAGTATAGATAATAGTCTCAACACTACTGGAGGAAAGACACATGTACAACAATTGCAGGCTCCAGTACCATAACCCTGACCTGATCACCACCATTTTGTAGTTGACTGCACTTGATGGCTTGACAGCAGAAAACCTACTATTTCATTATTAACCCTGCCATTCACCCATGTAGTGACATTTTTGCTTTTAATCATCAACCACCATCATCCCCCAATCAACAGCTGCCTACCCTCAGGATGTCCCTGTAGCCACGAACATTACAGATGTTGATGGGGTCGTCTTCGGCCTCCTCCTCTTCCTCCGTGGCCTCGTAACCTTCGTCAGGGCAGGCGTCTCTCTCGGCCTCGCCCATGTTGGTCATGAGGTCTATGAGCTGCTCCAGGGGTGGGCTCAGCTCCCGCTCCTCGCTCTCCTTCAGTCCGTAGTCCAACGCCTTGTAGATCATGATGCCCAGAGACTCAATCACCTGAAGGACAGGACACAAGCAACAACACACACTGGGTATCATTATATTGCCATCCATATACAGTGCCTTCGGAAAGTTTTCAGACCCCTTCACTTTTTCCACATTTTGTTACGTTACAGCCTTATTCTAAAATGGATTAAATAAAATAGAAATCCTCAGCAATCTACACACAATACCCCACAATGACAAAGCAAAAACTGTTAATTTTTGCAAATGTATAAAAAAACAAAAACAGAAATACCTTATTTACATAAGTACTCAGACCCTTTCCTATGAGACTCGAAATTGAGCTCAGGTGCATCCTATTTCCATTGATCATCCTTGAGATGTTTCTACAACTTGATTGGAGTCCACCTGTGGTAAATTCAATTGATTGGACATGATTTGGAAAGGCACACACCTGTCTAAATAAGGTCCCACAGTTTACAGTGCATGTCAGAGAAAAAACCAAGCCATGATGTCGAAGGAATTGTCCGTAGAGTTCCGAGACAGGATTGTGTCGAGGCACAGATCTGTGGAAGGGTACCAAAACATTTCTGCATCATTGAAGGTCCCCAAGAACACAGTGGCCTCCATCATTCTTAAATGGAAGAAGTTTGGAACCACCAAGGCTCTTTCTAAAGCTGGCCGCCCGGCCAAACTAAGTAATCGTGGGAGAAGGTCCTGATGGTCACTCTGACAGAACTCTAGAGTTCGTCTGTGGAGATGGGAGAAACTTCCAGAAGGACAACCATCTCTGCAGCACTCCACCAATCAGGCCTTTATGGTAGAGTGACCAGACAGAAGCCACTCCTCAGTAAAAGGCACTTGACAGCCCACTTGGAGTTTGCCAAAAGGCACCTAAAGACTCTCAGACCATAAGAAACAAGATTCTCTGTTCTGATGAAACCAAGATTGAACTCTTTGGCCTGAATTCCAAGCGTCACGTCTGGAGGAAACCTGGCACCATCCTTACGGTGAAGCATGGTGGTGGCAGCATCATGCTGTGGGGACATTTTTCAGTGACAGGGACTGGGACACTAGTTGGGATTGAGGAAAAGATGAACGGAGCAAAGTACAGAGAGATCCTTGATGAAAACCTGCTCCAGAGTGCTCAGGACCTCAGACTGGGGGCGAAGGTTCACCTTCCAACAGGACAACGACCCTAAGAACACAGCCAAGATAACGCAGGAGTGGCTTCGGGACAAGTCTCTGAATGTCCTTGAGTGGCCCAGCCAGAGCCTGGACTTGAACCCGATTGAACATCTCTGGAGAGACCTGAAAATAGCTGTGCAGCGACGCATTGTCATTATGGGGTATTGTGTGTAGATTGATGAGGGGGAAAAATGATTTAATCAATTTTAGAATAAGGCTGTAACGTAACAAAATGTGGAAAAAGTCAAGGGGTCTGAATACTTTCCAAAGGCACTGTCCATTCATCATAGGCATCCAAGAATCATGCCAAAACGACAATGTCTTCATGTTTTGAATAAATGGATTATGAATAATTTTCCTTGATTTGTGTTATTCAGCTGTTAATCTCCTGGAAAACAACAGTAAATATGGGTTTGTGTCTTCGTTCCCTGTTATGTAATATATATAATCTCCTTTCATTATCCTGCACAAGACTGTCCCATGCTTTCAGCTGTAGCATGTGCTACACAAACACATGACCCTTTCATTCAAGTGAACAACCCAACCTTTAAAAGCAAGGCAGACCTTAACAGATTAGTCAGTAATAACGTGACTTGACTGAGCCAGCAGAGAACCATTATAAACTGGATGCTGATTGGCTGACAGCCGTGGTATATCAGATGACAAAACATTTATTTTTACTGCTCTAATTACATTGGTAAACAGTTTATAATAGCAATAAGGCACCTTGGGTTTGTGATATATGGCCAATATACCAAGGCTAAGGGATGTGTCCCAGGACCCTCGGCGTTGTGTTGTGCTTAAAAATGCCCTTAGCAGTGGTATATTTGCCATATACCACACCCCCTCGGGCCTTATTGCTTAATAATAATGACAAAATGACACATAAATACGCTATACATATTGTTAGGTTCTAATTCTCAGAGTAAAAAACTCTACGGACACTATGAAAGCTTAACCAGGTTTATTCTTCCCAGAGTGTCAATACAGCTGCATTCAGACAAAACATGTTTCCACCACCACAAGTATATATACTCCAATTTAGGCACTCCTCCTTCTCTCCAATCCTTACATCTATTATGGTTCGACAAGAAGAGGAAGTAAGACAAAGTAATAGGGTAATAAACCATAATTTCTCCCTTAAGGGGATCTGACCTGATCTCAACCCCTCATGTGCCTAATCCACAGATGTCCATCTGTATCCCCTATAGCAATCCTGTGACTTCCTCCCGTCCACCCAGCACATTCCAAAGCCATCTGGCTCCTACAGATAACCATTACCTTCTGATGTAAAAACCAGTCTCTAGGATAGCAATGTTCCAAGTTTAACCCAGAATCCAACAATATTTAAGATGATAAAAACAACAAATATTCAGGAGCTTCAGAGGAGTGATTTAAATCTTATGCATACATTTATTAAGTCAAGAATATCGGTATTGTTTTATGCTGAAGTCCAGTGCTTAATTTGAGCCGGATCCTCTCCCCCCACCCCCACTTCATCATGTATTTCCTTATAGAATCACAGCAGCGCAAAGGGTTCTGGAGGAGCTGTCTGTTCAGAAAGAAATGAAATAATTCAGAATAGCCTACTTCACCATGGCAAAGCCCAAAATATTGCCACAGAGGATAAATAGCTTATTTTAAAAATAGCCTAGCTGTGGAGTGTAGCCCAATAACAAGGCCTAGCCTACAGTTGGGAATGAGCTGCAAATCTGTCAGTAAACAGCATGCAGACAAAACTGGCCTTTCGCAATATTTCAAATAGCCTACAATCATGTGAAAACACAGGTTGGAAAGCAAATGTCTCCGGCTGAAAAGAGAAGACTCTAATCTGTCAGCTGTAGGCGATCAATATACAGTGCACTCGGAAAGTATTCAGACCCCTTGACTTTTTTTCACATTCTGTTACTGTACAGCCTGTTTTTTTCCCCCCTCATCAATCCACACAACACCCCATAATGACAAAGCAAAAACGTTTTTTTGACATTTTTGCAAATTCATTAATTAATTGAAAAAAAAAGTATTCAGATCCTTTACTCAGTACTTTGTTGAAGCACCTTTGGCAGCGATTACAGCCTCAAGTCTTCTTGGGTATGACGCTACAAGCTTGGGACACCTGTATTTGGGGAGGTTCTCCCATTCTTGTCTGCAGATCCTCTCAAGCTCTGTCAGGTTGGATGGGGAATGTCGCTGCACAGCTATTTTCAGGTCTCTTTAGCCTGTCATTTCGATCGTTTGTTCGATATTAGGGTGCTTTCAAGACAAATGGGACTCGGGGAAAAAAAGGTTGAATCATGACGTCAGTGATCTTCAGTTCGGAAACTCGGAGCTCTAGCAAGAGGCCAGAGTTCCCCACTTGGAATTCTGAGTAGGATGACCATTCAAAACTAATTTTCCCAGTGGAGCTCGTTTTTTCCCAGATTTCCCAAATGTCTTGAACGCACTGAAGTCTGACCCAGTTTCGATTTCCCAGTTGTATTGAACGTGGCATTAAAAAAGATTATACCAAAGTCTCCAGTCATGTAAAATGACATAGAATTGCATGAAATGCGTTTATAAAAGGCCAACAATGTTAGGGACCATAGGCCACAAAAAAAAATTCCCATGTGTGCAACTTCTGTAAGTGCCTCTACTCTACTGCTCTATGTCACTACGCAAATGTGATGATATGCATGCAATGCTTTATTATAAATGTGATTTTTTTTCTTATGCGTTCCTCAGAGCTCCCCATGTCAATGCTCTCTCACACTCACTTTTTGTTCCTGGACCCCCTGATTTACAAATGAAGGACCGCTTAAGTCCAAATTTAGTAGGTGTGTGAGAAAGATGTTAGCAGTCCCAGTAAATGCAGTGAAGCGGCTTCCCTTTGTTAATCTAGGTGAATCTGGCCTCTGAATGGCAGATCATGGAGAATGAGGCCAGAGCTGGCCTAGCGTGCCAAGCCCGAGACAAAAGACTGACTGAGAAATCACACCGGATTACACTGCAAACTTCAATGCTGCTGATGAACAGTGAGAAAGGAGAGAGAAAAAGACAGAGGGGGAGAGAGAAAAAGCAATGGAGGGACAGAGAATAAAGATAGATAGAAATAGGGAGGGAGAGAGAAGGAAAGAAAATTAAGTGAGAGAAAGGAAGAGAGAGAAAAAGAGGGCAAGAAAGTAAGAGAAAAGAGGGAGGGGTTTGGTGTGTTTTTGTAGATCAGACTTCATGGGCAAGGTCACAGGACCCTGTTCAGATCAATAGTCATCCAGAAGGATTCATGTGAGTGGATCTGTCCTGACCTCCTCTAGAACACAGAACACTACCCTGGCTCAGTGGGAACCTGGGGACCTCTGCACCCTGACGAGGATAAGCACTCTTTGTCTGGCTAGACCCCACCCTGCCCTGCTCTTCCCTACCTCCCCTCTGATGTTACACCCCACCTCACTCTCCACTCTCTGCTGTTACACGCCCCGCCAGAGACACACAACAACCCCATCTCTCCCCTGTGCTATGAGACCAGTCACTCTCACATCCAAAATACTAAAGTCCGCCTATAAACGCTAAGCAGCTTTCATCCAGACTGCATTGTAGAACAACCCAAAGTGAACCAAGCTGTGATAGGCCCGACAGACACTAGGCAAGCCAAGGTAAGTCAAGACGAACCTCAAGCCTCTATTGTTGAGGTGTGTTTGATATTGTTCCTTGCTAGTCAAAGGTCAAAGTATGAACTATGCATTGCATCCAGTCTGAAGAGCGAAGACAGAACAAAGGAATCAGAACACAGAAGAATCCCTCAGAAGAATGATGCACCTAATAAACATGTAAGGAAACATCTAGAGCATGGACAATAATGACTCACAGTTAAATCCTTCCGGTTTTCAGAAAAAGACGTATGAATGGGAGGTAGCCTAAATCGTAGGTAGATGCCTAAACATTGACTGTGCAGATTTGATTGATTCCAGCTCTACATAGACAACCCCAGGATCTGAGCAGCTTGTTACAGTGGGGGAAAAAAGTATTTGATCCCCTGCTGATTTTGTACGTTTGCCCAGTTACAAAGAAATTATCATTCTATAATTTTAATGGTAGGTTTATATGAACAGTGAGAGATAGAATAACAACAAAAAAATGCAGAAAAACGCATGTCAAAAATGTTATAAAATGATTTCCATTTTAATGAGGGAAATAAGTATTTGACCCCTCTGCAAAGCATGACTTAGTACTTGGTGGCAAAACCCTTGTTGGCAATCAGAGGTCAGACGTTTCTTGTAGTTGGCCACCAGGTTTGCACACATCTCAGGAGGGATTTTGTCCCACTCCTCTTTGCAGATCTTCTCCAAGTCATTAAGGTTTCGAGGCTGACGTTTGGCAACTCGAACCTTCAGCTCCCTCCACAGATTTTCTATGGGATTAAGGTCTGGAGACTGGCTAGGCCACTCCAGGACCTTAATGTGCTTCTTCTTGAGCTACTCCTTTGTTGCCTTGGCCGTGTGTTTTGGGTCATTGTCATGCTGGAATACCCATCCATGACCCATTTTCAATGCCCTGGCTGAGGGAAGGAGGTTCTCACCCAAGATTTGACAGTACATGGCCCCGTCAAATGATGCGGTGAAGTTGTCCTATCCCCTTAGCAGAAAAACACCCCCAAAGCATAATGTTTCCACCTCCATGTTTGACGGTGGAGATGGTGTTCTTGGGGTCATAGGCAGCATTCCTCTTCCTCCAAACACGGCGAGTTGAGTTGATGCCAAAGAGCTCCATTTTGGTCTCATCTAACCACAACACTTTCACCAGTTGTCCTCTCAATCATTCAGATGTTCATTGGCAAACTTCAGACGGGCATGTATATGTATTCTTGAGCAGGGGGACCTTGCGGGCGCTGCAGGATTTCAGTCCTTCACGGCGTAGTGTGTTACCAATTGTTTTCTTGGTGACAATGATCCCAGCGGCCTTGAGATCATTGAGAAGATCCTCCCGTGTAGTTCTGGGCTGATTCCTCACCGTTCTCATGATCATTGCAACCCCACGAGGTGAGATCTTGTATGGAGCCCCAGGCCAAGGGAGATTGACAGTTCTTTAGTGTTTCTTCCATTTGCGAATAATCGCACCAACTGTTGTCACCTTCTCACCAAGCTGCTTGGCGATGGTCTTGTAGCCCATTCCAGCCTTGTGTAGGTCTACAATCTTGTCCCTGACATCCTTGGAGAGCTCTTTGGTCTTGGCCATGGTGGAGAGTTTGGAATCTGATTGATTGATTGCTTCTGTGGACAGGTGTCTTTTATACAGGTAACAAGCTGCGGTTAGGAGCACTCCCTTTAAGAGTGTGCTCCTAATCTCAGCTCGTTACCTGTATAAAAGACACCTGGGAGCCAGAAATCTTTCTGATTGAGAGGGGGTCAAATACTTATTTCCCTCATTAAAATGCAAATCAATTTATAACATTTTTGACATGCGTTTTTCTGGATATTTTTGTTGTTATTCTGTCTCTCACTGTTCAAATAAACCTACCATTAAAATTATAGACTGATCCTTTCTTTATCAGTGGGCAAACGTACAAAATCAGCAGGGGATCAAATACTTTTTTCCCCCACTGTAATTGATAGCTATAGCATGGTTTAAGTAGGTAGGAGACAAGGTGGTTTTAACAGCAATAAGTGCTATTTATTCCCTCAGTCAGGAGGAGAGCCAACACAAACATGACTGTTCTAATGATCAATCACACTCTCCTTTCTTCGCAGACTTGTGACTAAACTAAGTGAAGGAATGGGGAGGAGGGAGGAAGGAGTGGGTGTCAAGAGATTGTGGATTTTAACTGTGCAGTGAAGCGCAGCCATGAGCAGGTAAAACAACATCAAACAGACTGCCTGTGTTCGTCACATGACTGTCACAGAGATGACGAGAAAGAGAGCGAGAGCGAAAGAGAGAGAGTCAGCTGATCACGGGGCAGGGAATGGTTCTGTCACACGCATACATGTTTTCTTTACACGCAATCCAGCCTTTCCCTGTAAATACCATACCAGAAACACACCCTCCTGAGGTCAACATGAATATCTTAATGTACCACACCCTACCAAGGTTTGAAATAGTCCAGATAGATAGAACTACTGTGTGTTAGGATGCCTCTGTGCAGCTTTCTGTCATTAAAGCCCCCATGCAGTCTTTGTCATTTATTTTCAAATCATCACTGTATGTCATTTATATCACTCTGTGTGTTTATTTAATGAAAATAGCTCCAAAATATATATTTTGTATAATTTATTTCCCTGACCCTCTTTTGGCCCTTGAAATGCTCCTACACAAAAGGGCATTATAATAATTTTTTTCACAATTTTAGTGTTATTTCAACCTAGTGTGGAAATATAATAAAAAAAACAGGAAATCCTGTTTTTAACTGCACTGCCCCTTTAACACCTTCTTTGACCATTGAGACTTCTCCCTCAAGCCTCTTCCTAGACCTCTGCAATGGGCTCAACCTGTTTCCTTTGCACAATCCCATTCCATCTCTTACTTTTGATTCCTGAGAAGGGCTACAATGATTTCTGTGGGATAATGGATTTTTATTTGACATAACCCACTGCCATAACGCCCTGGCTTCAGTTTACCCGTGTAAACTAGCATATTGTGTCTGTAATGAACACGATGGGAGACAGAGAGCTGGTTTCAAGCGCAGGGCGCAGCAGGTGTTTATTGTAAAGGACCACAGCAGGAGGCAGGTAGCTGGGTCCAGGGGCAGGCAGAAGGTCATACACAGGGGTCCAAAAAGGCAACAGTACAGGCAGGGAAAAGGCTAGTAACATCATCCAGGAGATCAGGCAATAGGTTGATAATAGGAAATCCGATAGGCTAAAGTACAGGCAGGGAATAGGCAATAGGTGTCGTTAGTGAGGCAGGCTTAAACTATCATACACAAGAGGATTAAATTACAGGAAACCAAGCACTCCAAAAAGAAGTGTGTCACAAAACAAACAATACCTCACAGTGATGTGGTGCAAAGAACTGAACTAAATAGTGTGTGATAATGACATACAGGTGTGTGAACAGGTGATCAGAATTCAGGTGATTGGGATCTGGAGAGTGAGCTGCGTTCAGGGGATCTACGTGTTTGAGAGTGTGAGCTGCAAAGTGGGCTGGAGAGTGAGCTGTGTTCAGGGGATCTAGGTGTTTGAGAGTGTGAGCTGGAAAGTGGGCTGGAGAGTGAGCTGCGTTCAGGGGATCTAGGTGTTTGAGAGTGTGAGCTGGAAAGTGGGCTGGAAAGTGAGCTGTGTTCAGGGGATCTACGTGTTTGAGAGTGTGAGTTGGAAACAGACGTTACAGTGTCAAGGTGTCAAGTTGTCTTCAGGTTCAGAGTGTTTAATAGTCACAGGGTTGCAGGTGTGATTGCAGGGTACAGTGAAAATCTTAGGCTTCGAGCTCCAATAAGCAGGACTAAGTGAAATAAAATAATGAAAATGGTCATTTAAAAACAACAATATAAATCATTAAACCATGGAGTGGTTATGGTCAGTGGGACTTAATACATTCAAGATCACTTCATTTCATTTCATAGTACAAAACCTCAGGTATAAACAATGAATAACTGAAGGCTTAACAAACCACTCCAGTTGGGAGAGGAACCTTTAATCTTGTCTTCCCAAATCAAGCCCAGGGTTCTGACAGGAGAGTGAGGGAGTAAAAACACTCTCCTCAGGATAGGTTGTTCTCAGCTTGTCTCTGCTCCACTGACTCTGAGAATTAACTTTGCATCCCAAATGGAACCCTATTTCCTATGTAGTGCCCTAAATGTGATGTTATTTGGGACGCGACCAACTGTAAGGCTGACAGTTCCACTGCCCTCTCTCAGAAGGCTGTATGATCAGGTCACTAAGTTTGGCTCACAACAAGGAAAGCTGGGAAAGAGTCCTTCATAGGGTTGCAAAAGGAGGGTATGACAGGAGGTTGGTGGCACTTTAATTGGGGAGGACAGGCATGTGGTAATGACTGGAGCGGAATAGGTGGAATGGTATCAAATACGTCAAACATGGTTTCCAGGTGTTTGATGCCATTCCATTTGCTCTGTTCCGGCCTTTATTATGAGCCGTTCTCCCCTCAGCAGCCTCCAATGGAGGTTATATTATTGGAAACTTTCAAAGTTTACCAGAAAATACCAGAATATTGGTAACTTTCAAGGATTTTATGTAATCTATCACAAGACATCTAGGGACCATATTGGGTATCAACGGCGTCTGTAATTATATCAAATCAAATTGTATTTGTCATATGAGCCAAATACAACAGGTGTAGACCTTACAGTGAAACGTTTACTTACAAGCCCTTAACCAACAATGCCGTTTTAAGAAAATACCTATAAAAAAAATAAATAAAGGTAACAAGTAATTAAAGAGCAGCAGTAAAATAACAATCGCGAGGCTATATACAGGGGGGTACCGGTACAGAGTCAATGTGGAGGCTATATACAGGGGTACCGGTACAGAGTCAATGTGGAGGCTATATACAGGGGTACGGTAACGAGTCATGTGGAGGGTATATACAGGGGTACCGGTACAGAGGTCCATGTGGAGGCTATATAACGGGGGTACCCGGTACGAGTTCAATGTGGAGGCTATCTACAGGGGGTACCGGTACAGAGTCAATGTGGAGGCTATATACAGGGGTGACCGGTACAGAGTCAATGTGGAGGCTATATACAGGGTACCGGTACAGAGTCAAAGTGGAGGTATATACAGGGTTACCGGTACAGAGTAACTGTGGAGGCTATATACAGGGGTACCGGTACAGAGTCAATGTGGAGGCTATATACAAGGGGCTACCGGTACCAGAGTCAATGTGGAGGCTATATACAGGGGTACCGGTACAAGAGTCAATGTGGATGGCTAGTATTACAGGGGGGCCGGTACAGAGTCAATGTGGAGGCTATATACAGGGGTACCGGTACAGAGTCAATGTGGAGGCTATATACAGGGGTACCGGTACAGAGTCAATGTGGAGGCTATACAGGGGTACCGGTACAGAGTCCATGTGGAGGCTATATACAGGGGTACCGGTACAGAGTCAATGTGGAGGCTATATACAGGGGTACCGGTACAGAGTCAATGTGGAGGCTATATACAGGGGTACCGGTACAGAGTCAATGTGGAGGCTATATACAGGGTTACCGGTACAGAGTCAATGTGGAGGCTATATACAGGGGTACCGGTACAGAGTCAATGTGGAGGCTATATACAGGGTACCGGTACAGAGTCAATGTGGAGGCTATATACAGGGGTACCGGTACAGAGTCAATGTGGAGGCTATATACAGGGGTACCGGTACAGAGTCCATGTGGAGGCTATATACAGGGGTACCGGTACAGAGTCAATGTGGAGGCTATATACAGGGGTACCGGTACAGAGTCAATGTGGAGGCTATATACAGGGGTACCGGTACAGAGTCAATGTGGAGGCTATATACAGGGGTACCGGTACAGAGTCAATGTGGAGGCTATATACAGGGGTACGGTACAGAGTCAATGTGGAGGCTATATACAGGGGTACCGGTACAGAGTCAATGTGGAGGCTATATACAGGGGTACCGGTACAGAGTCAATGTGGAGGCTATATACAGGGGTACCGGTACAGAGTCAATGTGGAGGCTATATACAGGGGTACCGGTACAGAGTCAATGTGGAGGCTATATACAGGGGTACCGGTACAGAGTCAATGTGGAGGCTATATACAGGGGTACCGGTACAGAGTCAATGTGGAGGCTATATACAGGGGTACCGGTACAGAGTCAATGTGGAGGCTATATACAGGGGTACCGGTACAGAGTCAATGTGGAGGCTATATACAGGGGTACCGGTACAGAGTCAATGTGGAGGCTATATACAGGGGTACCGGTACAGAGTCAATGTGGAGGCTATATACAGGGGTACCGGTACAGAGTCAATGTGGAGGCTATATACAGGGGGTACCGGTACAGAGTCAATGTGGAGGCTATATACAGGGGGTACCGGTACAGAGTCAATGTGGAGGCTATATACAGGGGTACCGGTACAGAGTCAATGTGGAGGCTATATACAGGGGTACCGGTACAGAGTCAATGTAGAGGCTATATACAGGGGTACCGGTACAGAGTCAATGTGGAGGCTATATACAGGGGGTACCGGTACAGAGTCAATGTGGAGGCTATATACAGGGGGTACCGGTACAGAGTCAATGTGGAGGCTATATACAGGGGGTACCGGTACAGAGTCAATGTGGAGGCTATATACAGGGGTACCGGTACAGAGTCAATGTGGAGGCTATATACAGGGGGTACCGGTACAGAGTCAATGTGGAGGCTATATACAGGGGGTACCGGTACAGAGTCAATGTGGAGGCTATATACAGGGGGTACCGGTACAGAGTCAATGTGGAGGCTATATACAGGGGTACCGGTACAGAGTCAATGTGGAGGCTATATACAGGGTACCGGTACAGAGTCAATGTGGAGGCTATATACAGGGGTACCGGTACAGAGTCAATGTGGAGGCTATATACAGGGGTACCGGTACAGAGTCAATGTGGAGGCTATATACAGGGGTACCGGTACAGAGTCAATGTGGAGGCTATATACAGGGGTACCGGTACAGAGTCAATGTGGAGGCTATATACAGGGGTACCGGTACAGAGTCAATGTGGAGGCTATATACAGGGGTACCGGTACAGAGTCAATGTGCGGAGGCACCGGTTAATAAAGGTAATTGAGGTAATACGTACATGGAGGTAGAGGTTTTAAAGTGACTATGCTTGGTCCTAGACTTGGCGCTCCGGTACCGCTTGCCGTGCGGTAGCAGAGAGAACAGTCTATGATTAGGGTGGCTGGAGTCTTTGACTCTATGTCAATATCTCTTTGTTATAAATATTTTGGTGTCAAACTGGTAACTTTGGTCCCAAAGATAAACCAAAGACAAGATACCGAAGATTCCAGTAACTTTGGTAAATTACCGGTAGCTTACTAGCTTTGTAACCCTAGTCCTACACTACAAGGGTGTGTGTAGATATGTGTGACCAAGTGCAAATATGAAATGGCACCCTACTTCCAATCCCTACGCTCTGGCACTACTTTTTTTCCAGAGAGTGGTTGAGAGTAGTGCACTATAGGGTGCCATTTCAGACGCTGACCACGTGTAGTAGCCTACATGGTACTCCGGTGCAGGGCCAGAGCTTTGCTATTAGTGTGCTAATCAATTATTTGAATCGGCGCTAAGAGGTTTTAGATAATTAAACTATTGGAGAAAATAATCATTTGGGGAATGAAGGGTTTGCAATTATACCTCTTCATTAGTCCTGTCACAGGACATAAATCAGACTGCACAGCAGCCCCAGTAAACATGAAGTCCTTTAACTGGCAGCAACCTAACAGGAAGCCACCGTCAGACCATGTGTTTCTGGTCTGAGTGGTTTTTACATACCATCAACAGTAGTCTCTCCTAATAGAATGTTACAAAAAAATCTAACATAGTACCTAGACACAGCACATAATATTGGGTTCTGGGTTCGAAGAGATACACTACATGGCCAAAAGGATGTGGACACCTGCTCGTCGAACATCTCATTCCAAAATCATGGGCATTAATATGGAGCTTGGCATTGTGCATGGTGATCTTAGGCTTGTGTGTGGCTGCTCGGCCATGGAAACCCATTTCATGAAGCTCCCCAAGAACAGTTCTTGTGCTGACGTTGCTTCCAGAGGCAGTGTTGCAACCGAGGACAGATCATTTTTACGTGCTACGCGCTTCAGCACTCGGCGGTCCCGTTCTGTCAGTTTCCATTTCACAATAACATCACTTACAGTTGACCTGGTCAGCTCTAGCAGGGCAGAAATTTGATGAACTGACTTGTTGGAAAGGTGGCATCTTATGACAGTGCCACGTTGAAAGTCACTGAGCTCTTCAGTACACGCCATTCTACTGCCAATGTCTGTCTATGGAGATTGCATGGCTGTGTGCTCGATTTTATAAACCTGTCAGCAACAGGTGTGGCTAAAATAACAGAATCCACTCATTTGAAGGGGTATCCACATACACTACATGGCCAAAAGTATCAACAGTAATACTAAAGATTCCCATCATCACATAATGTGACCCATTGTAAAAATACTTCAACACCTATAACTGATCCATGTGTGTTTTGTCCACCTTTATTTGTGTCAATGTTTCTGAGAAAGGCTACATAAGGGGTGGCCTCCTGTTACAGAGAGACAGTAGGATGTGTCCCAAAAAGCACACTATTCCCTATGTAGTGCATTACTTTTGTAAAGACAGCAGAAACACTGCAGGTGACATCAGACACAGAAAAAACTGCCAGCCACCTGCAGAGCTCTGAACTGAACTGCTACCTCGGCTGATTTCTGTTGGGATTATGTCATCTAGTTAGCTCTCCTTTCCCTTCCCTTCTCCTCTCTTCTGAATCTTAATCTTCTTCCTTAGGGAGAGAAATCAGGGAGGGACATCTTCCAGACTTTCTGAAATAAGATGTAATAAAAAGCACACAACTTCACATGGAGGGGGCTGCCTAAACAATGGAGCCTGAACGACATCAGAAGACCTGCCTCCATCTCTCACAATGTGATCCTTTTATAGGGTTGTCATTGGATAGAGAGCTGCAAGAGCGTTGAGCCAGTAACCGAAAGGTCGCTGGTTCGAATCCTCGAGCCGCCAAGGTGAATATGCCATTCTTCAATGAAAAGGCAGTTAACCCCCAAACAACAACTGCTCCCCGGGCGCCGATGACATGGACGTTGATTAGGGCAGCCCCCCGCACCTCTCTGATTCAGAGAGGGAAAGACACATTTCAGTTGAATGCATTCAGTTGTGCAACTGACTAAGTATCTCCTTTGCAAGAAATCAATCTATACAATACATAATTGATGAATGACTTCACCCCTAATGTCTGAACTTGGTTTGAGGCAGTCAACAACGGATTAATGTTGCTTTTATTGTTATTGTTTATTTTTAAATATCTGATTTGCCTCCATTGTGTGTGGCTGGCCTGGCCCTGCTGAGAATCTGTGACCATACCCGTCTATATACCTTTGAGCTGTGTTTCTAGGTTCTGGGCCTGGAGTCATCAAGCCTCTCATTGGGAGTGGGTGTATAGGGGGTGGGTAGTGGGAATGTGCACACCTTGGGTCCCCGGGACCAGGAGTGAGAAGCACTGCCTTTGAACAATGTCAGAATATCCATGACCTTGAATGTACCTGACCCTCTGACCTATCTAAATGTATGTACATGTAACTGTATGAAGCAATCTGAAATTGTAAATCCTTAAATGTGTAATAACTTAAAATATGAAAACTGGGAGAAAAAAAACTTAATGACTAAATATATCAACAACGAAAAAGAGAAGGGATTGATAGCAGAGGAGGGAAGGCAGGAAACCCTTTGATGTTCTTTAATATCATCAGATAAGGGTTTTAGAATTGTTTTCATGATCATTTCATAACAGAGTTTATAGGTAAAGTAGAGGGACTTGCTTTACAGCCAAAGCGATGATTTGAGAGAAGGCAAGAGGAGAGACGTTGTGCTCAACCACATGACCTCTGAATCATATGACTGACGTTCAGCGCCGCCTGAGGGTTCGGCCGACACGCCCCCTGATCCCCACACACCCACTTTAACACACATTAAACTAAACCCATCAAACTAGTTTCAAGATGGAATGAATGGGAATGTTCATCATTTTTCTGACAAAATATTCAATTATACTATTCAGCAGCTGATCAGAGAAGACAGTTTTTCCTTTGATCGTGTAGTTAATCAGTCCATTCAGACTATTTCCAATAGAGTTCTCGTTTACATTAAACACCATGCTGTCTGACTAGTCATTACTATGTTAACTGCCATAATCTTTCCTCCTCCAAACTTCAAAGGCTTACTCTTAAAAATCCCCCTCCCTGAACAGTTGAACTATAACAGAGAGGAGAGGACCAGCCTGCCTGGAACATAATGCAAGTATGAAACATAACCCAGCAGTAAGAAGCAGTAAGAGGAGCAAGATCACGACACCAGAAAGGTTTACCAATGCTGGAGGCGTCAACAGTAGTGTTACCCAGAGGACTATCATTCTTCAAGAGTCACCACGGGGTTGTTTCCCCTTTATGTGACGTGTTCTACCCCTGTGCTGAATACCAGGGAAGCGAACTCATGACTAACACTAATCTACACACAAAGCAACGTGCTATCTGCTAGCTAGCCAAAATCCTGATTTGAGTTGGCCTGTGAGCAACATTATTTTAGTTCTCATGGAGGGTGACGTCACGGCACTGTGGGATGCCTAGTTATCATCTGCTACATTTGTGTGGTTCTACTGTACCTCCACTGTACTCTCAGTGTCTGGACCAAGGGAAAGTGGCTCAGCAGTCTTTGTCTGTCTGTCTTCATGTAGTACATTGTGCCACAACAACACAGGTTCATATAGTTCAGTGTCAGGCAGCAGCATAGTAGAGATTGAATCACGCCAGTGACAGTGTTGGGGAAGTGGTGTGATCCAATCACAACCAATGTTTCTGAACTAAATTGTCCACACACACGAGCTGTAACGTAATAAGACTGCTGGATCTGCAGTGATACGGTGGCAGTCAGAAGAGGGTATTGGAATGAGGATAGACTTTCCAGTATTTTCTTTTCCTCACCCAGGCTCTCACACGTCACATCAGACACTGACTGACTGCACTAGGATAACCCATTTCTGCCATAAAGCAGCTTGGTAGGGATTTTGTTGACGCAGTTTCACGGCAGGCAGGCAGGCAGGCAGAGGCGGAGAGAGAGAGAGAGGCAGAGAGAGAGAGAGGCAGAGAGAGAGAGAGAGAGAGAGAGAGAGAGAGAGAGAGAGTGTGTGTGTGTTCTATTCTCTCTCCACCTGCTACCAGAGATCCATTACCAGGCAATCCCACACTACTCCAGGACTCCCAAAGTTCCACCCCACTGAAGACAGATTATTGGTGTTCAACAATACATTTAGCCTGCCCTGAATACATGCAAGACACAGAGTAAACTGCAGTCATGTAGGACATTGATGGGAAATAGTTTCCTCATTTTATATGCTCTAATACTACTAGCAATCGTGGTAATGATGATGATGAACTAACACACAAATATGCTAGCTAGCCACATCACCTGATACACAGAGAACAATAGCTATTGCCCCTCTTGAGCAGTAACCTCCTCCCCAGGCTGTGCGCGAGACTACTGGAACAGCACTGCTGTTTGCCCCTGAGAGGATAAATACAATTGTATTGAATGGAATTGAACTATTCCCATCACCATATCAGCTGGAGGAAGAGGCTGAGAAGAGGTTGCTGGGAAGGTACATTACAATATAGGGCTCTAATTAGCCCTTTAGATGTCACCCAGAGACAACATCAATGGGGAGAGCTCGCATGGTGACATTCATTTCGCCAGTCAGTCAGTCAGACCAGCTGAGAGCCTACAGAGTCTGTAGTGAAGGTCTATCTATCACTGATCTCCAAATAGACTCCATCATCGCTCCTGTCAGGATTTTGTTCTAGGTGTTATGATGTATATTTTTTCAGATGTTCTTGTTTTAGTGAATGTCTGCTACTGTATTTGAAACTGCTTCACTGTCAATGACAGTCCCATGTTACACATAGTGTAGGTGTGGTCATATCCGTTCTCTCTAGTCTAACCACTGAGCTAGATGCTGTGAATGAGGTGTGCACTGCACAGACAGTGTGGTAAAGTACTAGTAAAACCACCAGCACAATGTCCCTGGCAGCAAGTTGAGTGTCAGGCATGTCATCAAGCAGGATTAACACGCCCTATGCTTGTACAGATAGTACCCATCCACCACTGTGACTGTTGCCGGCCCGGTTTCGCCAGGTATAATTCCATTGGAACACTGTCGGTCCTCCTGCTCATCTCTCATTCGTATTATTAGACATCTTCCCAGAAACAAGGAAGTCAGAGACATGCCACTCACCTCTGTTGATGTGGCTGGGATGGATTTAACTGTGGAGACAAAGAGGAAAGTTGTGATCAACAGGGAATTTATGACTAAAGAAAAGCATCTTAAAATACATTGGCTTGGTGATGAACTGGATGTGAAACAATTTGTGACTGAGAAGGGCTTATGCAAACATGATGAACTCTCAGAGCTACAATAAGATGTTAACAACTGGCCCAACCAACTCATGACAAAAGAGAGGCATGTATCGTTTTATGCTACACCTTTACTGTAACTAAAACAGAGGCCACAATTCAATCAATTGCAGGTCAATTAAAATGGGAAAATCATGCCGCTGGGTCACTCAGACTGTTTCCGTACACTGCTTCTGAAGGACAGATGTGTGTGTCGATAATTCAATATGACAACGTCTGCAGAGGAAGCAGCATACGAGGCGTCAGTTTTAACATGGTTAACAGGTTAACACCTCAGATACAGCCTGAACATTCTTATTGGACCTGCAGTGTGTTTTCACCCTTTATCTGGTTTATTGACTTCATCTGGGCCTAAAACGTCATGAGATACTGGATGCATTTAGGTCTCGCACATGAACCACTCCTGGGCTGCTGACTGCAGTTGCCATGGCAACTCACTGGGAACTCAAACGCCGATCAGCCCGAGTCAGAAGGTTGACGAGCAACAAAGGCTCCGGAGACTCCATGATGGAGTCACTAAGTGGCCATCAGCCATGAAGATAATCTGCTCAGTCAAACAAGGTTATTATTATCAGACCATTAGAAAATGAAAGCTGTTTAATCCAGTGAGGCGGAACCACCATCTTGAGCAAAATAGGTAAAGTACAACACAAGTGCATTATAACACAGACTACCATGGGTCTAACCTTGCCTATATGCTCTAGCACAGTAGTTAATAGGGCCAGGATTATTTATATGACCGTAAACCTGACCAGGAAAAACAGGGTCCATGGAAAGAGAAGAAGAAGGAAGAAGATTGAGGAATGTGTCATGAAGACAACATCATTAACTGGGTCACAGTCAATGAAAGCAGCAGTTCATTCTCACCACTTGGTTGGTGGCATGTGACTACTGATGACACCCTGTCTCTGCCTATCTCACTGCATCTGCCTCTACCAGTCAGTCTCTCTCACTGCCTCTACCAGTCAGTCTCTCTCACTGCCTCTACATCTGCCAGGCAGTCTCTCTCACTGCCTCTACCAGGCAGTCTCTCTCACTGCCTCTGCTTCTACCTCTGCCAGTCAGTCTCTGTCACTGCCTCTACCAGTCAGCCTCTGTCACTGCCTCTGCCAGTCAGCATCTGTCACTGCCTCTACCAGTCAGCCTCTGTCACTGCTTCTGCCAGTCAGCCTCTGTCACTGCCTCTGCCATTCAGCCTCTGCCTCTCCCCCTACCTCTGCCAGTCAGCCTCTGTCACTGCCATTCAGCCTCTGCCTCTCCCTCTACCTCTGCCAGTCAGTCTCTCTCACTGCCTCTGCTTCTACCTCTGCTAGTCAGTCTCTGTCACTGCCAGTCAGTCTCTGTCACTATCACTGCCTCTACCTCTATCAGTCAGCCTCTGTCACTGCCTCTACCAGTCAGTCTCTGTCACTGCCTCTACCAGCCAGCCTCTGTCACTGCCTCGGTCTCTACCAGTCAGACTCTGTCACTTCCTCTGCCAGTCAGCCTTTGTCAGTCAGCCTCTGTCACTGCCTCTCCCTCTACTTCTGCCAGTCAGTCTCTGTCACTGCCTCAACCTCTACCAGTCAGCCTCTGTCACTGCCTCTGCCCGTCAGCCTCTGTCACTGTCTCAGCCTTTGCCAGTCAGCCTTTGCCAGTCAGCCTTTGCCAGTCAGCCTTTGCCAGTCAGCCTTTGCCAGTCAGCCTCTGCCCGTCAGCCTCTGCCCGTCAGCCTCTGCCCGTCAGCCTCTGCCCGTCAGCCTCTGCCCGTCAGCCTCTGCCCGTCAGCCTCTGCCCGTCAGTCTCGCCCGTCAGCCTCTGCCCGTCAGCCTCTGCCCGTCAGCCTCTGCCCGTCAGCCTCTGCCCGTCAGCCTCTGCCCGTCAGCCTCTGTCACTTCCTCAGCCTCTGCCCGTCAGCCTCTGCCCGTCAGCCTCTGCCCGTCAGCCTCTGCCCGTCAGCCTCTGCCCGTCAGCCTCTGTCACTTCCTCAGCCTCTGCCCGTCAGCCTCTGCCCGTCAGCCTCTGCCCGTCAGCCTCTGCCCGTCAGCCTCTGCCCGTCAGCCTCTGCCCGTCAGCCTCTGCCCGTCAGCCTCTGTCACTTCCTCAGCCTCTGCCCGTCAGCCTCTGCCCGTCAGCCTCTGCCCGTCAGCCTCTGCCCGTCAGCCTCTGCCCGTCAGCCTTTGCCAGTCAGCCTTTGCCAGTCAGCCTTTGCCAGTCAGCCTTTGCCAGTCAGCCTCTGCCAGTCAGCCTCTGCCAGTCAGCCTTTGCCAGTCAGCCTCTGCCAGTCAGCCTCTGCCAGTCAGTCTCTGTCACTGCCTCTGCCAGTCCGTCTCTGTCACTGCTTCTACCTCTACCTCTGCCAGTCAGCCTCTGTCACTCCCTCTAACTCTACCAGTCAGCCTCCTTCACTGCCAGTCAGCCTCTGTCACTACCTGTCAGCCTCTGTCACTGCCTTTCCCTCTACCTCTGCTAGTCAGTCTCTGTCACTGCCTCTGCCAGTCAGCCTCTGCCTCTACCTCTGCCAGTCAGTCACTGGCCCTGCCTCTACCCGCATACACACAGCTAAAATTAATCAATAGACTTCATTCAAGAAACTTCTGGGTTTGGCCTAAATGTTCCTCCAAGCCACCACGTCATCGTCATGAAATGTTCATTAACTTCAATAACGTGACCAAGCAGATTATTTTTTGATGACCCTCTCCACACACACAATGACATGCTCTATTGTAATGCAACATCCTGCAAAACAACATGTTCAAATCATTTGCTTGTGACTGCCCCATTCATTGATAAGAAAAAACAAGATTGAAGCCTGATATTTCAGGACGTCAACAGACCAACAGACCTACTCACAACCAATGGTCCTTATTTTCAAATCCAATTTATTTTAGAAAGCCTGTTCTATATGAGCAGATGTCACAAAGTGCTATACAGATACCCAGACTAAAACCCCAAACAGCAAGCAATGCAGATGTAGAAAGAAGCACATTGGCTAGGAAACACTCCCTCGAAAGGCAGGAACCTAGGAAGAAACCTAGAGGAACCAGGCTTATTTTGACACTCAAAGTAAGAAAAAACAATTTGCTTTTGTTACTGCCATGCAGGAAACAGACAACGGACAAATCCTGTTATTCTCACACAAACTGGCTTCATCATCGAAGGAAATAAATCTGATACAGAGACCTGGAAGCTGATCAATACAAGGCCTCAGACACACAGAGAGAGGAGGAAATCACTTTCCTTTCCACCTTAACCTGTGCTCTCTCTCTCTCGCTCTCTATCCCCCTCTCTCTCATGCAGTGTATTATCCATCACAGAGCTACAGCGTGACAATCTAAACAACCGCGAGGACACAGTAGACATTATGACAAATGGTATCATTCTGGGTAAGATCAGGAAACTGGGGAAATGGAGTGATTCCCACTGGGGACCAGTATGAAAAAGTACGAAAATGTATGCACACACTGGATAAGAGTGTCTGCTAAATGACTCAAATGTAAATGTAAAAAAGCTGTTTAAGCATGGAGTACATTGAGTCCAAAGCAAATATGCCATCAAATTGACTCAGCACACATTGACTCAAGGTGTGTAACTGAGTAAGAGCTAGGGTACAGCTTCCCTGTGACACCATGGGTAAATAAATAAAGACATATTCCGGGTGAAATTGAGTCTGCTTTTGGGAATCTGATTACAGGATACTAGCCAGGAGGAAGACCGACAGGAACTCTCCACGAGCAAAACAAGACACATTACTTGTAATTCATAGTCACTTTCACAGGTAGCCTGATGACTCACAGTAAATTATTTCACTGCTTTGTTGTTCGCTACATACTTTAGTCTGAGACTGTCATCATTGAAATAGTTTGTGGTGACGAGGGGCGTTGTACAAAACAAAGTCATTAGCGATTGGATCATCTTTAACCAATTAAATTTTACATTTTAGTCATTTAGCAGACGCTCTTATCCAGAGCAATTTACAGGAGCAATTAGGGTTACGTGCCTTGCTCAAGGGCAGGTCGACATATTTTTCAGCTAGTCGGCTCGAACCAGTAACCTTTCAGTTACTGGCCCAACGGTCTTAACCGCTAAACTACCCGCTGCCCTATCAGAGTATGAAAGCCAATGACAAATTTTCAAGCCACCGCTTTACCCATGTTTGTTCTGGCTTTGGCCAACCCATTGGTTTCTGGACCAATCAGACGGCCCCCAATGTGTTCGCATTCGCATAACCTAACGTAGCAGGTGTAAAATGAACGTCTGAAACTAGATCCCTTACATACTGGACCAGACGAGAAGAAAAAAAACTGTCGGGGAGGTTATATTCTGCACTGTTCAACCAATCCAGTAAATGTGGAGGAGGAGTTAAGATGATGTTGCCTTGTTAACGTCACAGGCTCTCTTTCCATTTCCTGAAAACCGGACAGAGGCTAGCGTTTGGCCGGAGCAAGGAGGAGTATGGGTAGCCAAGCAGTTCCAAAGGCACACCCAGACTACACACATCACTTGCTGTGTCATATCAGGTGTGACACAAGACAATGTCAACAGTTTAGCTAGGCCCTAGCTGTTAAGGCGTAAGTCCATCGATGACTCCAGTGATGATGATATGGCTTGGGGCCATCATGCAGTCATGCCATTGGTTGAGGGTCTTTGTGGCAATGAAAGCACTCCATAAAAAAAGTCCAAAATAACAAAAAAGAAGGTTGATAAGGGGCCACATATTATCAGTCAAGGTAGCCTACTCCACCCCCCCACCCATTGTACAGTGGATTCAGACCCCTTCAGGAAAGTATTCAGACCCCTTGACTTTTACCACATTTTGTTACATTACAGCCTTATTCTAAAATTGATTAAATTGTTTTTCCCCCTTATCACTCCACACACAATACCCCATAATGACAAAGTAAAAACAGTTTTTTTTTTTTACATTTTTGCAAATGTATACAAAAAAAAACTACTGAGTCTCCTCTGCAGATCCTCTCAAGCTCTGTCAGGTTGGATGGAGAGCTGCTCCCGAGTGGTGCAGCAGTCTAAGGCACTGCATCTCAGTGCAAGAGGCATCACTACAGTCCCTGGTTCGAATCCAGGCTGTATCACATCTGGCTGTGATTGGGAGTCCCATAGGGTGGCGCACAGGTTTGGCCGGGGTAGCCCGTATTTGTAAATAAGAATTTGTTCTTAACTGACTTGCCTAGTTAAATAAAAAAATAAAAAAAGAGTGTCACTGCAGAGCTATTTTCATGGCTCTCCAGAGATGTTTGATTGGGTTTAAGTCCGGGCTCTGGCTGGGCCACTCAAGGACATTCAGAGATTTGTCACAAAGCCACTCCTGCGTTGTCTTGGCTGTGTGCTTAGGGTCATTGTCCTGTTGGAAGGTCAACCTTCACCCCAGTTTGAGGTCCTGAGCACTCTGGAGCAGGTTTTCATCAAGGATCTCTCTGTACTTTGTTCCGTTCATCTTTCTCTCGATCCTGACTAGTCTCCCAGTCGCTGCCGCTGAAAAACATCCCCACAGCATAATGCTGCCACCACTATGCTTCACCATAGGGATGGTACCAGGTTTCCTCCAGATGTGACGCTTGGCATTCAGGCCAAAGAGTTCAATCTTGGTTTCATCAGACCAGACAATCTTGTTTCTCATGGTCTGAGAGTCCTTTAGGTGCCTTTTGGCAAACTCCAAGTGGGCTGTAATGTGCCTTTTACTGAGGAGTGGCTTCCGTCTGGCCACTCTACCATAAAGGCCTGATTGGTGGAGTGCTGCAGAGATGGTTGTCCTTCTGGAAGTTTCTCCCATCTCTACAGAGCAACTCTGGAGCCCTGCCAGAGTGACCATCGGGTTCTTGGTCACCTCCCCCGATTGCTTAGTTTGGCCGAGCGGCCAGCTCTAGAAGAGTCTTGGTAGTTCCAAACTATTTCCATTTAAGAATGATGGAGGCCACAATGTTCTTGGGGACCTTCAATGCTACATAAATTAGTTTGGTACCCTTCCCCAGACCTCTGCCTCAACACAATCCTGTCTCAGAGCTCTAGAGACAATTCCTTCAACCTCATGGCTTGGTTTTTGCTCTGACATGCACTGTCAACTGTGGGACCTTATATAGTCAGGTGTGTGCCTTTCCAAATCATGTCCAATCAATTGAATTTACCACAGGCGAACTCCAATCAAGTTATAGAAACATCTCAAGGATGATCAATAGAAACAGGATGCACCTGAGCTCAATTTTGAGTCTCATAGCAAAAGGTCTGAATACTTATGTAAATAAGGTATTTCTGTTTTTTATTTGTAATACATTTGCAGAAATGTCTAAAAACCTGTTTTCACTTTGTCATTATGGGTTATTGCATGTCTTGATGAGAACATGTTTTTATTTAATACATTTTAGAATAAGGCTGTAACATAACGAAATGTGGAAAAAGTTAAGGGGTCTGAATACTTTCCCGAATGCACTGTGTGTCACTCTGGGCAGCAACAAATTGTGCCATGGAAATATGTTGTTTTTTCATTTTCTCAGTAGGCTATTTTATAGAGTGTGAATGATGAACATGTGATGTGTGACAGGGAAAAAACAACAAAAGCTGAGCCAGCTGACTAAATGCAATAGCCAACAATTGGAAAGCATGACATATGAATCTATCAGTCGGTGTCCAGCTGCCTTGTTGACCTAATTTCTACATAAATAAAAAATTATTACAGATTTTCTCATTCTAGGAACTGGTAATATTACCAATGTGTTGGAGAAATGAAAAAAAGACTGAAAAAATCATGAACGGATTGCAAAACATCATTACATAATTATTGTACCTACCATCACTGCCTTCATATTGTAATTTGACAGCTCCGTCTTTCTGAATCCTCACATCCCGTGGTCCCTCAATCCTTTTCGGAGTATCTACCACTGATGCACCGGTAGCTGGGCCAGAATTCCTCCTATGTCCCTGAACCAGGTTTATGCAGCATTGGTAACACACTGCCCAAGCCTGCTCTTCGTTTATCGGTTGGCTGTAGAGCATTAAAATCTCCTCCAAAGACAGTTCACTTCCCCCTCTTCCCTCCATTCCGTCCATTTTTGCCATCCCGGGATACGGCGTCTCATCTCGCTGGACCGCAGCAGGGCCGATCAGCTCTCCGCTCTCGTCCGAATCTCGCCGCTTGGCCATCCTTTCATTCTATCGACCGAGAAGGGCCGGTGATGACACTAATAAACGGGGAGCCGCAGATAAACAAACGATCCGGGCAGCGTGAAGACATCGGAAAAGATGCGGTTCCCTTGCAACGGCAGCACCGCCACGGACAATGATTATTATTTCCCCCGCCTTGCAGTGTTTTCGTATGGGTACCAGTCATATGACGGATTGTTTGCATGGTCTAAAGGCCTGTCAGGTTTCGGTCGATTTCAGAGGAATGCATACATAGGTGACATGCGCAGCTAAAGGATGTTATTTCCCACTTTCCCTGTTATTTTGTGCCATCTGCTGTCCAATTTGATAGAGTACGGTGTATGTGAATACATCTAGGCTACTCTGGCAATTATGTTATGCTCTCAAACAAATACTATTTCTCAATGATGGATTTGGGAGCACATTTCTATTCATATTGAATTCCTCATATTAATGTTTGAAGGCAGGGATTTCTTAAGGGTTATGTACATTCCTACTTCTCTATGGAGGAACTTCCTCTAACTGCTGTGCCCTTAGTTCTGCAGAGGCCAAGCATGACTCAGTCTCTTTCTCTCACACAACTGTAAACTTGGAAGATTCCTGCAGGGCCTGGCCGTTCATTGTAATATGTCATGTTAACAACCTTACCTACAGATATAGCCTACCAACACAGACAACCTCTAACCCCAATCACAGACAAAATACAGACAATTTTCTTCATATTGACTGTTTTATCTATTCATGGCATACATAATGCTTACACATACATATCTCTTTTAACATCAAATATACACAACATCAGAACACACAAATATAGCATCTTTGTAACACTATTTGTTGCCAAGGTGAACCAATACCTCAGGAACATGTACCAGATGTGCTTGGATGTGCAGGTAAAAGAACAAATTGGTCACATACACAAGTATCTATGAATAGTACCACTCAAAGATGTAGCTATCAATATGAATATGAATAGTACCACTCAAAGATGTAGCTATCAATATGCACAACACAGATGTGGAATGATTGAAAATGCATAAACTACCATAAATAAATATTTAGAGATCTTATTTGTTTCAGCACACAGTTAAAGGCCCAATGCAGCCGTTTAATCTCAACATCAAATAATTGCTGGGTAACAATTAAATACTGTGATTGTTTTCAACTAAAATTTTTAAAATGGTCAAAAAGTAACAAAAAAAGAATTTTAGCAAGAGCAATTTCTCAAGCAAGAATTTGACTAGGACTATTTTGGATTGGGGATGGAAAAACTGTAAACTAGCTGTTATTGGCAGAGAGGTTTGGAATACTTTCATATTGGTCTATTAATTAATTTGTCACCAGTCAGGCGAAAACTCCATCCCACCAAAACATGCTGAAATTTGAGTCTTACACTAAAATGGCCTTATTCAACAATATCGTTCCAACCTCAGTGTGGAAATCTATATAAAAACACAGGAAAAATCACACGTTTGACTGCGCTGGGCATTTAAATACAGTGTACTTTGATTATGCTGTTTAAAAAGAAATCTGTAAACAAAACCAACAAAATTTACATCAAGCCATTGTTTGTCCTCAGTTTGTACAGATGGAGGGGGTCACTTTAAGTGCTTTAAACCACAAGGAATGAGCATGCACATCTGAGGAGAGCAAGGATAAACAGTATCACCCAGACATGAGCAAAGCAGAGGAGGATTAGAGGAGAGAAGATAGCAGGGCAGAGAACGGAGAAAAGAGCAAGACTTTGAGAAAGATTTACGGGAAAACACAAGTTAGTTGGTACTCAGCATAAAGACAAGAGAACAGAGGGGTCAGGTACAGTGAAAATCTATTTAAAGTCCAGCAGGTTACAGTCTATCTTGTAGTAAACATAAGGGTAGTACTCCTGCTGGCTCAGGTTCAGACCAGGGATATCCATGGCAGACTACAAGAGAATAAATAAACAGAGACCATTAGCTTACGTAGTAAATAACATTAACACCACAGGGATAATGTGGTTGTCTAACAGGTCTGCTGAACCAGACGATATCAATCTCATTTAGCTAATGTACCAGAATTTTTAATACACAACATTTGTTTGGCATCGCAATGCCCCATTACTACAAAGATACAACAAGTATTCATCTGGGCACAACAGGTATATACACTACCGTTCAAAAGTTTGGGGTCGCTTAGAAATGTCCTTGTTTTTGAAAGAAAAGCACATTTTTTGTCCATTAAAACATAAAATTGATCAGAAATACAGTGTAGACATTGTTAATTTTTTTAATGACTATTGTAGCTTGAAACGGCAGATATTTTATGGAATATCTACATAGGCGTACAGAGGCCCATTATCAGCAACCATCACTCCTGTGTTCCAATGACACGTTGTTAGCTAATCCATTTTAAAAGGCTAATTGATCATTAGAAAACCCTTTTGCAAGTATGTTAGCACAGCTGAAAACTTATTCTGATTAAAGAAGGAATAAAACTGGCCTTCTTTAGACTAGTTGAGTATCTGGAGCATCAGCATTTGTGGGTCTGATTACAGGCTCAAAATGGCCAGAAACAAATAACTTTTTTCTGAAACACGTCAGTCTATTCTTGTTCTGAGAAATGAAGGCTATTCCATGCGAGAAATTGCCAAGAAACTGAAGATCTCGTACAACACTGTGTACTACTCCCTTCAAAGAACAGTGCAAACTGGCTCTAACCAGAATAGAAAGAGGAGAGGGAGGCCCCGGTGCACAACTGAGCAAAAGGACAAGTGCATTAGAGTGTCTAGTTTGAGAGACAGATGCCTCACAAGACCTCAACTGGAAGCTTCATTAAATAGTACCCACAAAACACAAGTCTCAATGTCAACAGTGAAGAGGCGACTACGGGATGCTGGCCAGTTTTATTCCTTCTTTAATCATAAAAACAGTTTTCAGCTGTGCTAACATAATTGCAAAAAGGGTTTTCTAATGATCAATTAGCCTTTTAAAATGATAAACTTGGATTAGCTAACACAACGTGCCATTGGAACACAGGAATGATGATTGCTGATAATGGGCCTCTGTACGCCTATGTAGATATTCCATTAAAAAAAAAATTATAATTATATATATATTTTTTTTAATCAGCAGTTCCAGCTACAATAGTCATTTAAAAAATTAACAATGTCTACACTGTATTTCTGATCAATTTGATGTTATTTTAAAGGACAAAAAAAGTGCTTTTCTTTCAAAAACAAGGACATTTCTAAGTGACCCCAAACTTTTGAACGGTAGTGTATTTCAGGTCTAATTACTCACATCAATGACAGCTGCAGCGCTGCTGTCCAGGTGTTTGTATAGGTCATTGAGAACCTCCCTCAGTTTCTTCATGTTCTTTTTGTTGGGCTGGAGCAGCATGGCCTGGAAGTTCACAGGCAGCCCATATCTGTGGGAGCATGGTCAGAGCAGTTCAATCACTAACAGCAGGCACAGCACAGTCAGTTAGATATTTAATTTTTATTCAGGTTGACTTCTTGTCACTACAAGCATCTTGTCACTCACTACAAACATCTAACAATTGGACGACTGTTAGTACAGTGTGATCGTCATACCTTAAGACAGACTCCACAAAGACCCTCAGAGCCTTGATGTGAATCCATGCGATGAAGGCCTCACTGAAGTTCACTTTCAGCCATCGCACCAGTGGCCCCTGACAGAGGGAAAATAACGCTTAGGGTTAGAGGCTCCATCCACCCCACTGTGTAGCTAGTACTGTCCAATAGTTTCACCCACCCACCCCATCCCAGAATGGTTGCAGGGATGTCCGAACACTAAGTGTACTTGCAATGAAACATTTCTTTACAGTGTAACGTTGCAGTCACATATACCTTGGTCAGGCATCATATTCCCAGTCATATGACTTACAAACTGCTTCTTCTTGTCTGTGGAGAGACGTGTCATCTCCTCTTTGTCCGCATTCATCTCCTGCTCATTGTACTGGAAGTCCCTGACTGTGTACCTGATAGAAACAGCAAGATAATTACATATTGAGAAGAGTGAGTGAGTGAGTGAGTGAGTGAGTGAGTGAGTGAGTGTGTGTGTGTGTGTGTTTCTTACTTGTTCTCTCTGGCCTTGTGTCTGAAGTCATCAATGGCCTTCCTGAATAGGGTGACGCTGAACAGACCACTGTCATGGTCCTCAAACAGCAGGCTGTAATAATGGGACAAACAGAACACAGTCAGACAGGCATGATGGACTCACAATGAAATCACTTCCTGAGCAGAAAATACTAAAAGAGATATGAAAGATATGGATTGAAGAGACTATGTACTGAAGTAGTTATTTTAACATGCATTCACCATGGGCTCTGAATCTCCCATATACTTACTTAGTGGATCGGGGTACCACCATTTCAGACAACGTTTCATAGGTCTTCTGCCAGTCAGCATAACTCGTCCTAGAAGGATCCGGAATTGTTAGACAGCAAACTGTTGTTATAAAAAAAGTTTAAATATGACACTGTTGTAAACTGGGAAAAAGTTGTACTTACTTTGGTACAACCACTAGCATAGTGATCAGATACTCTGAGTCAATCACAAAGTCCTCCTTCTTGACAATGTCAGCCAGACTCCTGGTCAGCAGGCTCCCCCTACAGACACAACACGGTATTGCATGATATATTAATGATAATGTAAACAAATGTTGAAAGAAACACTTGAACAAAGCAAATATGCATTGGAAGACTTTTCCTCAACACCGGTTCAAATATAATTCTCACAGAAGGCATAGATTAGCAACAGTGGAAAATATAGTTATGCCCTCGAGCAAAAAAAATGGACTCACGCGTTTTTCCTCTCCAGATTCTGCAGGTTCCCTTTCAGGTTGTTGTAGGCAGATGCTCTGGCCTTCAGGTCGTTGTCAATCTGGCTTACTTGCTGTAGAGAGGAAGAGGTCAAGTACTCAGAATGCGACCCACGTAAAAACTGTGCACACAGTGTTTAACAACAGATTTACTCAAGAGGTAGAGAAAATACAGTTGATTGATACCATTGAAATATCATTTACTTGTTGATATCTATATACCTTCATGCGCTATCGAAATCATGACAGTTATAAAAAAAAAAGGGTTTCCGTCTAGCTAATTATCAAGAGAATCAGAGGAGGAGGGGGGTAGGAGAAAAACTTGCCTTGGATATGATATCAGAGATGTTCTTCAGTGACTGCTTGATGGGGTACTTGGCCATGTCCCACTGAAACCGTGTGATGTAGGTCACCAGATCCACTAGAGGGAATCAAAGCATTGTTATTGAGGGAAGGACTTGTTAGAATGACGTTTTTATATTATGATGCATGGCTTTATGAGTAATTGCAAGATACTCTTATCAACCATTTCTAAATGTGCTGGTAATTCCTTAGTATTAACAACAGTTTATAAGGATAATTGCCTATCAACCATTTCTAAATGTGCTGGTATTTCTTTAGTATTAACAGGTTAAAAGGATAATTGCTTAGTCAATCAATGTGCACAGTAGAGGTAGCAGCACACTTCCTGGATTCATTGTTTTTCAGGAGTCCTTTGTATGTGATGATAACTAACTAGCTAATCTCTAATGTCCTCCATTGTTTTCACTTGTATGTGATGATAATGATAGAAATAGAATGACTAACTTGAAATGGGAATGGCCATTCTAGTAATTATATTTATGCGATAATAACTGCCTCCATTGTTTTCATACCAGTATCTTGTATGTGATAACTAGCTGCATTGTTTTCATATGAGTAACTTGTATGTGATGATAAGTACCTCCGTTGGCCAGCAGGTTCTCCTGGACTTTGTCTCGGCTGTCCTCCAACACATCAGCCATGTACTGAGACACCTTCTTCACCACACTGTGAACAGCCAGGAGACATTCACAGTCAGGGCACAGTCAGCAAGCCCTCATCAAAAGGGGATTATAAACTGGATGATTCGAACTCTGAATGCTGATTGGCTGACAGCCGTGGTATATCAGACCGTATACCACGGGTTTGACAAAAGTTATTTTTACATTGGAAACCAGTTAATAATAGCAATAAGGCACCTCGGGGGTTTGTGATATATGGCCAATATACCACAGCTAAGGGCTGTGTCCAGGCACTCCGCATTGCGTCGTGTTAAGAACAAATCAAACTTTATTTGCCACATGCGCCAAATACAACAAGTGTAGACTTTACTGTGAAATGCTTACTTACAAGCCATTAACCAACAGTGCAGTTCAAGAAGAAGAAAATATTAACCAAGTAGACTAAAATCAAAAGTAATAATAAAAAGTAAGACAATAAGAACAACAATAACGAGGCTACAGTATATACAGGGGGCACCGGTGCCGAGTCAGTGTGCAGGGGTACAGGCTAACTGAGGTAATCTGTACATGTAGGTGGGGGCGAAGTGACTATGCATAGGTAACAAACAAACAGCGAGTAGCAGCAGTGTACAAGGGGGGGTATCAATGTAAATTGTCCTGTGGCGATTTTTATGAATTGTTCAGCGGTCTAATGGCTTGCAGGTAGCAGCTGTTGAGGAGCCTTTTGGTCCTAGACTTGGCGCTCTGGTACCGCTTGCCGTGCGGTAGCAGAGAAAACAGTCTCTAAAACTTGGGTGACTGGAGTCTCTGACAATTTTATGGGCTTTCCTCTGACACCGCCTATTATATAGGTCCTGGACTGGATGGCAGGAAGCTTGGCCCCAGTGATGTACTGGGCCATTCGCACTACCCTCTGTAGCGCCTTACAGTCAGATACCGAGCAGTTGTCATACCAGGCGGTGATGCAACCGGTTAGGATGCTCTCGATGGTGTAGCTGTAGAACCTTTTGAGGATCTGAGGGCCCATGCCAAATCTTTTCAATCTTCTGAGGGGGAAAAGGTTTTGTCGTGCCCTCTTCACGACTGTCTTGGTATGTTTGGACTATGATAGTTTGTTGGTGATGTGGACACCAAGGAACTTGAATCTCTCAACCCGTTCCACTACAGCCCCGTCGATGTTAATGGGGGCCTATTGGCCCGCCTTTTCCTGTAGTCCACGATCAGCTCCTTTGTCTTGCTCACATTGAGAGAGAGGTTGTTGTCCTGGCACCACACTGCCAGTTCTCTGACCTCCTCCCTATAGGCCGTCTCATCGTTGTCGGTGATCAGGCCTACCACTGTTATGTCGTCAGCAAACAATGATGGTGTCGGCGTCGTGTTTGGCCACGCAGTCGTGGGTGAACAGGGAATACAGGAGGGGACTAAGTACACACCCTTGAGGGGCCCCAGTGTTAAGAATCAGCGTGGCACACGTGTTGTTGCTACTCTTACCACCTGGGGGCGGCCCGTCAGGAAGTCCAGGATCCAGTTGCAGAGGGAGGTGTTTAGTCCCAGGGTCCTTAGCTTAGTGATAAGCTTCGTGGGCACTATGGTGTTGAACACTGAGCTGTAGTTGATGAACAGCATTCTCACATAGGTGTTCCTTTTGTCCAGGTGAGAAAGGGCAGTGTGGAGTGCGATTGAGATTGCGTCATCTGTGGATCTGTTGGGGCGGTATGCGCTTTGGAGTGGGTCTAGGGTGTCCAGGAGGATGCTGTTGATGTCAGCCATGACTAGCCTTTCGAAGCACTTCATCGATACCGACGTGAGTGCCATGGGGCGGTAATCATTTAGGCAGGTTACCTTCGCTTCCTTGGGCACAGGGACTATGGGGGTCTGCTTGAAACACGTAGGTATTACAGACTCGGTCAGGGAGAGGTTGAAAATGTCAGTGAAGACACTTGACAGTTGGTCCGCGCATGCCCAGCGGCTTTGTGAATGTTGACCTGTTTGAAGGTTTTGTTCACATCGGCTACCGAGAGCGTTATCCCACAGTCATCCAGAACAGCTGGTGATCTCGTGCATGCTTCAGTGTTGCTTGCCTCGAAGCGAGCATAAAGGGCATTTAGCTCATCTGGTAGGCTCTCGTCACTGGGCAGCTCGCGTCTGGGTTTCCCTTTGTAGTCTGTAATAGTTTTCAAGCCCTGCCACATCCGACGAGCGTCAGAGCCGGTGTAGTAGGATTCGATCTTAATCCTGTATTGACGCTTTGCTGAATTTGATGGTTCGCCATAGCCCTTAGCCGTGATATATTAGCTATATACCACACCTCTGGCCTTATTGCTTAAATACACCATGCTTTCATATAGCACTCTGCTCAAGACATCAAAATCTAAGCAGACTGTTCATTGGGCAGGGTATGAGTGTTTATCCATCTATATTCTATAGCACCAGACTAACAACTGTGCACATTATACAGTATACATTTGAAAGACCTTTTTAACGGAAAATGGACCTGTAGGCCTACTACTTATTATTCACAGAAATAGATTCTAACTATTTTTTTATTTTTTTTTAGCACTGCCTTCCCTGAACCAAAATGATGCGGATAATACTTCATATGATTACATTCCAATTGATGTGTGATCAGTGGATGATGGAGAAAAACTAAATTCCATGCAATGACAGAATGCTTGATGTCAATAAGCCTCAGGCTTGTTTGTCTACAGAACTGACACCTAAAAACGCTGTCAGATTAAGCAAATCCAAAATCAGTCTGTAAAGTTGTTACTTTGGCATAAGCTTTCGCATCTTCAAATTTCCTACAGACGAGTTCCAAAACAAGGCTGATATTGACCTATGAGAGGTAACTGGGTTGCTAATGTTGGCATTTTTTGAGAGTCAATGTCTACAGAGGAAGCAGGGCTTGCTTAGTTTGTGTGAATTTTTGGAAGTCAAGATTTTCCAAGGATTATAAATAACTTCAATCCAACAGTAGCACACAAGTCATGAGCGATAAATATGACTGAGTAAAGAGATGCTGGTGTGTCACCAAACTGTAAATTGCTAACTTTAGTCTGTGGGCCTGCTAGCCTCACGTTGGTGTGAAATTCCTTACTGTAGCAAGGTTAGGGCCACGGAGGGATTACAGAATTGACTGGACTCTGAAGACATCAGACTCACACTGGTTTGTGAGGCACTTTGACAAAAATAATATGTCTATCACAACACATTCACAATGGACAAGCTGTATACATACTAATGAATTTGATATTTTGTACAGTAATCCTGAAGTGATACTTAATGTTCAAAGGGGAAATTGCAGTGTAGTAAAAAGCCTACCCTTCAATAAAGGAGTCCAGTTTGGCCAGGTCATCTGACAGCCCAACTAACACATCTAGCGTCCCCACCTGTTAATGCAAAAAGGACAAAAGGCCAAACATGTCAAAGCTTTGATTCAAACAGTATTTCCCCTACCATCATATACCCAGGGTGAGCCCATTTTATAGATGGGGTGAGCCCATCGGTTTCATTGGCTTGATGCCAGAGGCCTAAATGTTGCTTTGAGGGCCTTTGATCAAACTAGGGCCAACTCAAACTAGAGCAAAGACTGGATGAGAGTCCTGAGGTCAGGGGGTCTGGATGTGCTGCCTGCCTGTGTTTTGTTTTCTCAGTGACATCTGAGAGTCAGTCACCCAGCAGTGACATTCAGGGGCCCGTGTGCTTTGGATGGCGGCGCTTTTGTCGGGACCCCTTCATGCGTTGCAAAATGTTCCGTCGCGTGCCGTGTACCCCAAGTGGCAAAAGGGGTCAGTAGGGTCACAGAGGATAACCATCAACCATCCTCTAGGGACTCTGGATACTTTCCCTGAAATATAATGGCCATTGAATCATTTTGGATGGATGGCACTTCTGGAGTAATGAAAGGAGAAAGCTTTGACCCATAGCATTATTAACAGATCACTTATTGGGAGCAGTGAGCGGACAATACTTATTTCTCTATAGTTGCTTTTGGAGTAATATGGGGAATATGATTTCATTTGCGAGTAAACTATAGCAATGTTTCGTGGATGCCTTGTTCCACATAGGAATGTAGAGGAGCTAGTAAGTATACTGAACAAAAATATAAACACAACATGCAACAATTTCAAAGATTTTACTGAGTTACAGTTCATATAAGGAAATCAGTCAACTGAAATAAATTCATTAGGGCCTAATCTATGGATTTCACATGACTGGGCAGGGGCGCAGCCATGGGTTGGGGAGCCAGGACCAGCCAATTAGAATTAGTTTTTCTAAAGACAGAAATACTCCTCAGCACACTCCCATCCCTTCCTCAGATGATCCCGCAGGTGAAGAAGATGGATGTGGAGGTCCTGGGCTGGCGTAGTTACACGTGGTCTGCGGTTGTGAGGGCGGTTGGATGTACTGCCAAATTCTCTAAAACGGCGGCTTATGGTAGAGAAATTACATTAAATTCTCTGGCAACAGCTCTGTTGGACACTCCTGCAGTCAGCATGCCAATTGCACAACACAATGTGGCATTGTGTTGTGTGACAAAACTGCACATTTTAGAGTGCCATTTTATTGTCCTCAGCACAAGGTGCACCTGTGTAATGATCCTGCTGTTTAATCAGCTTCTTGATATGCCATACCGGTTAGGTGGATGGATTATCTTGGCAAAGGAGAAATTCTCAGTAACAGGGATGAGAGAAATAAGCTTTTTTGTGCGTATGGAACATTTCTGTGATCTTTTATTTCAGCTCATCAAACATGGGACCAACACTTCACATGTTGTGTTTATATATTTGTTCAGTTTAAGTTAGTTGGGCGATATGGCCATTTTCATTCAATAATTTTCTCATTTTTGATGGTATATTTGAGTAGTGCATATTGGATAGCAACAAGTGAATTCTAAGTATTTTTTCAAATTCTCAACCAAACTAGGAGAACTGACAGTGAAGTAGTAACTTTTTAGTTATTTAGCACTGTCAACATATTGTTATAGACGGTATTGTAAAAATCCATACCGGTATTCACAATCTATCGCCCAGCCCTACAAGTTAGTATGGTAATGTAGTAGCTACTATCTATGGCTATTGCTGCATGCTAACCTTGAGGTCTGGGATGTTGAACTTGTTGTTGGTGGACAGGTTGTTGTTGCGGGTGGTGGCCACCATCATCTGGTCCCATGTCTGCTGGCAGGTCTTCTCTCCAGGAGCTGAGATCAACCAGAACTCTGTCATGGCTACAGCTACACACTGATTACTACAGCCTCACAACAAAATGCACAGAGATGGGTGCTGTAAGACAAGAAAAAAAACATTTCTAACTGTTCAACGGGACTTCATTTGTAGTACAATATTATCAATCACAACGTTATTCTCTATTTCATGTTGATACATCAGTAGATAAATGGTAGCAAGACAACATTGACTGCTATTTAATCAATCTCTGTCTCCCCAAACCTGTCTTATATACGTGTTGCTGATATATCTGGTTAGCTAGCGAGCATGCAAGATAAAGGATATTTGTCTTCCTATGCTTACATCAAAAGTTGCTAATGTTAGCTAAACCTCACTAACGTTACTGCAAGTGTCATTCTCAGTTAATTGAAACATGACCCATAGCTAGCTAGCTAGCTAGCATCACAAGATATCAAGTAGATTTACAGTAAAAATAAAAAAAGACAGTTTTCACATGTCTTACCTGAGATCTAATGACAAAACTATTCGAACACTAATCAATTACTACCGTACAATTCCTATGGTTCAATATTCATAATTGCCAATCAAATCGTAAGACTGAAGATCTTTCCAGCAGCATCACATTCATGTCACCTGATCAGATGAGGAACAGAAAGGCCTCTCGTGGGGGAGGGGAACTTTTTGACGTCACGACATTTGACAGACGACCTCAGCTGGTTTGGAGGAGATACTACAGCATCGACATTTCAAAACAGAGTAGGACGTTTTTTTTCTTACAGAAATCGTTTACAAAAAGTAGCAGGGTTGGGGTCAGTTGATCCATTTAAATTTAGGAGTGCTATTTATTTACAATTAGTAATTTTAACCATTGAATTGGAATTGTATGATCCCCTCAAGAATGTACTGTACTTCTTGTGGGGGTACAGGCTATGATATTCCATAATCTCAGTGACATTCTTGCTATCTTAGTTCTGAGGACACAGACAGTCTCAAATGCCCAGTCAGCTGGAATTTGGGATGTAGACGTTCTATATTTGGACAGGAGTCCAGCCATTTCCTGACTCTGGGTGTCTCCCTGCTCAGAATTCAAGGAAAACCCCACAAAGGGACATGTTTATAGTTCAGTAGGTCTTGGGTGCATTGTTTGGGATACAATGCCTGGTCTGGCTGGAGCCAGCCGACCAGCCAACCCCTCAGATCAAACGACAGGCCAAGGACCAGGGTGGGCTGCCCACTGTTGGCCGCAGGCCAGTCTACAAGGACATTTCTGGGCGACATTTCTGGGCACATGGACTGTAATCACTCTCTCATTTGGGCTACAGACACGCAGACTGGGTCTGGGTCATTGAGTGGGGATGATGATGTGAGGAGAGGTATTAACTGAGTGTGTCCTCAACAAAAACTGCCTCTAATACAAGTTAGTCATACAGTGTGAGAGCTCTGAAAAACCTATGGATGAAGGTCATTGCTGCAACTTTGTGTATTTCAAAGATGGATGTCAACATTCTCTATCATTCCCATCTCAGTTACATGGTTTAATATATCCAAAGCATTACACAAAAATAGAGCACCAAGTTTGTTGTTGAGTCCTACCAACAGCAACATGTCACATGCTCCCTCTAGTTCTAATACCTTGTATACAGTGCTTAACTTTACATATCACATGTTTGAACTTTTACCCATGAGTTTGAGTGACCATGACACGGACAATACATCTTACTACAAAAACATGACATGATTAAACTGTAAATTACAAAATAATATACAACTACACATTCCTTCTACTGTGTACAAACTTTCAAGACCCATATAGTGTCCTCAGTTTCTTTCAGGTTAGTTCTATTTTCCCAGTTAGTTATTCTGAGCCTTCTGAGGGACATTACAGTAAATCTAATCTGGTATGTCTGAATTATTATGGACTGCCTGGGGCAGAAAGGGGGAGCAAGGTTTTAAAGAGGGAAATTGTGTGAGATAAGCATTATCTTGTATTATTGTTTCAGTGGCAGATTGGATCTGTTTGTCAACCTCTCTGATACTAGTGTTACAAGGCCAACATGTCCAAGGCTCGAGTCCAGAATCAGACTCATTGACTTCAGGAAGATGTTAGAGAGACTTGAGGAGAGAAGGATACTGGAGTGCTTTTACAGTTTCCTTTTCAAGATGTCTATTCAGAGTTGTAACCTGTAAAACACTTTTTATATATAGAATAAAATAGAATAGAATATTGGTATTTTATAGTAAATTAGCAGAATGCAGTAGCTTTTATTTACTGTTATTTACTGGATTTACACAGTTTTATATTTGACCCTGCTCAAAATTCAGCTCAGAGAAAAGGTCTGGGAAGAGGTCGTTTTACTTATCAACATTCTTTGGCAAATGTGTAAGGCTGAAACACCATGGTGTAACTCACAGCATTAGAAACAAGTACTAGATCAAGACCCATTGTATAATGCAGGGACTGATGATTGACTATATTCATTTGGATTTAGCCATTTCAACCTCCCCATATCTCTTCTACACAACAACGAGTGGAGTGATTCACTTGACCTACCAAAGGCCATGCGCTTAGACAACCACTGTGATACCAGTTATTCAATGAAGAATTTCCCAGAAATTTTCCACTAGGTTCACTGGTCTTGTGATGTTGTGCTTTGTTGCAGCGTAACATAACACTATCTAAGAACTGTGAGGAAAACCTTAATTTGTCCTCAAATGTAACTATTATATTTTTGTTGGGGGTGTAGTGATTTGAAAAGGCAAATAGGATGGATACTAATGAACACAAATAGGTTTCCCTTTTATAGGAACAATAACAACAACATACATTGGTTATTGATTATTTTAAGTCCCACTATGATTTATCATCACAATCCATAGAGTCCTCTGGTAAAAGAACATGGAGCTTCATTGTGTGTAAAATATGTGGTGTTTACTCATGCAACATGTAATTGTGTTCATATCATCTGGCTGTTGGTCATACTAAATAACTCTGTGTATATAACGTGGGCTTCAGTGGGGTGATATTTTGATGCAATCTGGCCCCGGTTTGCAAATGAGAATTCCAGTTGCACAATGCACGCCACTGGAGTGTTTTCACTCACTGTAGGCGGTACACACTACAACAGCAAGTGTGCTCAGTGTTCTGGGCTATTATGATCACAACAATGGAAATCAAACATTATGTTTTACTGGAAGCCACTTTAGATGCTATGTGTGATTATGATTAGACTCAATGCATACCCTCATCTACAGTCTTGGAGAACAGACACAAAGCTCGGAACAGATTCTTTTGTGTTGTGGTCCATAGGATAAACTTTCGCTCTCAAGTCTTGACAATTGGCCAAGAAACATTTATGTTTGAGCAAAACAAACAGAACCATTGTGTATTTTTCCCTTACCAATACCCATAGCTCATCTGACATTATGAGTTCACACTCCTCTAACCACCGTCTATCTAAGATAAACAGGCCACATGTGTGGGTTTGGACTTTGCACATAAGCTATGTACCGGTGGCTATTCATAGGAGCTAAGTGCATGTCCTAAGCTTACTCCATCATTATATAATAAGGAATTTAAATCATATTTGGTCCTTTGCAGCTAAATACAAAGTGATCAGGGCCAATTGAGAATCATACGGGACCAATAATAGTCTCATAATTGTTCTTAGATATAAAGAAATGATGTACATTATTACAGTTTGAATTGCAATGTAATGTTTGAATTGTAATGCATAAAGACACATAGTTATCCATATATTTCATTTCAACGTTCATTGTTCCCGCCCTGGATGCCTCCAATTTTGACCAAAGGAACATGTACTGTGGACATCTACTGTGGTTGCTGAAAATGGACATTGAACACAAAACAAGACAGCTTATATGGATTCCTGTAAGACAACGTGTATGAAAATAAGAAAGGGTACAATAACAGTAGCCTGTTTTTATATATTCTAAATATAATATAAAAAAAAAACAGTTCCCAGAATATACAATTTCACGAAGTGCTATTTTCATTCTCACATGCACTTAGCCTATCAACTGATAAACACCACTTGTGAAACCAGGTATGGGTGGTATGCTGGTGGTGTGTCTAAGCTTTAGGAGCCATGACTAACTTCTAAAGGTGATCATAGCCCATACCACAATGTAAACACATACAATCTCTGTACGCAGAGAGCAGCATAGGTTTGTGGCTGCAGGAGAAGCAAGTTTTAGGATAGTCTGGATGGCTGTTCAGACAGATCCCTGATGACTACACTAACTAATTACTCTATGAATCCATTGTCTGTAAAAAAAAATAATACATCACAACAAAATGTAACATTACCTACATAACCAAGTTATCATTGAGACAACAGTCAACAGGTAGATTAAAAAAAAAACCTGTCAAATGAGTCAATTTGCAGGTACTCAGTCCCCCTGTCTGAAATTACATTCGTTGGGTTTTTCCAATTTGGAATAGACCTCCTTCTACACCAATAGGCAAGAAGGGTGGCGTGTAAATTCATCTGTGGGTAATATACTCATTTGCGTCTTCAGAGGGAAGCAAAACTTCACAAACTCTCGGCAGACAAGGCTGAGGTTGTTAAAATACCTGCAATCTAATTTCACACTGTTGAACTTGAAGCATGTGTTGCCAGAATACAAGATAGGAGTACCAGTGACAATTTGTGGACAACATTTACATTTATCGCCGCGCCATGGGAAAAAGCATGAAGACGTAACCAAGGTAACAATACTATCTGATTGAGACATTACATTCTCAGAACCGTAGTAGTCTATTCTGGCAATAATTGAATATAATATAAAATAATATAAATAATATAATATTAAAGGGGAAATCTGCATTTCAAACAATAACAATCCACCTATCCCGCCACTGTTTTGGTAAATAGCTGAGGAATGGGGCTGGAGAAATAAAATTCATAGACAGAGCTATGGATGAAATAAATGGTCTGACCATATAAAAATGACTTTTGAGGCTATACAGTGTTTGTTTAAAAAACATGTGGTAAACAAGCTTATATTTCGGGCTATGATAGGGTAAGGCAGTTGAACTAAGCTCATGAGGAATTTATGAGTTCTTTTTCAATAATCGATGGGTAGAGATCGTTCATTTAAAAGTAACAAACATTTTATGTAGCAATCGCAGATTGCTCATTTAAACTGCTTATCCTTAATAAATACAAATAATAAATAATATGAGTTTGATTAAACATAATTCTCAGCATATTAATAGCATAGGTATAATTGTATATATTATCACAAAAACTAGATATCATACATGAAGAAAATAAAATAATGCTTAAAAATAAAATACAAGCCAATTTGCCTACCACTCTCATTTGCTTTGACAGCTCGAAAACCCCGCCCATCTGACGTCATTTTCCGCTCCCCTTTCTTTCGAAAGATTTTTATAACCAAACCAAGATAAACCACAGCCTGTCGTTTCCAATAGGAACAAATGAGTCATAGTGGGCAGAACAAGCAAGGAGGTGGGCAGAGCCAAGCACGACCTAGCGAGATCCTATTTTCCTGTTCTAGCCTACGTCTGCATATTTCCGTTAGGGAACTCCTACTGTATGAAGTGCGCGTGTGCAATAACTCAATTCCCTTTGCACTCCTTATAAGCAAAACGATTTTTAAAAACTTTTACAAAGGGAAAAGTCTACAAACTTGGTCCACTCTGTTCAAAACAGATTCTAGTTTTGGGAAAAAAAACTGTATTGAGATCAAATGTTTAATCGATGAGAAAATGAGCAGAATTTCGGCCAAAATCCATCTCCTTCCATCTTCTCCCAATGCTGGCCGCTGGGCTTTCTCTCACTACCAGATTTGGTAGTCAGTGGAAACGCCAAGCGAATGCTTCACATTTATACATCCGGTGAAATATCTGTCTCATTGTTCTATCTGTGTTTCTTCCTCTCTCTCGACTTCGGCAGTTTTGCTCGCTGCGTAGCTTCGAAAGGGTTCGATTTAGCTTCAAATCTCGATCTGCACCTCCGCTTTGATGGCATTTTTTCTTTCCTATAGTGCCCCCGCCACTCTTTGAAAATTCCACCTAAAAGGAAAAAACGATCCACCCCAAATATTGGGTTTTATTCTCACGTAAGTACCTTCTCGCTCCCTAGCTTGCTTGCTAACTGGCTAGGTAAGTGGCTAACGTTAACTGTTTAAGGAGGGAAATTAGCTAGCGTTAGCCGCAGCTAGCTACGTTAGCTAGTTAGGTAATGCACGAACTAGCTAACGACTGACTGTCATTATTGTCGTCATTCATCAAAGTTATTTAGCTAGCTATTTTAGTTTATTATATATTATCATTAGCTAGCTAGCTAACTGTGCTAGCTAGATAATTAACATTAGCTACGATTAATTTGAAAACGTTATCGGGGTGTTTCTAGCTAACTAGCGAATCCTTAGACGCCATATAACTAGCACTTGCAATCTTATTTACAGCCATTTATCACACAGGGTAAGCTAATGTTCGCCTACTGAGTTGGCATGTAATGTAAGTTAGCTGGCTAGCTATGGACGGTTTGTTTTGACATTTTAGTGCTGTTATTTTGAAAACCACAGTGGTAGAATCAATAGCTATTTAGTTGAGGTTGGAACTTAGTTAACAACATTTAGTATATTCGACTATCTAAGGTACAACGTGGCACTTGCATTCATTCAAAATTGAGAAATTATTTAGGATTATGAAAACCATAACAACCTAAAAAGAAAAAAAAAATCACACCTGTTATAGCTATGAAAACCACCAGTCCCTAACAATCAATGAACCTATGTCTTGCTTTCCCATTTAATATTTAATTTGATCTCATCTAATCCTTAGAGCCAGCTTTGCCTCTTTTTCCTCTTGACTCAACTGTATCTTGTCTTCTGTGCAGGTGTACAATTACTACCCAGAGGGCTTAGGGGCGGCTCTCCGCCGAGAGCCGTTCGACTTCAACGCCGAGCCACCTTGGGATCCTAGCTGATAGTGGGGGAGCTCCATCTCCTAACTCGTCCATGTGAGTAGACGTCAGGTCGCGTAGGAGGAGTAATGATCTCGGTTCAGTTTAGCCTCTTAGATCATAATAATTATAAAACACTATGGACAGGGGGACCTTGATCCTAGATCAGCACTCCTACTCTGAGACGCTTTGTGAAAATGGGTCCAAGTCACGCTGACACCATAATAACCCAAACATGTCCTTGTGGTGACTGTTGAAATAACAATAGCATAGTGTTGTGCTACTTTTATCTGATGCTCTCTGTCCCTGTTTTTACTGGTGACTGGTTAGATCCAGTAACAGAGAGGAGGGGCCACTCAGCTATGAGTCATAGTTGTAACACAATGTTTCCCATCTTCACCTGTAACCTAAATATTCTGATTTCTTTGTGTATGTCATGTTGTAAGCCTACTGTTAGATTTGTGATATGCTTTTATTTCCTCCCAAGTCTTTACCCCAATGAAGTTGGTGGTCTGTGGAGTTAAGCATTTTTCAAAGTTGCACAAACTAATTGTGCATTAACCAAAAAGAGAGCATCATTTGTGTCCTTTGATCATTTGTGTTAATTGTAGTGGGTTGTTGTCAGTGTTTTCAGACTGCTGAGATGTTCTGTTCTTAGAGCCATTCCAGCTTGCTATCATGAAGCTGTCTCTGTGTTTTTGAACTGCCAATACGAGGCTCCCAGCCACAGAACAGAGACAGGTATACACAGCACCCTTATGATCACAATAGTCCAACCTGGCTGTGCGACACTGCACCCCTCTGATCACAGACAGTGTTCTGGTCCAATCCAGCCGTCAGACATTGCAGTCTGTGAGGCTAACCAACCAGACATTGTGTCACCGCACACACCCAGGCCCACAGACCCAGGCCCACAATGCTCTACTGACTGACGTATTATGTAACATTATCGAATGCAGAGATCTGACATCCCATGCCGCTGGTATTGTACGCAGATAATGCCATCAAAAGAAACCTTTATGGGTCACTGCCAGTGGGATTAATCCTAATTGTCGGGAGTAATTGATGGTAAGATAAACAAACTCCATGCCCCAGAGATCTTGTTTTCACAGTGGCTGTCCAGACACCCAGGGCTTCCCATACGCAGCCCCATAACGTGATTTCCACCTCGACCTCTGATTGGCTGCCCTCACAACTATCTTGGTTCACAGCCGGTTCACAAACCATCCTAAAGGCTTAACTGGTCAAACTAAGTGTAACATGCCGAGAAAAGCAGACCAACTGCTTTTGCCTTTTTCTGTAAAATAATTCCCTTTTTCTTCCCCCTGTTTTTGTAATGATTAGATGGAACTCATTTTCCCCATCCACTTCAATAGTTAGGGCTATATTTCACACTGCCTCTCTTCCTGTGTTTTCCAGTTTGCTGCATACTATCAAGGACCCCAGGGGCTCAGAGAGAGACCACTTCACCCAGGGGCTCAGAGAGAGACCACTTCACCCAGGGGCTCAGAGAGAGACCACTTCACCCAGGGGCTCAGAGAGAGACCACTTCACCCAGGGGCTCAGAGTGAGACCACTTCACCCAGGCGCTCAGAGAGAGACCACTTCACCCAGAGGATCAGAGAGAGACCACTTCACCCAGGCATAATTCTTTATGACTGGCAGATTAGCAGACAACAGTTGAGATGAAGGGACTAGCTGATGAACCAAACTACTCCGTCGCCCTGCTGGAGGGTGCCATGGCCCTCAGCGACGTGGTTGAGAACCACATTTATGAACAAACACTGGTAAGTACTGTGAAGAGACATTCTCTGTACATTAAAATACTTGCACGTTTTGAAGTCTTGCTACTTTATAGCGTATCGAAGTTGTGCCCTTGGAAATTAGATTAGTTGATTGCCTAATCCAGAAATAGATTGATAAATTCTAGCAATCACCACATAAATACATTGATTGAGGATGTGACAAGTACAATGCTGCTGTGTAAAACTGTGTGCCAGTCTCGTCCCACTTGGTTGAAGTGGCAAGTTAATGAGTCTTTAATGCTGACCACATTCTATATGCTTTCATTTCACACCAGTGGAAAAATGAGGTTGCAGAGCGCTCTTATGTAATTGTATGGTGTTGGATGAGAGACAGTAAGAATAATCAGTCATTGTGTACTTGACAGATTCAGGTGAATGACGTCATAGCATGCCAGACAGCCAGTAAACTTGTCGTGTCATGTTTTTCCTCCCTCTCAGGCTGAGAAGAATGCGTTCTTCGTGGCAGACTTGGGGGTCCTTATGAGGCAACATGTTCGCTGGCGAACCCACATGCCCCAGATGCGTCCCTTCTACGCTGTCCAAGCCAACAGCAGCCTGGCTGTCATTGAGATCCTAGCTGCTCTCGGCACTGGCTTCATCTGCACCAGCAAGGTGCCTGCAGTGCTCTCTCCCACTACTGTCATAACACTGCAATAGCATAACAGACCTGTCCAGATCAAATTGCATTTTAGTGTAGACTAACATACTGGTCCTTTTCCACGGCTTTAGGATGTGTTTTTCAGTTAAATACATTTTTATAGATTCTTGGCTTACGTCAGTTGCAGCTTCTCACAGCTCTGATTACTATCATTTTGTTGGGCCAATTACTGCTTTATAACTGCTTCATAAGTCGATTGGCCTCTACTCACAGAAAATAGGAAGGAGCGCCATCTAGTGGAGAAATGTCTCGCTGCCACAGTGCATTGCTCCTTCACAACTTAGAGCTGTAATATCAACGTTGTTGTTTTTGTGTCTTTTCAGTATGAGTTGGAGCTTGTGCAGGGCTATGGCGTTCCCTCTGAAGACATTATCTACAGCGGTGTGTGTAAGCAGCTCTCCCAGATCAAGTATGCCGCTAAGAACGGCATCGACTTCCTGGTGTGTGACAACGAGGCCGAACTACGCAAGATCGCTCGCTGCCATCCCCGTGCCAAGTAGGTGTCCATGTAACTGTTATTAAACCGTTATTTGAAAAGTCTATATTTCATACTCTACAATACAACTACAATGGCTATAGATATGAAATACCTGAAAACGGTAATCTCCCTCCATCTCTGCTCAGACTGCTGCTGCAGGTGGCCACAGAGGCTTCCAGCGAGGGTGATGAAATGGGCATGGCGTTTGGCTCCAAGCTGAAGGACTGCAGACACCTGCTGGAGAGCGCCAAAGCGCAGGGCCTGCAGGTGGTGGGGGTCAGGTGAGTCCTCCTGCAACGCCACCTTTCCTCTCTAGTCAGAGTTCATTATTATATTCTAGGTTTTTCTATTTTTTTATTGTCTTTTAATTAAGTGCTAATAAATTAAGCTGTATGCAACCAACAGAATTGTATGCCTGTCAGTCCAGTACTATTTTCACCCTGAGGAGAAAATATTTTACTGTATCATCGGGGATTGACCATTGGACAATTCAGCAGTAATTTTTTTTGTTTGCCTGAAGAATATGGTCACTTGCCTAAAAATAGTTGTTTACACCCAAATTGCTGTAACTTGTCGGTCACGTAACAATAGGGAGGAAGTAGAGAGATCTGTTTTACGGGCCTGTTACATTGGACGTATAACTTTCGCAGAGTGTGAGACACTCCTATTGTAAGCGTGCCGGCTCCCCAAGAGGTTTGCGCTGCTCGAGCTGAACTACGTTCTGGTTCTATTTTCAAGATTTCAACGTGCAGCTCACAGCCGAGATCAATAGGACATAGTGGCTAGCGCTCTGCTCTCTGACCACACGTCAAGCTTCCAGTTAAGCAGGTCAGAATCTCCAGTGTAGCCCCTACACTTGGCTACTGGAATTCAGTTATTTTTTTAAAATCACCTGCCTAATGAAGCTGCTCGGCTGCTGTAAATTGGCCGTCTTTCACTTAAACAATGGAGATGAACCAGACAATCAGTTTCAGGTTTACTGGAGTTTTTAGCAGTTATGTTGTTTCACTTTTTTTTCCACTTTGGGTGACCTCCGAGCAGGCTCAACTTGCCCAACTGCTCAGTTTACGTTCCTCAGTCAATCCCTGATTATATGGTATTCTCATGACGTCATCATTATCCCCATGATGCAGGTTCCACATTCCCAGCTCCTGTGACGACCCTCAGGCCTACAGCCATGCAGTGTCTGACGCTCGCTGTGTCTTTGACATGGGGGTGAGTTAGCTACGTTATGGGACTTTGAATGTGCATAATATGTGAAGGAGACAGCCAGAAATATGAACCACCCTGCTGTTATATTTTGTTTTGAAGTTTACTTTTTGAAATGTTGTTTTCAGGAGGATATTGGCTTCAGTATGACACTCCTGGATATTGGAGGTGGATTCAACGGCTCAGAGACTCAGCTAAAACAGGTCACTATTGTATAATAGTTAGCTCGTTACATAATACTGATTTAGATGGATTACTTCAGCTGAATTAATACGTGACTCAGTCAGTCAAGGGTCACAAACCACTTCACCCTCTTTCTGACGTCAGGCCTGTACTAGTAATGTATTTTTCAAAGGAAAGCCTTCACACAGCTTACCTTTGAATTTGAACAAACACTCTCTATAGAATGCCTGTTAGGCTGAAGGTGCTGACTGTTTTCCCCCACTGGTAACAGATTAACAGTGCAGTCAGGCCGTTGTTGGACCTGTACTTCCCTGCATCGTCTGGCGTCTCCATCATGGCAGAGCCTGGCAGTTACTACGTGTCCTCCTCCTTCACCCTGGCTGTCAACATCATCGCTAAGGAAGTAGGCGCCCGGGATCTTCATGGCAATCACGGTCAGTGGCAGTACCTTCTCAATACCTAGCATATGAAGTCAAATGCATTTCCGTGGTGGGCTGGTCAAAATCAGTGCTATAGTAAACGTGGTTCAGCAGACCTAGATGCTCCAGTAGACCAGCACACACCTTTTCTACTATTGTGTCTCATGACTCTTGTCTGCCATACCTCTTTACAGATGAACCATCTCCCAACGATGAGCCAGAGTTCCTGTACTACATGAACGATGGGGTGTACGGCTCGTTCACTAGCAAGCTAGCAGACAATGTGATTCCAGCCCCGTCTCTGCCCAAGGTGAGTTTTGGCTTCAGGGCTTAGTAAACTGCATGTAAATGACTAGTGAAATGCATGAAATGACAACGATTCTGCATTTTTGTGATTTTTGCATCACCAAGCAAAGTTAAGTTTAATTCAATTTCCTATCTCAAGCACCCTGGGTCAATATTAGGCTGCATCCCAAATGGAAACCCTATTCCCTATTTACTCATAACCATGGCCCATAAGTCTCTCTAAATGACTCTGTGTCACTGGATGTTCCAGAGCAGTGTGTCCGAGGATCCGGTGTTTGCCAGCAGTCTGTGGGGTCCGTCGGGTGATGAGCTGGACCAGGTGGTGGATCAGTGTCTACTGCCAGAGCTCAGTGTGGGAGACTGGCTGATCTTCAACAATGCTGGGGCCTATAGCCTGGGCCCTCCGTCCACTTTCACAGATTCACCCAGACCCCCCGTCTACTACACCATCTCTACTGGAGACTGGTAAGAGACAGACGAATGTCAGGCTGGCACTGTCACTGTTTGAAATGGGGAGCTGTTGAGGATTTGATTTGATTTATTGTTTGAGGTGAGTTTCACCATCTGGAAAAGTGTTACTAATATTTATTTGGGACCTACTGATTTTTATTTTAACAGTTGTGTGCTGCCATTGACTTTTTGCTGCTGTTTTTTTCTATTTTGTTTTGGTAGAATTATTTTCAACAAGTTTTGTTTTTTGTTGTTGACAGGTTTGAGATGCAGGATGCTGGTATCACCCAGGACATCAGCATGAAGAACTTCTCTCTGGTCCCCTACTTCCTCCACTCTGGCCAATCAGACGAAGCCCTGTCGGTCCCAGCTTAGGCTAGCTGAACCAATCCCATGTCTCTGCTGTGCTGACCTCACCTGGTCAACATTCCAATGGGAGGAAAAGACTGAATGGTGCTTGCTGGCTAAAAGCTTTTTATTATTCATTTCATAAGGAATTGAGCTTTTGGGGGGGGGGGGGGTGACAAGCCCTATACAGGATGTTGTTGGATCTCTCAAGGAATAGCACAGGTGTTCCTTCCTTTCCACATTCAGTAAAATAGTATGCAACAAAATGGATGAGTCTGTAGGGATGGAACTCCCACCTGTGTGGGTATCCCATGCAGTTACAGTTTACATACAGTAAATACATACAATGGAATTTAAAAGTTAATATTTGAAACATGTATTATATTGCCTATATGTCTCCTTTTGCCAGTCTTGTAAATTCAATTGTCTACCTACTCAAAGTGGAGCAGTTAACAAAACCTGATGTTTTAAAGCCATTTTTGGATGCTTTGCTAAAACATATTTATGTTTATTTATGGTTTTGTTGGTTGTTGTTTTTTTGTGCTATGAATATCTGATCCCCTGGCACTTATGATCAGTCAGTATTTAAAAGGCGGCATACAGTAGCCAATGATGCATCCCAAATGGCACTCTATTCCCTATTTAGTGCAATACTTTTGACCAGATCCCTATCTAGGGAGTAGTGTCATTTGGGATGCATATAACAGTACAGTGCCTCAGATGAAGGGGAACTCTATTTGACTCAAGCAATATGAGTACAGAATATCATTCACCAAACATCTCGTTGATAGGGAGCTTGTGCTCACACTCTAAATGTAGACCGTCTTGAGACTATTATCATAATGCAACATTGATGTTTCATTTGTTTTTTAAATCCCTCTTCCTTACATGTCTCTGTGGAAAGAATTGTCCAACATCTGTGAATTGGTCTCCAGTTTTGTCTAAAGTAAATTAATATAAAAGCTCTCTGAATCATAATGTGTATATGTTGTTCTTGCTGGTAAAACGTGAATTTTCACCCACTGCTTATTCACAGCGTTGTTATACCGGCAACATGAGCCACTATACCCAAACATACTCAGCGGACAGTTTATTAGGTACACCCATCTAGTACTGGGTCGGACCCCTTTTCCCTCTGGAACAGCCTGAATTCTTTGGGGCATGGAAACATTGATCAATTGGTATCAAAATAAAATGTTATTGGTCACATACACATTTAGCAGATGTTATTGCGGGTTTAGCGAAATGCTTGTGTTCCTAGCTCCAACAGTGTAGTAGTATCTAACAATGCACACATGTAAAAGAATGGAATGAAGAAATATGTAAATATTAGATCGAGCAATGTCGGAGTGGCATTGACTAAAATACGGTAGAATAGAATACAGTATATACATAAGATAAGTAAAGCGGTATGTAAACATTAAAGTGACTAGTGTTCTGTTATTAAAGTGGCAGCAGCCTCTAAGGTGCAGGGTTGTTTAACCAGGTGGAAGCCGGCTAGTGATGGCTATTTCACAGTCTGATAGCCTTGAGATAGAAGCTGTTTTTCAGTCTCTCGGTCCCAGCTTATATGCACCTGTACTGACTTCGCCTTCATGATGATAGCAGGGTGAACAGGCTGTGGCTCAGGTGGTTGATGTTATTGATGATCTTTTTGGCCTTCCTGTGACATCGGGTGCTGTAGGTCTCCAGGAGGGCAGGCAGTTTGCCCTCGGTAATACGTTGGGCAGACTGCATCTCCCTCTGGAGAGCCCTGCGGTTGCGGGCATAGCAATTGCCGTACCAGGCGGTGATACAGCCCAACAGGATGCTCTCAATTGTGCATCTGTAAAAGTTTGTGAGGGTTTTAGGGGCAAGCAAATTTCTTCTGCCTCCTGATGTTGAAGAGGTGCTGTTGCGCCTTCTTCACCACTGTCTGTGGGTGGACCATTTCAGAATGTCAGTAATGAGTACGCCTGGGAACTTGAAGCTTTACACCTTCTCCACTGCGGTCCCGTCGGTGTGGATAGGGGCGTGCTCCCTCTGCTGTTTCCTGAAGTCCATGATCAGCTCCTTGGTTTTGATGACGTGAGAGGTTATTTTCCTGGCACCACTCTCCCAGAGCCCTCACCTCCTCCCTTTAGGCTGTCTTATCATTGTTGGTAATCAGGCCTACTAATGTTGTCATCTGCAAACTTTATTGAGTTGGAGGCGTGCGTGGCCACGCAGTCATTGGTGAACAGGGAGTACAGGAGGGGGCTGAGCACGCAACCTTGTGGGGCCCTTGTGTTGAGGATCAGCGAAGTGGAGGTGTTGTTTTCTACCTTCACCACCTGGGGGCGGCCGGTCAGGAAGTCCAGGACCCAGTTACAAAGGGAGGGGTTCAGACCCAGGGCCCCGAGCTTAATTATGAGCTTGGAGGGTACTATGGTGTTGAATGCTGAGCTATACTCACTGAACAGCATTCTTACATAGGTATTCCTCTTGTGCAGATGGGATAGTGAAGTGCGATGGCGATTGCATCGTCTGTGGATCTATTGGGGCGGTAAGAAAATTAAAGTGGGTCTTGGTGTAAGGTAGAAGTTGTATGATCCTTAGCTAGCCTCTCAAAGCACTTCATGGAACAATGGTGGACATCTTGAAGCAAGTGGGGACAGCAGAAAGGGATAGGGAGAGATTGAATATGTCTGTAAACACTCCAGTCAGCTGGTCTGCACATGCGCTGAGGACGTGGCTAGGGATGCCGTCTGGGCCTGCAGCCTTGCGAGGGTTAACACGCTTAAATGTCTTACGTCGGCCACGGATTAGGAAGACCCACAGTCCTTGGTAGCGGACCGCGTTGGTGGCAGTGTGTTATCCTCAAAGCGGGCGAAGAAGGTGTTTAGCTTGTCCGGAAGCAAGGTCAAGAGACCTAACGTGTGCCAGGAAAACATTCTCTGCACCATTGACACAGAGCCATAGACTCGTGATGCTTACTCGAAATCCTGACTGCCATCAGGATGACGCAACAGGAACCGGGATTCGTCAGACCAGGCAAAGTTTTTCCACTCCTCAATCGTCCAGTGTTGGTGATTGCATGCCCAGTGGAGCCTCTTCTTGTTTTTAGCTGATAGGAGTGGAACCCGGTGTGGTCATCTGCTGCAATAGCCCATTCGTGACAAGGACCGACGAGTTGTGCGTTCCAAGATGCGTCCTGCACACCTCTGTTGTACGCTGTTATTTGCCTGTTTGTGGCCCACCTTTTAGCTTGCACGATTCTTGCCATTCTCCTTCGACCTTTCATCAACGAGCAGTTTTCGCCCACAGGACTTCAGCTGACAGGATGTTTTTTGTTTGTCGCACCATTCTTGGTAAACCTTAGACACTGTCGTACATGAAAGGCTAGGAGGCCAGCTGTTTCTTAGATACTGGAACCGGTGCGTCTGGCACGACGATCATAAGTCGCTTAGGTCACTCGTTTTGCCCTATCTAACGCTCAATTGAACAGTAACTGGATGCCTGTCTGCCTGCTTTATACAGCAGGCCACATGAATCAGTCTCTGTAAGAGCAAACCAATTTCGGGAAATGTGCTGGTGTACCCAATAAACTGTCCACTGAGTGTATATTCTAATAGAACAGGATGTGTTGTCTATTTTTGACTGAGGATAACAATGTTGAGTAAATGGTTGTATGTTTACACTACACAGAAAGTGAATGCCTCTCAATGGAAGGAAACTCCGGTGAACTCTCACCTACTATTCAACACCGCCTTGAACTGACACAGATAAGTGCCCAGAAAGAGGAGTATACTACAAAGCAGGATCAATGAGCTTTGGGCAGCTAACTTTAATAAACAATCAGAAATAACAGTTGATTTTCTGGTTCATTAAGAATGCTAAACATAGATACACTTTATATATAAAAGTATGTGGACACCCCTTCAAATGAGTGGATTTGGCTATTTCAGCCACACCTGTTTCTGACAGGTGTATAAAATCGAGCACACAGTTATGCAATCTCCATAGACAAACATTGGCAGTAAAATGGCCTTACTGAAGAGCTCAGTGACTTTCAGTGTGGCACAGTCATAGGATGTCACCTCAACAAGTCACTTCATCAAATTTCTGCCCTGCTAGAGCTGCCCCGATCAACTGGAAGTGCTGTTAATGTGAAGTGGAAACGTTTAGGAGCAACAGCGGTTCAGTAGCGAAGTGGTAGGCCACACAAGCTCACAGAACAGGACTGCCGAGTGCTGAAGCGTGTAGCGAGTAAAAAAAACGTACCTGTCCTCGGTTGCAGCACTCCCTATCGAGATCCAAACTGCCTCTGGAAGCAACATTAGCACAATAGCTGTTCGTTGGGAGCTTCATGAAATGGGTTTCCATGGCCGAGCAGCCGCACACAAACCTAAGATCACCATGCGCAATGCCAAGCGTCGGCTGGAGTGGTGTAAAGCTCGCTGCCATTGTACTCGAGCAGTATAAACGCGTTCTCTGGAGTGATGAATCACGCTTCACCATCTGGCATTGTAATGGACGAATCTAGGTTTGGCAGATGCCAGGAGTACGCTACCTGGCCCAATGCATAGTGCCGACTGTAAAGTTTTGTGGAGTAGGAATAATGGTCTGAGGCTGTTTTTCATGGTTCAGGCTAGGCCCCTTAGTTCCAGTGAAGGGAAATCTTAGCGCTACAGCATACACTGACATTCTAGACGATTCTGTGCTTCCAACTTTGTGGCAACAGTTCGGAGAAGGCCCTTTCCTGTTTCAGAATGACAATGCCCCCATGCACAAAGCGAGGTCCATACTGAAATAGTTTGTCGAGATCGTTGTGGAAGTACTTGACTGGCCTGCACAGAGCCCTGACTTCAACCTCATCAAACATTTTTGGGATGAATTGGAACGCCGACTGCGAGCCAGGCCTAATCGCCCAACATCATTGTCCGACCTCACTAGTGCTCGTGGCTGAATGAAAGCAAGTCCCCGCAGCAATGTTCCAACATCTAGTGCATTGCTATTCAACTCTTACTCTATGAGGTCCGCAGCCTGCTGGTTTTCTGTTTTACCTAATAATTAATCGCACACACCTGATGTCTCAGGTCTAAATCAGTTCCTGATTAGAGGGGAACAATGACAAGAAACCAGTGGAAGTGGCTGCGAGGTCGAGATTTGAGTTTGAGGGATCTATTGGAAAGTCTTCCCAGAAGAGTGGAGGCTGTTTTAGCAGCAAGGGGAGACCAACTCCATATTAATGCCCATGATTTTAGAATGAGATGTTCGACAAGCAAGTGTCCACATTCTTTTGGTCATGTAGTGTATGTGTTATTGGTTGTTGAGTCAATTAGACCATGCCCATTTCAAGTTTATTTTTCTAGCTGGCTAACTCCTTTATCTTGCTTTGTAGTATACCCCTCAGTTCAGTAACGCCACACATATCCTCTCACAGTGTGGTGCCAGGACAACAACCTCACCCTCAACGTGAGCAAGACAAAGGAGATGATCATGGACTACAGGAAAAGGAGGGCCGAACGCCCCCATTCACATTGACGGGGCTGTAGTGGAGCGAGTCGAGAGTTTCAAGTTCCTTGGTGTCCACATCACCAACAAACTATCATGGTCCAAACACACCAAGAAAGTCATGAAGAGGGCATGACAATGCCCTTTCCCTCTCAGGAGACTGAAAAGATTTGGCATGGGTCCCCAGAACCTCAAAAAGTTCTACAGCTGCACCATCGAGAGCATCTTGACCGTTTGCTTCACCACCTGGTATGGCAACTGCTTGGCATCCGACTGTAAGGCGCTGCATTGTGTACAGCCCAGTACATCACTGGGGCCAAGCGTCTTGCCATCCAGGACCTATACACTAGGCGTGTCAGAGGAAGGGCCAAAAAATTGTCAAAAACTCCTGTCACCCAAGTCATAGACTGTTCTCTCTGCTACCGCACGGCAAGATGTACCGGAGCGCCAAGTCTAGGTCCAAAAGGCTCTTTAACAGCTTCTACCCCCAAGCCATAAGACTGCTGAACAATTTAAAAAATGGCCCCCCGGACTATTTACATTGAACCCCCCCACCTTTGTTTTTACACTGCTGCTACTTGCTGTTTATTATCTATGCATGGTCACTTCACCCCTACCTACATGTACAAATGACCTCGACTAACCTGTAACCCCACACATTGACTCGGTACCGGTACCCCCTGTATATAGCCTCATTTATTATTATTTTATTGTGTTACTTTTTAATTTTTACTTTATTTAGTGAATATTTTCTTAACTATTTATTGAACTGCATTGTTGGTTAAGGGCTTGTAAGTAAGCATTTCAAAGTAAGGTCTACACCTGTTGTATTTGGCAGATGTGACAAATAACATTTGATTTGAATTCAACACAAATACAACAAACTAGTAAAGTTTTACACATTTTATTTCACCTGTAACAAAACAATGAAAATGTATATAATTTAGTCAAGTTAAATATACAAACTTTTCTCTAACATTCTTTCTTTGGCCAAACAATTCTCATGAATATTAAATATACAGTGTATTGAAAACATTCACTTGGTAGAAAAACAATTAATGTACAAGATCTAATAGTTAAGCATAGTTTTGCTATCCATAATGGTAATTGACTTATTTGGTAGGCTCAGAGACTCAGAAAGAGTCTATTTAAGGCTCTAGTTGTTCACAGATTTGACTTCTACATTTCTGTACCTTGCTCCACACTTTGGAGGTTGCCACAGAAAGAGCGGACAGTTGCCACCACTACAACCACATGCAAAGAGGTTGATCTTGTCTTGTCCGTAGTTTAAAGCACAGTTGTAAACAATAATATTTGTATAATCTTCAACAAGTAAGAGTTGATCAAACTTAATGTAAATGAGTAAAACCCTGCTATCATTCATCACACATTAAACTGCCAATAACAACGTAATCTCAAGTGGACCTGAATGAAATATGAAACTGTAAGTCAAGAAACTTTAAACATGTCGAACAACTTTAGTTTTTTAAGAATTCAACATGTAATTAATTGCATTGATGTGCATTGAAGTCTTCAGTGAGCAGTATCACAGTGAATGAGTTCCTTCCCATCTAATGAAGAAACAGCTTATTCTACAGTGTCTTTAAGGTGGTGAGGATAAGTAACAACATCTCCACCCCGCTGATCCTCAACACTGGGTCCCCACAAGGGTGCGTTCTCAGCCCTCCTGTACTCCCTGTTCACCCACGACTGTGTGGCCATGCACGCCTCCAACTCAATCATCAAGTGTGCAGACGACACTACAGTGGTAGGCTTGATTACCAACAACGACGAGATGGCCTACAGGGAGGAGGTGAGGGCCCTCGGAGTGTGGTGTCAGGAAAATAACCTCACACTCAATGTCAACAAAACAAAGGAGATGATCGTGGACTTCAGGAAACAGCAGAGGGAGCAGCCCCCTATCTACATTGACGGGACAGTAGTGGAGAGGGTGGAGAGTTTTAAGTTCCTCGGCGTACACATCACGGACAAACTGAAATGGTCCACTCACACAGGCAGCGTGGTGAAGAAGGCGCAGCAGCGCCTCTTCAACCTCAGAAGGCTGAAGAAATTTGGCTTGTCACCAAAAACACTCACAAACTTTTACAGATGCACAATCGAGAGCATCCCGTTGGGCTGTATCACCGCCTGGTACGGCAGCTGCTCCGCCCATAACCGGAAGGCTCTCCAGAGGGTAGTGAGGTCTGCACAACGCATCACCGGGTGCAAACTACCTGCCTTCCAGGACACCTACACCACCCGATGTCACAGGAAGGCCAAAAAGATCACGAAGGACAACAACCACCCGAGCCACTGCCTGTTCACCCCGCTATCATCCAGAAGGCGAGGTCAGTAAAGGTGCATCAAAGCGGGGACCGAGACTGAAAAACAGCTTCTATCTCAAGGCCATCAGACTGTTAAATAGCCATCACTAACATTGAGTGGCTGCTGCCAACATACTGACTCAACTCAAGCCACTTTAATAATGGAAAAATTGATGTAATCAATTTATCACTAGCCACTTTATATAATGTTTACATACCCTACATTACTCATCCCATATGTATATACTGTATGCTATACCATCTACTGCATATTGATGTAATTAAATGTATCACTAGCCACTTTAAACAATGCCACTTTATATAATGTTCTCATACCCTACATTGCTCATCTCATATGTATATACTGTACTCTATAACATCTACTGCATCTTTCCATCTTGATGTAATGTATCACTAGCCACTTTAAACAATGCCGCTTTATGTTTCATACCCTACGTTACTCATCTCATATGTATATACTGTACTCTTACCATCTACTGCATCTTGCCTATGCCGTTCGGCCATCACTCATTCATATATTTATATGTACATATTCGTATTCATTCCTTTACACTTGTGTGTACAAGGTAGTTGTTGTGGAATTGTTAGGTTATATTACTTCTTAGATATTACTGCATGGTCGGAACTAGAAGCACAAGCATTTCTCTACACTTGCATTAACATCTGCTAACCATGTGTATGTGACAAATACATTTGATTTGAAGAGTTTATTCAGGGCAGAGGATGAAGGAATGGTGCCGAAAACACTGCATGTGTAACATCACCGCTGTGACAGACTCCCATCTGCCAACAGGGCACCTTCTTGGTGGCCAGGTGTCGACGGGCGTGCTTGGCCAGGTGGTCGCTACGCATGAAGCGGCTGTGGCACATGGGGCAGGCGAAACGCTTCTCTCCCGTGTGGGTTCTACGGTGGCGTGATAGCTCATCGGATCGGGCGAAGCGTCTCTCACAGCCTTCCCACCTGCATTTGAAAGGTTTCTCACCTGAACAGAACACATAGAGGAAAGACTAGTGTTACAGCAGGACACACACACAGTCAGCCATACAGGCTAAGAGGGTGATTACCTGATCTTGTTATTACGGCATGTAAGGAGGTCTTTGAACGTTGTGGCTTTAGTGCAATTACAGCACTAATAAGGTAGCAAGAGGAAGCCAAAGAAAAGAACACTAACTTTAAAAAAAACTGAGATAAGCTATGTTGTTATTCCTACAATATGTAATACTTGTGTTACTTGTAAACAAAAAGGTCACTACCTGAATTTGTAACATTTAAACCAGACTCCCCACCAGCCCTGTCTTACCTGTGTGAGTCCTCATGTGAGCCTTGAGGTGGGAGCTCTTAAAGTAGGTCTTGCCACAGTCCTCGTGGGGGCAGATATGGCTGCGGACTCTGGACACCTCAGCGGGCTGCAGGCTGCTCCGCTGGACCACTGAGGTGAAGCCTGGCACTGGGGCGATGGCTGGCAGCTTGGTGCCACCAGATGTCAGCACTGACGGCTGGATCCCGACAACTGGCCGGGGAACCAAGAAGATGATAGGGCCCTTTGTCACCTGGTCGCCCATGAAGAAGACTGAAGGAGGACCAACTGTTGCTGACTGTTGTTGGTGACTGGTTGCCGCCACCATCATGGTGGTAGCCATTGGAATATGACTGTTCGTTGCAATTGGCACAGCAGGTAGTATCTGGCAATAAACCGGAACAGGAGAAACCCTACAGTTGACAGGGGACACCGATGTAGGTTGGTGGAATTTACCAACAGAGGCTGGCAGAGTCACAGTAACCGGAGCCTGGATGGCAGCCGGTTCAGCAGAGGTGTCAAGGGGTGTCATGTTCCCTTTGGAGTCCCTGCCAGATAGCCTATCTGCCAGGGGGTTGATGCTTTCTGGGCTTGGCTGGGGCTGGGGAGGCAGGGGTTGGGTTAGTCTGTGCTCCAGGGGGGCGGCTGGACAGATGCTCCAGCTGCAGTGCTGTGCGTCTGCAGTGTGACGGATCACACTGGTGGCCTGTGATCGGGGCTGGCTGACCATTTGTGGCTGTGTCAAGCCCTGCTGTGCTGGCTGTGGGTTATGGCTCTGGCACCAGGAGGTCTGTACTGTCTCTGGAGCAGGATGACTGTGAATGGCCTCAAAGTTTGGCGGGCTGTATGGCGGGGTCATACACTGAGACGGAGGGGGGAAAAAACCTGAAGTGGTTACAAAACGATATAATCTCTACATTGTGTGAGGTGATATTTATTACATTTCACTTAGTATGGAGGATTATCACTGTGAATGTATGTGACAGAACTTGAGAGAACACACACAAGTATAGCAGGAAATTTACCAGAGACTCACGGACCTCAGCCGGGTCAAGTGAGAGACGAGAGTCATCCTCTGAGAAGTCAGAGGAAGGGGTCAGAGGTCGGAACTGTCTATGCTTGAAGCTCCTGGAAGTCCTGGCTTTCCAGTGGGTGTTCATGAACATAAGAGCCTCCACCGCCTCCATGTCTCCCACGGCCATAGGGGGACACTGGGACTCTTCATGGTTCTGACTGCCAGGAAAGTACAGCTCATCAACTTCCATGGTGTCACTCTGTTAACAGATAAAGGAATATACACTGAGTATACAAAACATTAAGAACACCTGCTCTTTCCATGATATTAACTGACCAGGTGAATCCAAGTGAAAGCTATGATCTCTTATTAATGTCACTTGTTAACCTCTCTGGGCTAGGTGGCACCAAATCGTCCCACCTACTTAACAGCCAGTTGAATCCTGTGGCGCGATTTTCAAAACATTTGAAATGCTATTACTTCAATTTTTCAAACATATGACTATTTTACAGCTATTTAAAGACAAGACTCTCGTTAATCTAACCACACTGTCCGATTTCAAAAAGGCTTTACAACGAAAGCAAAACATTAGATTATGTCAGCAGAGTACCCAGACAGAAATGATCAGACACCCATTTTTCAAGCTAGCATATAATGTCACAAAAACCCAGAAGACAACTAAATGCAGCACTAACCTTTGATGATCTTCATCAGATGACACACCTAGGACATTATGTTATACAATACATGCATGTTTTGTTCAATCAAGTTCATATTTATATCAAAAAACAGCTTTTTACATTAGCATGTGACGTTCAGAACTAGCATACCCCCGCAAACTCCCGTGGGAATTTACTAACAATTTACTAAATTACTCACGATAAACGTTCACAAAAAGCATAACAATTATTTTAAGAATTATAGATACAGAACTCCTCTATGCACTCGATATGTCCGATTTTATCCCCTGCTGATTTTGTACGTTTGCCCACTGACAAATAAATGATCAGTCTATAATTTTAATGGTAGGTTAATTTGAACAGTGAGAGACAGAATAACAACAAAAAAATCCAGAAAAACACATGTCAAAAATGTTATAAAATTATTTGCATTTTAATGAGGAAATAAGTATTTGACCCCTCTGCAAAACATGACTTAGTACTTGGTGGCAAAACCCTTGTTGGCAATCACCGGAAGGGGAAAAAAGGGGGAAAATCTTGGGTGAGAACCTCCTTCCCTCAGCCAGGGCATTGAAAATAGGTCGTGGATGGGTATTCCAGCATGACAATGACCCAAAACACACGGCCAAGGCAACAAAGGAGTGGCTCAAGAAGAAGCACATTAAGGTCCTGGAGTGGCCTAGCCAGTCTCCAGACCTTAATCCCATAGAAAATCTGTGGAGGGAGCTGGAGGTTCGAGTTGCCAAACGTCAGCCTCGAAACCTTAATGACTTGGAGAATATCTGCAAAGAGTAGTGGGACAAAATCCCTCCTGAGATGTGTGCAAACCTGGTGGCCCACTACAAGAAACGTCTGACCTCTGGGATTGCCAAAAAGGGTTTTGCCACCAAGTACTAAGTCATGTTTTGCAGAGGGGTCAAATACTTATTTCCCTCATTAAAATGCAAATCATTTTATAGCATTTTTGACATGCGTTTTTCTGGATTTTTTTTGTTGTTATTCTGTTTCTCACTGTTCAAATAAACCTACCATTAAAATTATAGACTGATCATTTCTTTTTAGGTGGGCAAACGTACAAAATCAGCAGGGGATCAAATACTTTTTTCCCCTACTGTACCTAGTCCCTGTGATCCTTAATTATCCTTTCTCCGAAGACATACAAGCTCATTAGACATTAGTTGAAAGGTGATATTACAAATATCAAAAGTTTAAAGTGAAATATGAAATGATTTTTGTCAATTACTTTTCCGTCCATAAAGAAGCAAAGAAAATGATGATTGGAACAACTGTCATTATTCTTCAGCTGGTTAATAAACACAATGCTCATACTGTACCAGTATCTTTTCTCTATACACTTCAGTAAATCTTTAGATACCTAACATAATTGATTTACTTGTCCACCAATACTAACAGAACATGTAAATCAGGGATTGTCAACTGGCCTATTTGTAGGCTTATGGATCATGGTAAAATGTCTACATTTGGTTGTGCATCAGCAGTTTTTCTCTTGATATGTCAGTCACTGACAGTCACTCAATTAGCAATGTCAGCTAACAGTTTTTTGAGTGGTAAGTTAGTCTAGCCAACTATCTAAACATAGTAATCATGGCCGAATACCAACCGGGTACAGAGGGCACGTACCCAGGGGCCCTAACCTCCAGGGGGCCCCCATTGATTTTGTTAGTCACTCTCACTCAGATATCATATAAACATAGCATTAGTCATTGCAAACTGTGTAGAATTGCAGGAAATTCACTTTAAAACTGCTAAAATGTCTCTCCACTCCATGGCAAAATGAGTAGAACTGCATGAAATTTGTTAGAAAATGTCAACATTTTCTCTCTGCCCTATGAGAACTGTGTAGAATTGCAGGAAACTTGCTTTAAAACTGCAACATTTACTCTATGTTTTTATTTAACTAGGCAAGTCAGTTAAAAACAAATTGTTATTTTACAATGACCGCTGGGCCAATTGTGCGCCACCCTATGGGCCTCCCGATCACGGCTAGTTATGATACAGCCCAGGATCGAACCAGGGTCTGGAGTGACGCCTCTAGCACTGAGATAGACCGCTGTGCCACTCAGGAGCCCCTATGTGCCCCTATCAAGGCGGTGACCCGATCCTGTAGGTTCATGCTCTACAACATTCGCAGAGTACGACCCTGCCTCACACAGGAAGCGGCGCAGGTCCTAGTCCAGGCACTTGTCATCTCCCGTCTGGATTACTGCAACTCGCTATTGGCTGGGCTCCCTGCCTGTGCCATTAAACCCCTACAACTCATCCAGAACGCCGCAGCCCGTCTGGTGTTCAACCTTCCCAAGTTCTCTCACGTCACCCCGCTCCTCCGCTCTCTCCACTCGCTTCCAGTTGAAGCTCGCATCCGCTACAAGTCCATGGTGCTTGCCTACGGAGCTGTGAGGGGAACGGCACCTCTGTACCTTCAGGCTCTGATCAGGCCCTACACCCAAACAAGGGCACTGCGTTCATCCACCTCTGGCCTGCTCGCCTCCCTACCTCTGAGGAAGCACAGTTCCCGCTCAGCCCAGTCAAAACTGTTCGCTGCTCTGGCACCCCAATGGTGGAACAAGCTCCCTCACGACGCCAGGACAGCGGAGTCAATCACCACCTTCCGGAGACACCTGAAACCCCACCTCTTTAAGGAATACCTGGGATAGGATAAAGTAATCCTTCTAACCCCCCCCCCCCCAAAAGATTTAGATGCACTATTGTAAAGTGGTTGTTCCACTGGATATCATAAGGTGAATGCACCAATTTGTAAGTCGCTCTGGATAAGAGCGTCTGCTAAATGACTTAAATGTAAATGTAATGTGCAATGGCAAAATGTATAGAATTGCAGTAAATTAACTTTAAAACAAATTTTTTTTATCTCTGCTGTCAAGTAAACAAGTAAAATGTTTTGCTCGCTTAGGGCCCCGAAAAAGCTAGGGCCAGCCCTGGCTAATGGTATAATACATTTACTATAGTTAAGAGAGTTCAGTCATTTAACTGCATAAATGGATTGATTGCTCAAATCAGTTGACTGCATGTGTGGGTATGGATGTGGGTACGCAGACCGCCAGCCACTGCAACCCCTCATGAGGAGTTCAGAATTTGTGTCCCCCCCCATCAAAGTTCAGAATTTTGTGAACTGTGAGTGATCGGCAAGTGTTTCCCAGCACTTTGGCCTTTTACACAGTTACCCAGCAGATGCACAGGGCATGCTGCTTATACAAACAGTCCCATGCCCCCTCACACAGGCTACACAGAGAGATGGGACTCAAATCTACTGTCCTTCAAATTCAACTAAATCTCAACATCCACTTATTATGTCCAGACCTCTGGCAGTCTCTATGGGTGTGCCACAGGGTTCAATTCTCCAGCCGACTCTCTTCTCTGTATACATCAATGATGTTGCTCTTGCTGCTGGTGATTCTCTGATCCACCTCTACGCAGACGACACCATTCTGTATACTTATGGCCCCTCTTTGGACACTGTGTTAACTAACCTCCAGACGAGCTTCAATGCCTTACAACTCTCCTTCCGTGGCCTCCAACTGCTCTTAAACGCAAGTAAAACTAAATGCATGCTCTTCAACCGATCACTGCCCGCACCTGCCCGCCCGTCCAGCATCACTACTCTGGACGGCTCTGACTTAGAATACGTGGACAACTACAAATACCTGGGTGTCTGGTTAGACTGTAAACTCTCCTTCCAGACTCATAAAGCATCTCCAATCCAAAATGAAATCTAGAATTGGCTTCCTATATCGCAATAAAGCATCCTTCACTCATGCTGCCAAACATACCCTCGTAAAACTGACCATCCTACTGATCCTCGACTTCGGTGATGTCATCTATAAAATAGCCTCCAACACTCTCCTCAACAAATTGGATGCAGTCTATCACAGTGCCATCCGTTTTGTCACCAAAGCCCCATATACTACCCACCACTGCGACCTGTACGCTCTCGTTGGTTGGCCCTCGCTTCATACTCGTCGCCAAACCCACTGGCTACAGGTTATCTACAAGTCTCTGCTAGGTAAAGCCCCGCCATATCTCAGCTCACTGGTCACCATAGCAGCAGCACCCACTCGTAGCCCCCAAAGCCAATTCCTCCTTTGGTCGTCTTTCCTTCCAGTTCTCTGCTGCCAATGACTGGAACGAACTGCAAAAATCGCTGAAGCTGGACACTCATATCTCCCTCACTAGCTTTAAGCACCAGCTGTCAGAGCAGATCACAGATCACGGCACCTGTACATAGCCCATCTGTAAACAGCCCATCTATCTACCTACCTCATCCCCATACTGTATTTATTTATCTTGCTCCTTTGCACCCCAGTATCCCTACGTGCACATTAATCTTCTGCACATCTACCATTCCAGTGTTTAATTGCTGTATTGTAATTACTTCGCCACCATAGCCTATTTATTGCCTTAACTTACCTCATTTGCACTCACTGTATATAGACGTTTTGTTTTCTTTTGTTCTACTGTATTATTGACTGTATGTTTTGTATATTCCATGTGTAACTCTGTGTTGTTGTATGTGTCGAATTGCTATGCTTTATCTTGGCCAGGCCGCAGTTGCAAATGAGAACTTGTTCTCAACTAGCCTACCTGGTTAAATAAAGGTGAAATAAATAAATAAAATACATTACTAAACAGATATCAAAAAGTTCTGTTTACATTCTAAACGTATTTCAAAGAGATAGATGCACTTTTTTTAAAGAAAATGTCATCATCCAACATCACCCTAACGTTAGTGGTTTCCTAAATACTTCAGTGAGAATTAGGATTGTAGCTACTTACATTGTTGTGGTGCTCGACAAAGGACGACATACATTTTCTCATATTCGAAGACAATGTATCGAATGTAACTTCACTGTGTTAATGAAGTGATGTGACAGTCGGACTTGTGGTAAATGTTACAATATATGTTTCTCTATTCCCTTTTCCAGTTCCATTCAGCCATAATTTCAAATACAGTGGATACAGAGGGGCCGGTCTCTACGTTCAGCCAATCAGACACAAATGTGTACTAGACAGGAACCAATAGGAGAAGAATCAACGCGTGATCAGGGGCTGATGTGGTCCGTGGAAACAGCGTGGTACACAACAGCATCAGCGTGTGAAAATACCGCTGCGAATCCTCTTTTCCGAGTTGAGTGAGTCACATAAAACCCCTAACATGACGAATTGTCGAATTTTGAAAGATCTCAGTTTATTCATTCTACTGAACAACATCTGATGATACATTAGTTGTTATATTATATTACATTCGTTTACACACCTGATATTGTTATTATAATTTTTTTTAAACATTCATTTTTTTAAAGTCAAGAAGACTTGATTTATAAAGACTAAATCCAATATTATATAGCAGACTGGTCTCATAGACCAGACATAATATAGTAAACGTAAATCCAGGATACCAAATTTGTATGATATATTACATTTGGTATGGTTACATAAAACAGAAGGAGGGTGGTTGGGTAGAGGTATAACATGAACATCTAGCAACTCAAAAGTTGTGTGTTCAAAACTCATCATGGATCTCTGCAGCATTTTAGCTAATTACCAACTTTGCAACTACTTACTACATTTTTGCTACTTTGCAACTACTTAGCATTTTAGCTAACCCTTCCCCTAACCACAACCCTTTTAGCTAACCCTTTCCCAAACCTTAACCCTTTTAGCTAACCCCTACCCCTAACCCCTAAAGCTAACGTTAGCCAGCTAGCTAACGTTGGCGTTAGTACCCACCTAGCTAACGTTAGCCACAACAAATTGGAATTCGTAACATATCATATGTTTAGCAAATTCCTAACATTGTACGTTTTGCAAATTCGGAACATGTTGTATGAATTGCAATTCATAACATATCATATAAATTGTAATTCATAACATATCGTTTAAAATGGATGATGGACATCCACAAATGAACACATACCATACGAAACGTAAGATATCATACTAAATGGATTGTCTCGGATTTACAAACAGATACAGAATAATACGAAATGCTCTGAGACCACATTGCATATATACTATCTGGTTTTGATATTTGGTTTCCAACAACAGGAGAGTTGCTGGTTTGAATCCCAGCTGACAGGAACAATCTGGTGGGAGTTCAAGTGTTCCTGTCATTGTCCCCTTGAGCAAGGCACTTAACTCTACCTGCTACAGACAAAAGCTCTTTTACAATATTCCCTTTAACCTCAAGGGATTTGAACCTGGATAGATAAAGGCTAAATTGTATTTATCTAGGCAAGTCAGTTAAGAACAAATTCTTATTTATAATGACGGCCTACCGGGGAAGGTTAACTGCCTTGTTCAGGGGCAGAACGATAGATTTTTACCTTGTCAGCTCAGGGATTTGATTCAGCAACTTTTCGGTTACTTGCCCAACACTCTAACCACTAGGCTACCTGCCACCCCAATGTGGCTGTGTACAGAGAGAGACATCACCCTATTAAGTGTCTGCGGTTTTTGGACTGCTGCCCTCAGTAGGTCTGGTAGAGTGTTCTATCCTGCCAACAGAGATGTGGGGGTCTATCTGTTCCCTGTATGGATAAGGTAAGTGTCAGCTGTCTAGACGTTCCTCCATGGGTCAGAGACTGGGAACAATGGGAGGCTGCAGACAGAGACAATAGTGAAACATACACACAGACTGCCTCCCCAAAGGCCTCCTGTTCCCTTAACAATGCACAACTTTTGACCAGGGCCCATAGGGTAGTGCACTATATAGAAAATAGGGAGCTATTTGGTACACAACCACAGCCAGCCGGCACGGCATCTCCAGGCCTCTGGGTGGTGGTACTGTCTATCTGACACTGAATGATAATATTTAACATCTTACCTCCATTAAAATAACTGACTATAAATCAAATAAGAAAATATTTTATTCAGTCCAGTCAGTTGTGACTCACTGGACTCTTTCCATCAAGTACAGTGTTCCTTAAAAGAGTTAACTCCATTACTAGTTCACTGTATCACAGTATCATGTAGTGTCAATGCACGGTCTCTAGACGGCCAGCGGTCTCTAGCTCTGGGTGCCAAGCTTATGTACTGTACATCTCGGCCAAATAGTGTGTCCTAGATTCAAGTTGTAATGCAAATAGATGGGGTCGTATCTGGAGTGTTGGGCTAACTTTGAGGCTTGAGGCAACTGTGCCAGTACAGTATCTTGTGATCAGAACCTAATAGGCTATCTGAGCTGCTGCTGTTCATCTGAGATTATTGCTGGAATGGAGGCGTGGCAAGAGGGCCTGGGCACAGTCCCTGAATTCATCCCTTTTTCTCAGAAGAAGTGACCAGGAAAAGCCCAGCAGCGTCCATCCCTCCCCCTTTCTCACGTATATGCCAGCAGTCACTTTACCCTGAACTCTGAAGCTGGGTTCCTTGTGAGATCGTAGTGCATGGGGGTGGAGTAGTGAGAGGTGGTTGCATGCCTCTAGAACTAGACGGACCCATAATAGATTAACATTAACACTACACGCAGACTTATTCCAGTTTATCCCACACTGACCGGTCCTAAACTAAATCTTTAAAAAAAAGTCCCAGCTAGCAGTACAGATGAGTTATTTTAAAGCCTCACTCCTTAGTGAGATATCTTGTTACTGAGCTGGAAATAACTCATATTTATTGTGCTGGCCTGAGTGACAAGAGCTGGTGTCGTCACAGCTGATGTGGGCTTGTTTAGTGGTGGTGAAATAGCAGTGGAGAGAGGCTCAGCGTTTGGTCTTCAGAGTGTGCATTGGAGGACTGTAAAATGTAAATCTTAAATCCTGGAGACATTGGCACTGTTTACTGATGCCTTCCCCCTGTGTGAATGGGTGAGACCTCGTTTCAAATAGTATTAGTTTTCTTTCAAATACTTTTGAGCATTTCAATTAGTCCACCTGGAATGCCAGATGGGTGACGTTTGTACTTTTGGGGCTATTCTATTGGTTCCACTGTGCAAGGCAAGCTCAATCAAGTGCAGCTAAAGTTTTTGTTGTCTATCATTGTAAACAAATATTATTTGAAACCAGGTGTGGTGTGGATTACTTTAAGTAAAGGACATCAGGGTTTTACTCCAAACACTCCCCAACACAATATGGCTCTAACTACAGTATTCCTCCGCTTCTTTACTGCCCCATCAAATTAAGCTTTTAAGTGGCTAGAAAATGGCAGAGGTTGTAATCTGATCTAAATTGTATAACCAATGTGAATATGTGAGGTGAAAGTTGAAGGATGTGCACTACATTACTTTGCAGTGACACAGCAAGTTCCCTGCTGTTTGTTTTATTATCAGTATGTCCATATTGATCCTCATTTTAGGCCATTTGATAACACATTGACCCGTAATCTAAAAATAACAGTGATATTTCTATGTTCTTGTTTGAGTTGGCTCTGATAAAGGGTTACATTTAGGATTAGTGGCAACAGAGAGGTACTGGCATGGAGTTCAACCACCTCAGGATAGGAATACACAGAGGCACACAGTGGATTTCTGGAAAAGCAGCATGTTTTGGCGACAGTTCCACCAGCTATACAATCTCAGTTAAACTCCTGTAAATTATCCTGCAGGTGATATCTTTAGGAAAATGTCTTGTCCTTGCAGTTAGCAAGCATAATCTGCAAAATATATACACTAACGTTCAAAAGTTTGGGGTCACTTAGAAATATCCTTGTTTTTTAAAGAAAAGCATGTTTTTTGTCCATTAAAATAACATAAAATTGATCCAAAATACAGTATAGACATTGTTAATTTTGTAAATGACTATTGTAGCTGGAAATGGCAGATTTTTAATGGAATATCTACATAGGCGTACAGAGGCCCATTATCAGCAACCATCACTCCTGTGTTCCAATGTCACGTTGTGTTAGCTAATCCAAGTTGATCATTTTAAATGGCTAATTGATCACTAGAAAACCCTTCAGCTGTGCTAACATAATTGCAAAAGGGTTTTCTAATGATCAATTAGCCTTTTAAAATGATCAACTTGGATTAGCTAACACAACGTGCCATTGAAACACAGGAGTGATGGTTGCTGCTAATGGGCCTCTGTACGCCTATGTCACGACTTCCGCCGAAGTCGGCCCCTCTCCTTGTTCGAGTGGCGTTCGGCGGTCGACATCACCAGCTTTCTAGTCACCACCGATCCATGTTTCCCTTTTCGTTTTGCTTTGTCTTGATTACACACACCTGGTTTCAATTCCCTTATTATGTTCCTTATTTAACCCTCTAGCTTACCTTTCTGTTTTGTCCGTGATTGTTCGTTGTCAGTGGTTGTTGGAGGTGTTTCTCCTCACACTGTTGTTTCCTGTTGGAGATTTTGCTTGTGTTCTTTTGAGTAAACTAGACTGTTTCACTCAAACCTGTGTCCTGCGCCTGACTCCGCTACGTCTCCAAACCCAGGTCGTTACAGAATCACGGACCATTCAAATGGAGTCAGCAGGCGCAGACAGCCCTCCTCTCCCAGTAGAGGAGCGCGTCCAGCAGCACGCAACCATGTTGCAGAGTCTCGGGACAGCCATGGATCGCGTGCTGCAGACCATGGACAGATGGGAGAGAAGAGGATTTCCCATCGACCCAGCCACACCACCTCCACCCGCACCTCTACCTACACCCATGCCTATCCATCCGTCGTCAGGATCCAGTGGGATTCGGCTCTCGCTCCCGGGAGCGTATGACGGAACAGCTGCCGGGTGCCAGGGGTTCCTACTCCAGCTGGAGCTCTACCTGGCAGCTGTTCAGCCGGCCCCTTCGGGACGCGCGAGAGTGAGTGCCCTCATCTCCTGCCTGACTGGAAAAGCCCTGGAGTGGGCCAACGCCATCTGGGGAAGGGAAGGCCCAACTCTGGATGACTATGAGGACTTCTCCCGCCGCTTCCGGGCAGTCTTTGATCATCCACCTGAAGGGAGAGCGGCGGGGGAGCGCTTGTACCATTTGAGACAGGGGAAGAGGAGCGCTCAGGAGTTTGCGCTGGATTTTAGAACTCTGGCGGCAGGCGCGGGATGGAATGAGCGGGCCCTGATCGACCACTACAGGTGTAGTTTGCGAGAGGACGTTGGTAGGGAGCTAGCCTGCAGGGACATTACCATCAACCTGGACCAGCTGGTGGACTTATCTATCCGGCTGGATAACCTGTTGGCCTCCCGCGGACGTCCGGACCGGGGTCCGTTAGTTCCATCCCCCAGCTCCTTAGACCCAACACCCATGGAGTTGGGAGGGGCTGCGATGAGGGGGGCCGGAGGGGGGACCATTCCCTGCACTAGCTGTGGCCGCAGAGGGCACACTGCTGTTCGGTGCTGGGGAGGTTCTCCAGGAAGTCGAGGTAGCAGGCGGAACACTGGTGGTTCATCCCAGATGAGTAGGCACACGACCCACCCACAGCCCCCTGTTGCTCACATGTGGTTACCTATAGAATTTCCGGGGTTTTCCCCGCATTCCCAGCATAAGGCGCTAATAGATTCAGGCGCAGCTGGGAACTTTATTGACCGTTCCTTGGCACATAGATTAGGGATTCCTATTGTTCCCGTTGATGTTCCCTTCCCTGTACATGCCCTAGATAGTCGTCCTTTGGGGTCGGGGCTAATTAGGGAGGTCACAGCTCCCATGACTATGATAACGCAGGGGGTCATGAGGAGAGAATTAGTCTCTTTCTGATCGACTCTCCTGTGTTTCCCGTTGTGTTGGGTCTTCCCTGGTTGGCCTCTCATGATCCTACTATTTCGTGGCAACAGAGGGCTCTCAAGGGATGGTCCTGTCAGTGTTCAGGGAGGTGTGTAGGTGTTTCCTTAGGTGCCACTACGGTGGAAAGTCCAAACCAGGTTTCCACCATGCACATTCCCCCCGAATATGCCGATTTGGCACTCGCCTTCTGTAAAAAGAAGGCGACTCAATTACCACCCCATCGACCGGGGGATTGTGCAATAAATCTCCTGGTAGGCACTGCACTTCCCAGGAGTCACATGTATCCTCTGTCACAGGAGGAGACGGCGGCTATGGAGACATATGTCACCGAATCTCTGGGACAGGGATACATTCGGCCTTCCACTTCACCTGTCTCCTCGAGTTTCTTTTTTGTGAAGAAGAAGGATGGAGGTTTACGCCCGTGTATTGACTATCGAGGTTTGAACCAGATTACTGTAAAATACAGTTACCCGCTGCTTCTCATCGCCAGTATGACAGAGTCATTGCATGGGGCGCGCTTCTTCACAAAATTGGACCTCAGGAGCGCTTACAACCTGGTGCGTATCCGGGGAAGGGATGAGTGGAAGACGGCATTTAGCACCACTTCTGGGCACTATGAGTGCCTCGTCATGCCGTATGGGTTAATGAATGCTCCATCCGTCTTCCAATCCTTTGTGGATGAGATCTTCAGGGACCTGCACGGGCGGGGTGTAGTGGTGTATATAGATGACATTCTAATATACTCCACTACCCGCGCCGAGCACGTGTCCCTTGTACGCAGGGTGCTTGGTCGACTGTTGGAGCATGACCTTTATGTCAAGGCGGAGAAATGTCTGTTCTTCCAACAGTCCGTCTCCTTCCTAGGGTACCGTTTTTCCGCGTCAGGGGTGGAGATGGAGAATGACCGCATTTCAGCCGTGGGTAATTGGCCGACTCCAACCACGGTAAAGGAGGTGCAGCGGTTTTTAGGGTTTGTCAACTACTACCGGAGGTTTATCTGGGGTTTTGGGCAGGTGGCGGTCCCCCCTTCTTGCTGAAGGGGGGACCGGTGCAACTGCAGTGGTCGGCTGGGGCGGACAGGGCTTTTGGTCCCCCCTCCTTGCAGAAAGGGGGGACCGGTGCAACTGCAGTGGTCGGCTGGGGCGGACAGGGCTTTTGGTCACCTGAAGGCTCTGTTTACCACAGCTCCCGTGCTAGCGCATCCTGATCCCTCCTTAGCGTTCATAGTTGAGGTGGACGCGTCCGAGGCTGGAATAGGGGCTGTGCTATTGTAACAGTGTAGGTTCCGTCCCTCTCTTCGCCCCAACCTGGGCTCGAACCAGGGACCCTTGCACACATCAACAACTGACACCCCACAAAGCATCGTTACCCATCGCGCCACAAAAGCCACGGCCCTTGCAACGCAAGGGGAAACCCTACTTCAAGTCTCAGAGCGAGTGACGTCACTGATTGAAACGCTATTAGCGCGCACCACCGCTAACTAACTAGCCATTTCACATCGGTTACACTATCTCAGCGCTCGGGTACGCCACCAAAACTCTGTCCCTGTGCTTTCTTTTCGAAGAAGCTCAGTCCGGCGGAGCGAAACTATGACATGGGGGATAGGGAGTTGTTGGCTGTTGTCGGGGCCCTGAAGGCGTGGAGACATTGGCTTGAGGGGGCTAGACACCCTTTCCACATTTGGACTGACCACCGAAATCTGGAGTACATTCGGGCAGCGAGGAGACTGAACCCTCGCCAGGCTAGATGGCCTGATTTCGTGACGGATCTTCCCCCGTCGCGGGGTAACACCACGATCCTGGTCATTGTGGATCGTTTTTTTAAGTCCTGCCGTCTCCTTCCTTTGCCCGGTCTCCCTACGGCTCTACAAACTGTGGAGGCCCTGTTCACCCATGTATTCCGGCACTACGGGGTGCCTGAGGACATAGTGTCTGATCGGGGTCCCCAATTTACGTCTAGAGTCTGGAGGGCGTTTATGGAACGCCTGGGGGTCTCGGTCAGCCTTACCTCAGGTTTCCACCCCGAGAGCAACGGGCAGGTGGAGAGAGTCAACCAGGAGGTGGGTAGGTTTCTGCGGTCCTATTGCCAGGACCGGCCGGGGGAGTGGGCGGCGTTTATCCCCTGGGCGGAGATGGCCCAAAACTCCCTCCGCCACTCTTCTACTAATCTAACCCCTTTTCAGTGTGTGCTGGGTTATCAGCCGGTCCTGGCACCATGGCATCAGAGCCAGATCGAGGCTACTGCAGTGGATGAATGGTTTCGGCACTCGGAGGAGACATGGAACGCTGCCCATGTGCGACTACAACGGGCCATCAGGCGGCAAAAGGCGAGTGCCGACAGCCACCGCAGTGAGGCCCCGGTGTATGCACCGGGGGATCGAGTCTGGCTCTCGACCCGAAACCTGCCACTTCAACTGCCCTGCCGGAAGCTGGGTCCGCGGTTTGTGGGGCCATTTAAAGTCCTGAGGAGACTGAACGAGGTTTGTTATAGGTTACACCTCCCCCCTGATTATCATATTAACCCCTCGTTCCATGTGTCTCTCCTCAGGCCGGTGGTGGCTGGTCCGCTCCAGCAGTCTGAGGTGCGGGAGGTTCCTCCGCCCCCTCTGGACATCGAGGGGGCCCCGGCGTACACCGACGAGCCATTATGGACTCTAGACATCGGGCGAGGGGCCTTCAGTACCTCGTGGAGTGGGAGGGGTACGGCCCGGAGGAGCGATGCTGGGTACTGGCGGAGGACATCCTAGACCCGTCGTTACTGCAGGAGTTTCACCGCTTCCGCCCGGATCGCCCTGCGCCCCGTCCCCCGGGTCGTCCCCGAGGCCGGTGTCGGCGCGCTGCTGGAGCCACGTGTCAAGGGGGAGTACTGTCGCGACTTCCGCCGAAGTCGGCCCCTCTCCTTGTTCGGGCGGCGTTCGGCGGTCGACGTCACCGGCTTTCTAGTCACCACCGATCCATGTTTCCCTTTTCGTTTTGTTTGGTCTTGATTACACACACCTGGTTTCAATTCCCTTATTATGTTCCTTATTTAACCCTCTGGCTTACCTTTCTGTTTTGTCCGTGATTGTTCGTTGTCAGTGGTTGTTGGAGGTGTTTCTCCTCACACTGTTGTTTCCTGTTGCTTGTGTTCTTTTGAGTAAACCGGACTGTTTCACTCAAACCTGTGTCCTGCGCCTGACTCCGCTACGTCTCCAAACCCAGGTCGTTACAGCCTATGTAGATATTCCATAAAAAATTGCCGATTTCCAGCTACAATAGTCATTTACAACATTAACAATGTCTACACTATATTTCTGATCCATTTGATGTTATTTTAATGGACAAAAATGTGCTTTTCTTTCAAAAACAAGGACATTTCTAAGTGACCGCAAACTTCTGAAAGGTAGTGTACATCATCTGAATAATCAGTATTTGCTTTTTTTCTGTCATCCAACTATTTTAACAACATCTTAACAATGTATTTAATCACATAAACTAAGCCCTCATATATAACGTGGCTTGCCACTGACAATTCAGAATACAAAAATGCAGATTACCTGAAGTGAAAGTAAAAAACAAACTGTATATTTGTTATAAACCTGTTATAACCATAGACCATAGAGGTTATAAAACAACATAAAAAACTAAAACATGTTCACCTCACATTTACTTTGTGTACGCCTAGTACCAGACCAATGGCCAGATGAACCAGATTTGTCCTCATGTTTTTCTTTTTTGTAGAAACATTTCGCAATACCGCTGAGAGAAATGTCAACCAGATGTACCAAATCTAACTTTACTGAAGAAAGCAAGTGAGTGTGAAGCAGATCACAGCAGCTGACTCTCTGGGAATTTTGCAGTTTATGTTGATTCTGAGGGAATGAGAGAGTCTGTCACATGAAGGACTCTCTTCACTCATTCACCTCAGGGGCAGGCAGAGAGAAGTGGAGCGCTCTCTATTCCCTTCTTTTCCACTCCTATACTCTAAGGGGCTGTACAGTCATTAATTTCAGAGTATTAGTAATTTCCTCTACTGTATAGGCTGATGAAGAAAGTGATGACGAACAGACAAACCTGTAGCATTACCTATGTGCCTCTGTCATTCAAACGAGCAGTTGTATACAGTTTAGATAATTTTATACCCCGAGAACACAGATGTATCTTTTTCCATTTGTGTTGATTTTTAACATAGAGCATATACTGTATCTTTTCTTTTTGGAGAAATATAGAAATCTTTATTTTATGTATTACATTTCTTCATAAATGAATTCTTCTGATACTGTGATCATAAAAGACAATATTTCTTGAAAAAGTACTATTTTTTAAGAAACAGGCAAATACGTGTGATTTGACAAAGCGTTATCGGGTACTAATCATACGGGTAGGATTAGGGCCCTGTCTCTGGGATACTCAATCAGCAGCCAACAACACACTTCTCAAAAGGTGAAAAAAAAAATAATGATCCAAATAATTAAAAGGTGAAAGACAAAGCCTGCCATCTGCTGGTATAAAAAAATTACTTCAAGACCATAGGTCTATACTGCTGAAGCTGTCAAAGCTGTTTCTAGATGAGTAGGTACATGCAATCAATGCTTCTGCTACATAATAGAGTTATCTAAAAAACTACACCAGGTCTATCAAAATGTTTTAATTATTTTTCTTCAAAAGGATATACTGTAACATATAGTCCCACAACACTGGAGGCGTAGCGAAAGCCGGTCATGTTTTTATTGCTGTGTGGAAATGTAAAAACAGGCTAAAATAATTATACCATTGGTTCCTGCTGCTATGCTTCTTTTGGGGATTCTGCCATAATTAGGCCAACACAGCACTCATATCCAGGGCAACATGAATCAAGCAGCACAGGAGTGCCTTTTACTGTAGCTAGGCTGGCCTAAGGTTACTCTGCTGCTCTACTGTCAATTTCCTTAATTTCCAATTATTTCAGGAAGAGGAACTGCATTTTTAATCTGTATTGTATTTTTAACCCACCATATCCAGTGTCCCTTTGGTTATTCTGGCTCTTTATATATTACATTTTCATGTATAGATATTTAAATATCAATAGGGCCGGATTACTGAACAGGCATGCAGGGCTCTGACCCCCAGCCCCCCCCCCCCCCCCCCCCCAAAGAATTAACAAATTGGGTTGTCCCCCCCTGTAGGTCGGGGGCCACCCAGAAAACTTATGATAGCAAAATGTGTAGAATTTAGAACTTCAAAATTCTCTCTCATCCTCATGGTAAAATGTGAGCAATTACATTAGATGAGCTATAAAACAGCACATTTTTCTCTCTGACCCATAGAAAAATGTGTAGACATGCAGGAAATTAGCTTTAAAACTGCAGCGTTTTCTCATAACCTCCTGACAAAATGTCTAGAATAGCATTATAAAACAGCAAATGTTTTCAATGTGTTTAAATGGAGGAAGTAATAAATAAATAAATGCATTAAAATACAAAACACTTTTGAAAGAACATAGGACACGTATGATTTTGACAGTGGTTACTGAAGGTCTATAGACAGGTGTTATATCTGTGGACCTTTTTCATTACGCCACTATACCCACTGGGCAAAAACTGGTTGAATCAACAGTTTCCACATCATTTCAACCAAAAAAATGATTCAGTCAACACATACAATGTGTAAAACTGATTGGATTTGCAAAAAGTCATCAATTTAAGAGAATTTCGTATTTTATTCACACAACTTTTAGCTTAAATCCTATGACAGGGTGAAATGTTGGTTGATTTCACGTTGAATTCATGTTAGTTAATTCAAAACTAGGCGTTTAATTGAAGTCTGTGCCCAGTACGTAATTCCTCTCTTGAGCTGTGGGGATGTCAACCAGCAGAGGGAGCATGGGGATTATACATGGCATGGGATACAGTCATTGGTTAATATACACCTCCACAAAATACATATTGGACAGTGATCCTCAATCTCCATGTTATAGTATCCACATACAAGTTTGCATAATGGAGAATGTTTATTTTTCAGAAAAGTAATGACAGAGTGGAAAGGAAATGTCTGAATGTAAGATGTGATTTTGTTTGCTCTATTGACCCAGTTTTGTCATTGTCAGAGGAAGCACCTATTATCATTGTTTGCTAAATCCTCACAGAGCTCCAAATGTATTATGGATTATCTCAAACATCCTTGGATTTGTTGGCAGCGTTCCTTTGTGCATCCTTATCTTGTACCTAGAGGCATTGTGTATAATCTTCCTTCTTAGGGAGGAGGTCAGAAACCTGGCCGGGTGGTGCCAGAATAACAACCTATCCCTCAACGTAACCAAGACTAAGGATATGATCGTGGACTACAGGAAAAGGAGGACCGAGCAAGCCCCCATTCTCAACGACGGGGCTGTAGTGGAGCAGGTTGAGAGCTTCAAGTTCCTTGGTGTCCACATCAACAACAAACTAGAATGGTCCAAACACACCAAGACAGTCGTGAAGAGGGCACGACAAAGCCTATTCCCTCTCAGGAAACTAAAAAGATTTGGCATGGGTCCTGAGATCCTCAAAAGGTTCTACAGCTGCAACATCGAGAGCATCCTGACTGGTTGCATCACTGCCTGGTACGGCAATTGCTCAGCCTCTGACCGCAAGGCACTACAGAGGGTAGTGCGTACGGCCCAGTACATCACTGGGGCTAAGCTGCCTGCCATCCAGGACCTCTACACCAGGCAGTGTCAGAGGAAGGCCCTACAAATTGTCAAAGACCCCAGCCACCTCAGTCATAGACTGTTCTCTCTTCTACCGCATGGCAAGCGGTACCGGAGTGCCAAGTCTAGGACAAAAAAGGCTTCTCAACAGTTTTTACCCCCATGCCATAAGACTCCTGAACAGGTAATCAAATGGCTACCCGGACTATTTGCATTGTGTGCACCCCCAACCCCTATTTTTTACGCTGCTGCTACTCTCTGTTTATCATATATGCAAAGTCACTTTAACTATACATTCATGTACATACTACCGCAATTGGGCCGACCAACCAGTGCTCCCCCACAGTGGCTAACTGGGCTATCTGCATTGTGTCCCGCCACCCACCTCTGTGTCCCGCCATACGACCCGCCAACCCCTCTTTTACGCTACTGCTACTCTCTGTTCATCATATATGCTTAGTCACTTTAACCATATCTACATGTACATTCTACCTCAGTCAGCCTTACTAACTGGTGTCTGTATGTAGCCTCGCTACTTTTATAGACTCGCTACTGTATATAGCCTGTCTTTTTACTGTTGTTTTATTTCTTTACTTACCTATTGTTCACCTAATACCTTTTTTGCACTGTTGGTTAGAGTCTGTAAGTAAGCATTTCACTGTAAGGTCTACACCTGTTGTATTCTGCGCACATGACAAATAAACTTTGATTTGATTCTAGGAGCGGAGACTGCTGTAATTATCCTACCTCTTGCATCAGGACCAATATAAAAAAACAGTAGCAATTTCCTTTAAACTGTAGTCTACTAATCCTAGACATCATATATGAACACATTCTTGTCTATTGATGTTTTGTATTATGTCATTCTGTGTTACGTTTCATGTTTTGTTTGGACCCTCAGGAAGAGTAGTTCCTGCTTTCGCAACAGCTAATGGGGATCCTAATAAAATACCCAAATAACACACACTCAAACTCTGAGTGAACCCTTGGTGTTATTTTATTGTTCATTTTTATTTAGGGTAGATTTAGAGACCTATAATAGGGAGAGGCTCCAGACAGTGTCCCTGGAGGAACTGTTTTTGTCTTACTTGTTAGACTTTTGGCAAAATTGGCAACCAATGTATGTAAAGATGTTATAGAGACAATGTCTGAAACAAAACATAGATCATAAAACTATTGCTTTCTATCCAATAAACGTATCACTATCCAATAAAAATGTTAAAATAGCACGAGCTAGACGTCTACAAATGTTCATTTCCTTTCTCTTCATTGCCTTTCTTCTTTAAACCAATCCCGTTCCGTTTAACATATTCCATGTTTCTGTTCAAGGTCCAACCAGCGTCCAGTTTTCGTGTGTGCTAGCGTTAATCAACATACAGAACGAAAAAGCTTGGTAGAGTTAAGATGGCGGCATGTGGGTGAGGAGGCTGTAGTTCTAAGCTCGGGATTTTTTGTCAAAAAATATTTATATGAATCCTTACATATACAGATATCGAGAAAATAACAATTCCCACACACTTGACACATTTGTGTGTTAATTTGGATCGGATCCATGACATCCATACACTTCGTGGTTCACCCGTTGCCCGGGACTGAGGACCAGCTCAATGACAGGTATTTGTTGCGGGCGTGGAAAATAAGGGTTTAAATCAATATATATGTGTAGGGTGTGGTACCCGACGATTATCTATTTGTTTCGAAGAAATATTCATATTGTCATGTGTATTTCAATCGAACAATTTTCGACCACATTACCGTACTTGAAGCAAGGCCCGGCATCTTGAACAAGCCTCTTCAACGTAGCTAACGACGTTAGCTAGCCTGCTAGGTTAACAAGCTAGTTAGCCAGAGCTAGCAGCAGTTAACGGAGCTGTTTCGTTCGTTCTCTGACTGCCTGGAATGATTGGCCGATGGTCAAAGTTGAGACGGACAATGCGGGTTGGGGGATGGGGGGGGAAAGAGGGAACGTCTGTGATTATGGCATTGTAATGATCCGTCATTGTTTGTTTTTTTGCATTTGACAATGTGTATGTCATGTCAACTACCTTTTGGATATCTTATTGTCGACTATCCAGTTGGCTAGCTCAACGGAACCATTGAAGATGTAGCTAGCTAGTTAAGTGGCTAATAAGATAGCTAATATGTTAGCTAGTCATTGCTAGGTAACGTTAGCTAAGCTAGCCACACTTGTGCTAATATGTTTGCTTGCTAGTTAGGTACGGTTATGCAGCCAACCAATTGTAAATTAACATTGGATTGCTTATTTGCTTCGACTTAGTTATCTAGCCAACCAACGACGTTAGTCGACCAACTAATATTGTTCATCGTGAATAAACATCAGCTCGTTTTCACCTCATATTCTTAATCTCCAGCATCCAAACCAGTGTCTACATACAGTATGAGAAAACAGCGCTTTTCTATGATCTGTGGTTTAAAAATATAAAGGTCCTACAAAATGATTATCTGTGACATTGCAGGTAAGATTAAAAGTAAAAAAATTATGATTTTCAAAACCTGCAACGAGTTTCTAGGCCAAAGGTGTATTTTCTTGGTCCCCATATCACGGCGAATCTCTCACTGTTTGAAAATCACTGTTGAAGATGTCATCGGGTAGCTAAAACTTTTTAACTTTGTATTATTTTATAAGTACAAAACTTAGAAATGCGCCTTTTTCACATATATGCTGGACATAATAAAAATGAGGTTGAAAGTGGTGGAGTTGACCTTTAAGTTACAAAATTTTTTACAGACGTTAGTTTGAGAGGCAAGGACTAGCTATGAACAGTTGACTGTATTGTGACCTGTATTTTGCTCCGCAGGTGATTTATAGTAAACTTATTTATATCATCTATTGAGATTGAACTGATTTAATGGGCCGTTCTACTTTAAGACAGAGATTGGGACGTTGGAAAAGCACATCTTGAATGACCTTGAATTAAAATCCAGGATATGACATTTGAAGCTAGGATTTTGTACTTGTGTGGAGTCTGGTCTGTAACATTGGCCACCTGCTTTGGCCTAATTGACCAAGATGGTTCAGTTGACTTGACTGGTTCCTAATACAATCATGTTCACTCATCTTGCGATAGAATTGGCTGATGTGGAATGATAATCATTCCCCAAGTAAGCTATATCTTTTACAAGCTGCTAGCACAGGCAATGGCATGCATTCACATTTGCTATATGGTCATCATGTGCTAATATATCCCCCTACTGCTCAACTGCAGTTATTTGTCTTACCAAAGAGGTGTTTCTTACCTTAGTTGTCAAGAGGCATACTTTTATCCCAAATAAGATATTTGCTTACAAGAATAGGTTGTGACTCAAAATACGCCAGTCTTATGGACTGCTCGTGCCTCGACTGTTCAGGATGTCTTCATGACCCGGCTGAGGACACATTCTTCTCTGACCCACATGGATAGAACAGTATTTATTATTTTTGTACAGGTTAGGAGGGGGAATTAGGTTTAGTATATGCGAACACATTTCTTGCAGACTAAAGGAGCCCTTCTGTCCTGTTGATGTTGGTTATTAATGGCTCTGGGTGGTGTGCCTCATATATCAAGACAGTGTTGCTGGCTCATTGTTTATCTTCTGCAGAGGGACTGGTTACTGTCACTGGACAACCGGCTGGGCCATGCCTTAAGTCATTGCTTGTCCACTGGGCTTGCTTGACAGGAAATGTCATTTGGCGTAGGCCTATTACTTACATTTTCACCCCTTACATCTTGCATTCAACTGTCTGATAGCCTTTCCCCCTTTGTAACAGGTAATATTGCATCTTTGACAAGATTTGTCCACTTTCTGTGGCTGACTTTTTGTATGATAACAGCCTTTGTGTATTGACTTGCTCCCTTGAGTATATGGATTAATTAAATGCTTGTTCATTTCACTTGTTTCCTGTCACCATTAACCATTGTTGTACTTAAGCCATTAGAATGAGAATCAATGCTTTCAGTAGTGTAGCCTATAGCAGTTGAAGCTCTGTTTAAACAATTGTTGATCCTATTTGACCTGTCATTTCATAGTAGGCAAAACGAGTAAGGCATGTGCCTGGTTCACTCATTGAGAGAACAGATGCTAGAGCTGAAACAAGAAGTAAAGCTGTCAGTCTCATGTTTTACGTGACATGTTTTTTAAACTTTGCTACAATCAAATATTTTGCTCGTCTAGAATGGTGACAGTTATGGACTTGTACTAAATAATAACTCTGCTCAACTTGTACTAAAAAGAATGGTCACAATAGTACTGGTGTCTCCTCTGTTGGATGTAGCTCCGCACATGCCCTGTTTCTTTGACTGGGGGAATGACCTGCCCACTAGTATCCTCTGCATGAGTGAAGGCAACAGTCCCAATGCAGTGCAGATGTTTATACACACCATGCTCTAACTGTTTAGCTTTACTGTTATTTAGATGTTATTTTGCAGCTGGTGAGTAATTTTGATACTGTTGTCATCAGCATTCATGTATTTGAGATTCTCATTGGACATCTTGTTAACGTCGTGTAAGCAGATGCCATGCTCCTTAGTCTACACAGAGTACAGACTAGTAGAAATGTCCTTATTGGCCATGGATTTCCAGACCATTAATTGCTCAAATTCACACCGTGAACGGAAATGAACGATCTCACTGTCAATGTTTTTTATTGAATTTTTATACTTAACAGACTTCGTGAAGTGTCGGAGAAACTCAACAAATACAACTTTAACAGGTAAGTCATTCATATTTTTTTTATTTTAACTGTGGAATTATCAGCAAATGTATTATTCAGCCATGTCTTTCAGCAGGGACCACACTCCACAGATATATAGCGATCTTATAGCTTTTCTACATGTTAACATTCACTACATTGTCTGTCTCCAATGCAGTCATCCACACCTCAACCTGCTGGAGCAGGCCACCTTAAAACAGTGTGTAGTTGGACCAAACCATGCTGGCTTTCTGCTTGAGGTAACATCGAAGGATTTATGTATATTACAATCAATAACATTTGAGCTGTACTGCCTCTACATTTGATGGAGATTGTGATTTCAAACGGCACCCTATTTCCTATACAATGCACTACTTTAGGAACAAAGTCAAATGTCCGCTTTAAATTTTTTTTTATAAAAGCACAATAAATAATTATATTTTAGTGTATTTTTTTGTGACATGCCATCACCTTTTCTGTTTTGATAATATGGAGAAATGTCTTTCTTTCCAGGATGGACGTGTGTGTCGGATCAGCTTTGCTGTCCAGCCAGATCGTCTGGAGCTGACCAAACCAGATGGCAATGATGGGTGAGACTGTTTACACTAGGAAAATAGTTTCATCCTAATGGAGTATAAGATAACTTTCTATACCAGGGGTTGCATTAGCTTTCAGAAATCGGCATTTTCAAAACATATACCATAAAAAAATCAGCGTTTTAAACCATTTCACCTGCGTTTTTTATATTGAAAATCAAGTTTTTTTTTTTTTTTTCTTCAGTAGCGTGATAAGGGGTGTGCAACTACATAGTTTTTCTTCACACAAAATACATTATTGCAACACATTCGGTATAATTTTTTCATCATATGACCACAGAAGTGCAAAGCTATTTGGCTAGTAAATTAGTTTGCAATGAAAAAGCAAGGTATTTTTTGCGAAACGATGGGTGGCCATCATATTTGTAATGTTTGTCATAGATAGAATGTAGCCAGCTACATTTCCTAATGTTTTGTTTGACGTTAATCTTGCTTTGTAACTTGTTACTGTAAATACTACACCGGAGGAAAGTACCGTTCACATCAGTCAGAGCGCTTCTGGCGATCCACTGAGAGAGAGCAAAGATATTTCATCCGAGTGGAGAAGTGCAACTTAAGCACAAAATGAGTCCTTTTACATTCTTGATTTAGAGTGAACCCTGACTGAAGCCGAGTAGAGTTGACAATAAGAAGCGTTTTAGATCTGCATTTACAAAACGCAGCAAGATATTTTGTCTGCCGTGACTCCTGCATGCTGAAGCCTAGCAATGGTGAGTCCTGCGAGTTGCGTTCCACTGAGTTCTTACTAAGTAATACTGCAGGCCTACTAGTAGAACGGGTTCATGATGTTATTACTTGGTCACTTAACACACTATGACAAATGAAAGACCTTCAAGGACAATGTTTTATAGATAAGTAATTGGTCTTTTATTCCATTTCTGCAATTTATTGTCCCTCAAAAAACTAGGTAAAACAAAGCTCGCAATGGTATCTTAGCATTTAGGAAATCTAGGCCGCGTTCTGAAAGCCAATTGCATTTATGAATCTGCTCTTTGCTTTTCTTTGTTTTATTTTGTATGAGCAAGAATGCCTTTTTAGCTGTTGCTAGGGTTTGTGTTGGTGGCCAGCATGCATTTGTGAGATTCATTGATACCATATATGTCTTACCAGCAGACCAGCATCAAACTGTGAACTCGGCCCTGTAGTTGCAAAGCATGCAAGTGAATCAGCCTGAGAAAGACTGGTGTATAATGTGACTGGTTTACTTTAAGCTTTTCTGCAGAGCACATGTTTTGTTGCCTGGCACGGTGAAATAAGCTGAACTTTTCAAAAGAAAATGAGATGGTTTCAGATGGTAATAGCTTTGCAGTCAGCCGCATTGTGGGTTACTGGAAAGCCTTACTGTGGAAACGAGCACGGCACATTTTCAATCAGTAACTTTGACAGCTGACTGAACAAAGCTTCCACTCAGAATACTATCCAGTCACACTCCGCACAATGTATTTCAAGTTATTACAGTGTCATACTTGTGTAATAAATGGTAAACAAATGTACATTTTTACAGGTTATTTATATTTTATTTCTGCAGAAGTCTGCACAGTTCCTTTCATTGTTAGGCCTAGTATACTCAGTTGCTAAATAAAACACTTCTATATTTTGTGTGTTGCTGAAATGCCTAATAGTAAAATCTATCTGCATTCTTTCATTGGGAAGCAATTCCCAATATATTGACACACTGTGTACAAAAGAGTCATGGGTTTGAATCTCAGACCGGAAAATGCTATTATGGTCAGTCTCAGGCATTGCTCATGATTTGGTGGCAAGTATGTAATGCAATTGACTTAATTAAACGTAGACTGCAGCAAATTCATACATCTATGTACAATAGACATCACATTTAACACAATACACTCCGATCATATCATTATCTTATTGTAGGAGTTAGCAATCGCAGCCCTAAAAAAAACAACAAGAACCTTTAAAAAGGAATAAGTCTTGAAGGCGGAACGAGTTGCAGCCAATTCTGATTCCCGAGGGTGTTGCCATGCTAGCCTCCATTTCCCTGTTGTTTTTAACCTTAAACATAAAAATGTAAAAGCCCTAGACATGGGCCACAACCTGGGATTTCCACTCCCAGGTTGTCTTCTTAATCTTTGGTCCCATGTGGGTCTACTAGGTTTGTAGTAACTGATCTGATTTCCCGTCTTTTGTTTCCAGTTCAAAGTTGAGTGGCAGTGGTTCAGGGACAGGAAGGAGCTCCAGGCCAGGCAGGACTAGTGATCCTCCCTGGTTCCTGTCTGGCTCTGACACACTGGGCAGACTGGCAGGCAACACCCTTGGGTAAGTTCTGGCAGTAAGGGCCCTCAGGAAAAACCTCCCCTAGACACACTCAGGTAAAGTCGTTATACGGCTTCAAGTGCATTAGCGCCACTTAGGCCTAGACAAAGACGGCTGCAGGAGGACTGCTGAAGGCATTATTATTATTATCCAGGATTCAGGTATTGTCCATGTAAAATGAGATGGCCCAGTCAAAATCGACCTTGTACCACAGAGTTGTCTTGGAAATTGGGACCTTCAAACCAAGGCAGCAGCAGCAGCTCTGAGGTTAAAGGCATACACATAAAATGCCTATTGAGTTATGATAGAAATGTGCTGTGGGCTGATTTTTGAATGATACTAGGTGAAAGCAATCTACCATCCTCCATTGTTTTTTCCACCTTCTTTTTTCTTCTTACTTTACTGTCCCCTTAATTATGAGATTTAATGTGGTCAAATTCATCTCTCAAAAATGACAAACGACATTTGCTACCAAACTATTGCTTCCAAATTGCGGTATGCATAAATACCCTAGGACCTCGGCTCTCTCTGTGAAAGCCAGCTGTCCCACGGATAATTGCTTATCCAGTGTGCAGGCAGGCAGCCGTGTGTTGAGTTGAGACTTTCTGCTGTGTGGCTGACTGCTGTGCCTGACCTTCACCTTGTGTTATAACAGGAGTCGCTGGAGCTCCGGGGTGAACGGTGGATCAGGTGGAGGGGGAGGAGGAGGAGGTGGTGGCGGCGGTGGCAGCAGCAGCAGTGTAGGAGGTGCAGGGGGAGGAGGTGTAGGAGGAGCTGTCAGTGGAGGAGGTGGTGGTGGAGGCTCCTCTGGGAGGTCGTCTACAGCTGCCCGGGACTCGAGACGTCAGACCAGGGTGATCCGCACAGGGAGGGACCGGGGCTCTGGTCTCCTGGGCAGCCAGCCCCAGCCTGTCATCCCTGCCTCAGTCATCCCAGAGGAACTCATCTCCCAGGTTAGACCCCCTGCCTGTCCTCAACTACACTGATATAAATTCTGGAAGTGACCCCACCATATGAGGGTTTCTTATCACTGAATATACCATTTTAAAGAAACACTTAACAAATCAGATTTGTTTCGGTGTATTGCTTGACCAGAGCCCCTCGTTAATTATAACAAGGTCCTCAACACATGGCCTTCACTTCTCTGGTGCTCAGTCACCACCGTCACAACATGGTTGATTTCTGGGTGGTGATCTTCATGTTGCCTCCCCTCTTCCCCAGGCTCAGGTGGTCCTCCAGGGGAAGTCTAGGAGTGTGATCATCCGGGAGCTCCAGAGGACCAACCTGGATGTCAACCTGGCCGTCAACAACCTACTGAGCAGAGACGATGAGGACGGTGACGATGGCGATGACACAGCCAGCGAGTCCTACCTCCCTGGAGGTACCACTTTATTTCAACTTGATGTGTATTCTTCAGCTTTGTCTCATTAAGATAATCTCTATTGCAAGATAGACTCAAAATGGCAGCTTTGTATGAAGGAGCAGAGGGCTCTTAAACAGTTTGGTCTGGCTTAAGGGGGTTATGTGAAAGCTTTATGTAGATAGTTGGTATTTGCCACATTTGTGGAACCAATGGAGTTGTCCCAAATTCTAAATGCAAAAGTCTCTATTAACCTATGGGTTTGACCCTTGCCTGATGGGACAGTAATAGTCATGTCATAAACATCCCTCTCTTTTGTGTTGGACCTTACAGAGGACCTGATGTCCCTGCTGGACGCTGACATCCACTCAGCCCACCCCAGTGTCATCATCGATGCTGACGCCATGTTCTCTGAGGACATCAGTTACTTTGGCTACCCCTCCTTCAGACGCTCCTCCCTGTCCCGCCTGGGCTCCTCGCGAGGTAACTGACCACACGGCACTCAGAGCTGCTGCCTAGGGACCATCATCCTCTTCTGTAGTCAGGAGGTTGAGATTGAAATCATATTTCTCTTCCTAAATAATAGTAGTTGTAGTAACAAGTTACCTTATCTGTTACCTAAATGGATCTAAGATTACTTTTCACCATACATAGTATATGCTTTTAGTTCTCTGATAGTTGAGGTATATATGCTAGTCTTTCCTTTTCAACCTGTCGGCAAAGCCCATGTGGTGGTGTGAATGTGTGTGGTGGTGTGAATGTGTGTGGTGTTGTGAATGTGTGTGGTGTTGTGAATGTGTGTGGTGGTTGTGAATGTGTGTGGTGGTTGTGAATGTGTGTGGTGGTTGTGAATGTGTGTGGTGGTTGTGAATGTGTGTGGTGTTGTGAATGTGTGTGGTCAGTGTGCTGCATGGCCATAATACCTGTTCTTCAGTGAGCCCTCTGAGAAAGGCCCGCTAGACCCTGTCATTACAGGCACCACTCCACTGCAGCCTAATGCTGTAGGATAAACCCTCTCCCTCGTAATGCATGTCTTTCTTTAATCTATCCTGACCTGTCCTCCTACCTCACATTTCAACATGTGAGCGTGCAGACAGACACCACTATTAACTAACTTTCACCTTTTTACTGCCAAAACCCTCTTATTTGCATAATTCTAAAAACAAATCTCTTTAATTTGTTGACGGGTCTTCCCCAGAGAGTGGCTTACTTTTATCCCACTGGTGTGACCCCATTGCCATACCAGTTCTCCTTCTTCCCTTAGAGCGTGACTCAGAGCTGTTGCGTGAGCGCGAGTCTGTGTTGAGGTTGCGGGAGCGGAGGTGGCTGGATGGGGCCTCGTTTGACACAGAGAGGGGCTCCACCAGCCGCGAGGGGGAGCCCAGCCTGGACAAGAAGAACATCCCCGTCCAGAGCCCTGTCTCTCTGGGCGAGGAGCTACAATGGTGGCCTGACAAGGTGGGAGGATGGGGAAATCTATGGAATAATTTGATTAATGGGAAGGTCCACTCTTTATGGTGTTCATTCATTCAGATGTGATGTCAATAAAGCTTGTTCAGGGAACATGACGGCATTCATTTATCACGTTAATGGATTTCCCACTTGGTTTATTTATATCAATATGTTTTAATAGTTTTCGCTAGGTCTACATGCTCAATATTTTTTTGGGTTATATGCACAGATCAGGTTAGCAAATGTTTCTGTGTTTTGGTCCAGGATGGTGTGAAGTTTGTGAGCATCGGGTCCTTGTTCTCTGAGCTGGTGGCAGTGAGCTCTAAGGGGGAACTCTACCAGTGGAAGTGGAGTGAACCAGAACCATACAGAAACACACAGGTAAACAGCAGTACTGTACAACAAGCCAACAGGACTGATTGCATGAAAAATGTGAAGGATTCAGCAGCAGCCGTCATCAAATAAAATGTAAATGATTTATCAGAGACCAGTGCTTTACACTAAGAACACTAGCTCTCCTCCTGAGGACTACTTTGCAAATAAGTGTTTTTATTCAAAAACATGTTTTATTTGCAAACCCACCTCATATATATATATATATATATATATATATATATATATTACATTACAGTTGAAGTCAGAAGTTTACGTACGCTTAGGTTGGAGTCATTAACTTGTTTTTCAACCACTCCACAAATTTATTGTTAACAAACTATAGTTTTGGCAAGTCGGTTAGGACATCTACTTTGTGTATGACACAAGTAAGTTTTCCAACAATTGTTTACAGACAGACACTATCACAATTCCAGTGGGTCAGAAGTTTACATACACTAAGTTGACTCTGCCTTTAAACAGCTTGGAAAATTCCAGAAAATGATGTCATTGATTTAGAAGCTACTGATAGGTTAATTGTCATCATTCAAGTCAATTGGAGGTGTACATGTGGATGTATTTCAAGGCCTACCTTCAAACTCAGTGCCTCTTTGCTTGACATCATGGGGAAATCAAAAGAAATCAGCCAAGACCTCTTGTAGAAAAATTGTAGACCTCCACAAGTCTGGTTCATCCTTGAGAGCAATTTCCAAACGCCTGAAGGTACCACGTTCATCTGTACAAACAATAATACGCAAGTATAAGCACCATGGGACCATGCAGCCGTCATACCGCTCAGGAAGGAGACACGTTCTGTCTCCTAGAGATGAAAGTACTTTGGTGCAAAAAGTGCAAATCAATCCCAGAACAACAGCAAAGGACCTTGTGAAGATGCTGGAGGAAAGAGGTACAAAAGTATCTATATCCACAGTAAAATGAGTCCTATATCGACATGACCTGAACGGCCGCTCAGCATGGAAGAAGCCACTGCTCAAAAACCACCATAAAAATGCAAGACTACGGTTTGCAACTGCACATGGGGAAAAATATTGTACTTTTGGGAGAAATGGTCTAATGAAACAAAAATATAACTGTTTGGCCATAATGACCATCGTTATGTTTGGAGGAAAAAGGGGGAAGCTTGCAAGCTGAAGAACACCATCCCAACTGTGAAGCACGGGGGTGGCAGCATTATGTTGTGGGGGTGCTTTGCTGCAGGAGGGACTGGTGCACTTCACAAAATAGATGGCTTCATGAGGAGTGAAAATGATGTGGATATATTGAAGCAACAGCTCAAGACATCAGTCAGGAAGTTAAAGCTTGGTCGCAGATGGGTCTTTCAAATGGACAATGACCCCAAGCATACTTCCAAAGTTGTGGCAAAAGGGCTTAAGGATAACAAAGTCAAGGTATTGAAGTGGCCATCACAAAGCCCTGACCTCAATCCTATAGAAAATGTGTGGGCAGACCTGAGAAAGCGTGTGGGAGTAAGGAAGCCTACAAACCTGACTCCGTTACCCCAGCTCTGTCAGGAGGAATGGGCCAAAATTCACCCAACTTATTGTGGGAAGCTTGTGGAAGGCTACCTGGAACATTTGACCCAAGTTAAACAATTTAAAGGCAATGCTACCGAATACTAATTGAGTGTATGTAGACTTCTGACCCACTGGGAATGTGATGAAATAAATAAAAGCTGAAATAAATCATTCTCTCTACTATTATTCTGACATTTCACTTTCTTAAAATAAAGTGGTGATCCTAACTGACCTAAGACGGGGAGTTTTTACTCAGATTAAATGTCAGGAATTGTGAAACTGAGTTTAAATGTATTTGGCTAAGGTGTATGTAAACTTCTGACTTCAACTGTATGTGTGTTTTTTTTATTTATATATTTTAAATCAATTCCTCTTCCAATCAGAACCCTTCTATCCGCCACCCCCGGGTGTCCTTCCTGGGTCTGACCAATGAGAAGATCACCCTGCTGTCTGCTAACAGCATCAGAGCCACTGTGGCCACGGAGACCAATAAGGTGGCGACCTGGATGGATGACACCCTGAGCAGTGTGGCGTCCAAGCTGGAACACAGTGCCCAGGTCTACCCTGAGCTGCAGGGGGAGCGCATCGTGTCTCTGCACTGCTGTGCCCTCTACACCTGCGCCCAGCTGGAGAGCAGCCTGTACTGGTGGTGAGTTACAGCAGTTAATCCTCTCCTCTCGGACAGTGGCACACTGTTTGTTTTTCTTGAAATAGTTTGTGCATTTTGATTGAGCTTTCCTGAAGTACCAGATTGGTTGGATTTGCACTGGGATTGTGCCAAGTATTTGAAAGAAAACAATTACTAGTTGAACTCGGGCAGTGGCTGGCCAGAGGCCCTCGCTCTACTCAAATGTCCAGTGCAAATGTAGAACTCGGTCCTTGGGAGATCTATGCGTACAAGAAGGTTAAGCTGGATGTTAGTGGTTTATGTTTTGATATGTTGTTTCCTCAGGGGTGTTGTGCCTTTTAGTCAACGGAAAAAGATGCTTGAAAAGGCTAGAGCCAAGAACAAGAAGCCAAAGTCCAGTGCCGGCATCTCCTCAATACCCAACATCACCGTGGGAACGCAGGTGACAAAACATAACATAAATCCAAGACTATGGGAGCATTAGAACCCTGTGTATAAATGTTCTTTTCTTCATCCTGAAATGTTTTTGTTCTCTGCACCTGTGAATCCGGTTGGATGTCTGTTGCGTACACTCGTACACTGCTTTTGAACGAATGTGAACAGGTGTTTGTGTCCTCTCTCCAGGTGTGCCTGAGGAATAACCCCCTCTACCATGCCGGTGCCGTTGCCTTTTCTGTCAACGCTGGGATCCCCAAGGTGGGACTGCTCCTCGAGTCTGTCTGGAACATGAACGACAGCTGCAGGTTCCAGCTGCGATCACCAGAGAGCCTCAAGAACATGGACAAGACCACCAAGACCCAGGAGATCAAGTGAGTTAGCTTCCATTTCAGAGAGCAGCTGGTCTCAATTCGCTCCCTTTCCTTTTGCCCTAACCCTTCTATGTTTGCAGATTTGCAAATATCAAAGGGTTAGGCCCAACGGGAAGGGGTATGGAGTGAATTGGGTCCAGCTGTTCCCTTTTTTAAGCCACTACAAATGTAAATCAATGGCCCTCGTCTCCAACACTCATGAACTCAGTCCTACCCATTCTCTCCTTAGAACGGAGAGCAAGCCGGAGTTGGTAAAGACTGAGATGGGGCCCCCTCCTTCCCCGGCCTCCACCTGCAGTGACACCTCCTCCATCGCTAGCAGTGCCTCGCTGCCCTACAGTACGTCACATTACTAGCTACTATACTAACCTCTGTCTTGCTCTAATATTGTCATGACTCATTTGCCTTTGAAATGGATGGTGTGGCAATTGCAGGTGTCTTTTTATTTTAATTAAATATATAAGTGTCTCTTGTTTGTCTCAAGTTGTTGTATCTGATAATGAAATCTGCCATATCGGCTTACGAGACCTGGGTTAAATACTTTTTTAGCTTGCTTGGTACAATGGAACCCCAATAGATGAGTGCTAAAAGTGCAAACCCTGCCCATCTTGCACAGCGGACAAGCTAAATCAAGCACACCAAGTATTTTACATGTTTGTTAACCCAGGTCTGGTCTGCTGTTGTATAAATATCCTAACGTGTCGTCTGCCCTTACAGAACGAAGACGCTCAACCCCGGCTCCCAAAGAGGAGGAGAAGGTGAACGAGGAGCAGTGGCCTCTTCGGGAAGTGGTGTTTGTGGAGGATGTTAAAAACGTCCCTGTGGGAAAGGTGGGTGTGGCTACAGGAAGGGATCAGACCCTAACACTCTCTGGCAGCCTGGGGGATAGACACCTTTGTTTTTATTAACACAAAAATATTTTGTTTTATCACATATTTGATAGTTATTTCTTGAACCTTCTAGTCTATATTTTTGAGTAATTTAATATTTCTGTTTTCATTTACATTTAATGAAATGCCTAAGAGCAGAACTCAAAGCGGTAGTATCATGTTTTGTATCCTGTGGATTGTCTGTTCGTTGTTATTTTGGTGTCTTCACGACGGCCCTATTTGCAACAGCTCCATCTTTTAACTTCAGGTGCTGAAAGTGGACGGTGCGTATGTAGCTGTGAAGTTTCCAGGGACATCAAGCAGCGTGAGCACACAGCCGAGTCTACCTAGTGCTCCAGCTCCCATCACTGACTCTGACCCCTCCTCACTGCTGCAGGACTGTAGGCTGCTCAGAATAGATGAGTTACAGGTACGGCTACTGGACGCTCACTTACACTCACATACTTATAACATTATAGTGTAGTTATTACTCCCATACAAATGTGTTATTTCAGTGATGGTTTAATGTTAGTGCAATTATTTAATGAATCTAAGCACAATTTTACAATAAAAGTATCTGTCATTGTAGTATTACATCTGTTGTATAAATGTTTGTCTAAAAACTGGTGCCCCTCTCGTTTAATCAACAGGTGGTGAAAACTGGTGGAACTCCTAAAGTTCCAGATTGCTTCCAGCGTACACCTAAAAAACTCTGCATCCCAGAGAAGGCTGAGATTCTGGCTGTGAATGTTGACTCCAAAGGTAAGAAGACATCTGCATAACAATACAATGTAGTAATTAATGTTGGTGCCGAATGCCGATAATGTACTACTGAGTGTTTTAAGTGTGGATATTAATGAATTCTATGTGTATTTCTGACTTGCTGTGTTGTCTGCCCCTTCAGGAGTCCACGCAGTGCTGAAGACTGGTAACTGGGTGAGGTACTGTATCTTTGACCTGGCCACAGGCAAAGCAGAGCAGGAGAATAACTTCCCCACCAGTAACCTGGCCTTCCTGGGGCAGAATGAACGCAATGTAGCAATCTTTACCGCAGGACAGGTCAGCACTACTCCACTACTCAATACAACCTTTTCTAATATAGTCATGTATTGCGAGAAGGTTGTGTGGGCAATTGCATATCCAACAATTTCCCCATTTTCTAAGCACATTTTGATTTTGATTTTATTTCCAGGACTCTCCAGTCATCCTTCGGGATGGAAACGGCACAATTTACCCAATGGCCAAAGACTGTATGGGCGGGATCCGAGACCCTGAGTGGTTGGACCTGCCGCCCATCGCGAGCCTGGGCATGGGGGTGCACTCCCTGGCCAACCTCCCCACCAACTCAACCATCAAGAAGAAAGCTGCTATTATCATATTGGCTGTAGAGGTTAGCAAAATGATTTATAGTTCAATGGGAATTATTTAGTTGATGGTGAATTTGTTACTGGGAGGCTCATAACTTTTGCAGGTTTTCCTAGATTGACCTTACTTCTAGACAAAAACATGCTCAATATAGGATTTACATTGAAAGTGCTTTTTAACCAAGTAAAATACTGTTTTTAAACCAAGGAACCGTTGCTTATTGTATTCTTTTGATGACTAAATGCTTTTGTATTTTGCATGTTTTTATTCTCGCTGTAAAGTGTATTGATACGCTGTGATGATGCGCATTAAATAACATTCTTCAACTTGTGTTTCCAGAAGCAGACGTTAATGCAGCACGTGCTGCGTTGTGACTTTGAGGCCTGTCGTCAGTACCTGGTGAACCTGGAGCAGGCTGTACTCCTGGAGCAGAGTCCCCACGTCCTCCACTCCTTCCTGGGCCACCGCTGCGACGGCAACCGCAACATCCTCCACGCCTGCGTCTCCGTCTGCTTCCCCGTCAGCAACAAGGAGACCAAGGAGGAGGAAGGTAAACCACGGCTAGAGTGCTGGGTGGTGTATACAGCGAGATGAAACCTTGCTAAGTCAAACAAATGGAGTTCTACCTGAAACACAATCATATCTGTTCTACACAATATATTCCAATCTGAACGTTCTGTGAGGTTACACCAGCGTCGAGACTCCTGAAGTCTCCAAAGACGCAGTGTCAGTTTTGAGCCATCCTCTTATCTTTCCCGTCTCCCGTTTGACTTCCATTATATCACCATTCTCTGTCTCCCTGTGTCTGTATATGTGTGGTAACTGTTGGGCTGGTGCTTTCCAGAAGCTGAACGGTCTGAGAGGAATACGTTTGCAGAGAGACTGTCAGCAGTGGAGGCCATCGCCAATGCTATCTCTGTGGTGTCTAGCAACAGCTCTGGGAACAGGACCGGCTCTTCTAGCAGCAGAGGGTAACTAACTTATACAAATCTAAGTGTACTGTTTTTAAGTTAACTATTTTCTTTCAGGGTACATATTCATGATGAAAAACACTAAAGAACTGGATTAACTGATTGTTCCGTAATGCACAATAAGTGAAATAATTTTACTGAGCCTATTGGCTTTTTTCCAATTAGAAAATCAGAATTCCTGTCAGGATGCCATTTAAGACACTTGAGACCAAGAACACTATCTTGGTGCCCATTTATGTCTACATGTCAGTCCCATTGTGTCTTTCCACCACTCATGTAACCTGTTAAGTGTGTTCTGTCTGGTGCAGGCTGCGTCTGAGGGAGATGATGAGGCGCTCTCTGAGAGCTGCGGGGCTTGGCCGTCACGAGTCTGGCCCCTCCTCCAGTGATCACCAGGACCCCGTGTCCCCACCCATCGCTCCTCCCAGCTGGGTGCCTGACCCCCCTCCCATGGACCCAGACGGTGACATAGACTTCATCCTGGCCCCTGCAGTGGGATCTCTCACCACAGCTTCTACAGGGACCAGCCAGGGCCCCAGCACCTCCACTATACCAGGTCAGATACCTATCTAGATAACGCATTCCTCAACATACAACCACACCTAGCTAGCTACTATACCAGGTCAAGTACCTAGTCTGTGTGGTACTAAATGTCACCCAATTCTCTGTTTAGAACACCTCCCGCACTCTCCCCAATGTCTCTAATGACCTGCTCCATCCCTGTTTCTCCTCCTGCCCCAGGCCCCTCCTCCGAGCCTTCGGTGGTGGAGTCTAAAGACCGCAAGGCCAACGCCCACCTCATCCTCAAACTGATGTGTGACAGCATGGTTCTCAGGCCACACCTCCGCGAGCTGCTCTCCTCCAAGTAAAGACTCATTGTTTTTTTTTCTTCTTTCTTTAAAAAATGGAAGGAGAGTTCCGTTCTTTTGTCTGTGATAGAGGCAGGTGTGATTTGAAGGGGAGATTTGGATGAGATTGAGAGATAAGGCCAGTGGGTCTGGGCAAGCCTTTTTAATTTTATAACACAGTAATGCCTTGTTTCATTAAAATACTGAACTAAACTATTGCTCTCAAGCTCAAAAGATGCTTTCTCTTGTTTGACCCCCTCCCCCCTTTCTGTTGCTGTTCTAAACTCTGTGTGTTTGACAGGGATGCCCGTGGAATGACCCCATTCATGCTGGCAGTCAGCGGGAGAGCTTACCCAGCTGCCATTACTGTTCTGGAGGCTGCGCAGAAAATGGCCAAGGGTACGTCACTCACTACACTGTTCATGTTTTTGGTTGAGAAAGAGGAGACTTTGTCAGTGCTACTAATGGATATAAACGCTGACAAGTTGATGAATGACTTCAGATGTCTTTACATTTATACACGAAGGGATTTATATATGTGCTGTGTTTAAGGAGAGCAGAATAAATACAAAAAATGGGGAGATACTACCAAAATCCAGATTTTAATATTCCGTTGCAAAACCTGTTGTGTAGTGGGAGAACCCGGCATGACTGAGAAGGTGGATGCAGACTCTATGTTCATGGAGATGATTTGTCCCTCGGGGACCAACCCTGACGACTCTCCTCTCTACGTCCTCTGCTGCAACGACACCTGCAGCTTCACCTGGACAGGAGCTGAACACATCAACCAGGTGAGGGACACACACACACCAAGTGGGTCACTTGGGAGGACAATGCAACACGCACAACAAATGAGTCAGCCGTTCACACTGGTTTGCCTTTTCACAGATGGGAATCTTTGCTGACCATTTACTCTCTATCTCCCATCTAGGATATCTTTGAGTGCCGGACCTGCGGCTTGTTGGAGTCTCTCTGCTGCTGCACTGAGTGCGCCAGGGTGTGTCACAAAGGACACGACTGCAAGTATGTACTTCACTCTCCATCCTGGTGTTAGTGGATTTTATTACTTACATCCTGGTTTTATACTGTTGTAATGTAATGCATCACTGAATCTGATACAGGTGATTTGCACCAGGCCTTTAATGTAAATGTTAATGTCTTTCTCCCCAGACTCAAGAGGACCTCTCCCACTGCGTACTGTGACTGCTGGGAGAAGTGTAAGTGTAAGACGCTGATTGCTGGACAGAAAGCTGCTCGCCTGGACCTGCTGTACAGACTGCTCACCACCACTAACCTGGTCACCAGTCCAAACAGCCGGTAAACACACACACCGACTGACTGTAGGCCGTGTTTTGTGTTCGTTGTTAACACATATTGTTTTTAAATCCAATGTTGGATCTCTTCATTCAATCTGTAAGGTGTTTTTTCGGGGGCTTTAGTAACGGGTTTTTCCTTTCCTCTCTGGCTGGCCAACAGGGGGGAGCATATCCTTCTGTTCCTGGTGCAGACTGTTGCTAGGCAGAGTGTGGAGCACTGCCAGTACCGGCCCCCTCGCATCAGAGAGGACAGGAACCGCAAGGCTGCCAATGCAGAAGGTGGGTGGAGGTTTACTAATGTTGCCAGGCCTGGTTTCACTTCAAGCAACACTGAAAGTCTAGCATGATGGCTCAATGTTTATTTTCATTCGCATCAATTCTCTATTCTAATAGTTTGTTGTCCTCCCTGTGTGTCAGACTCTGACATGCCGGACCATGACCTGGAACCTCCACGCTTCGCCCAGCTGGCCCTGGAGAGGGTGCTGCAGGACTGGAATGCTCTCAAGTCCATGATAATGTTCGGATCCCAGGAGAATAAAGACCCGTGAGTTCTCTAGCCCTGCCTGCCTTCACCAGCTCAGTGTCACCTCTCAAACCTCTCTCTGTCCATCCCTCCAACCTCTTCCTTTTTATCCCGCCATCCCTCCAACCTCTCTTTGTCCATCCCTCCAACCTCTTTCTGTCCAATCTATACTTCCATTACCTTAACTATTTTAGACAGCTGAAGCAAGCACGCACATATTCTTCAGGAAATGTACCATATCGGATGAGTAGGTGTTTTACCAGGTACGAGTCCTCTTAGCAGTGTCACATTTATAACTCTGGCTTCCTGGTTGTGTTGTGCGTTCTAGGCTGAGTGCCAGCAGCCGTATCGCCCATCTCCTTCCAGAGGAGCAGGTGTACCTGAACCAGCAGAGTGGCACCATCCGCCTGGACTGCTTCACACACTGCCTCATTGTCAAGTGTGCCCCTGACATTACAGTAAGTCGGGTCAGTCTACCCCCCTTAAATTACTCAGAGCTTCTGGAGTCAGTCAACCACAGTTGTAACACCTCCAGGACGCACCACCCATCTTCTGTTGCAAGTCCTCTCTCTGGGTCGGATTCTCACACAGATTAAGCCTAGTCCTGGACTCCACCTATTTTTTTGGAGAATTTAATTTGGGTCAGAGAAACTTGCCCAGAGTGTACACCACCTCCTATCTATGTGGCAAGTGCAACATTACCCCTCTAGGTGTTCTAACTTTGTGGAGTGAGCCTTGAAGGTGGTCCGGTGGTCCGTGTGCGTTAGTTAACTGTCTCTGGATCTTCTCTGTTGTCTCCTGTAGTTTATTGACACCCTTCTGGGGACCTTGGTGAAGGAGCTGCAGAACAAGTACACTCCTGGCCGGAGAGAGGAGGCCATCGTCGTCACCAGGAGGTTCCTGCGCTCCGTGGCCAGGGTGTTTGTCATCCTCAGCGTCGAGATGGCCTCGTCCAAAAAGAAAAAGTATGACTGCCAAATCCAGATTGATCTCCATTTTCGTGTTGTACAGGCTAGTCCTTTAGCCTAGGTGGTTTTAAAGGACTGGACTAGTTCTTTTGTAGATTTAAACAGATTGTATTTGTCTTGTACTGCTCCCCACTCCTAGGTGAATATAAACATAGCAGCAAGGACTGATTTGATTCTTCCAGTTGTTTACATCTAATCTCCTTTCTCGTTGTTTCTTCCAGTAACTTCATCCCCCAGCCCATTGGGAAGTGCAGGCGTGTGTTCCAGGCCCTGCTGCCCTATGCGGTGGAGGAGCTGTGCAACGTGGCGGAGTCTCTCATCGTGCCTGTGAGGATGGGCATCGCCCGGCCCACCGCCCCCTTCACCCTGGCCAGCACCAGCATCGACGCCGTGCAGGGCAGCGAGGAACTCTTCTCTGTGGAACCCTTGCCACCGAGACCCTCCCCAGACCAGTCCAGCAAGTGAGTGGTTTTACTCAGTGTTCGCACAGACCGACATGCAGACCGTGTTCCCCACCCCAGCTCTGTTGATTTGGAGGTCTTTGTGACCTTCCTCTGGGGAAAATATATCTTGGGAAACACTTCTGCCATGTATAAATTGGTTTAAAGTGGCTTGGATTTAAACATTGGCATTGTTAACTCAAATGGTTTTGTTTGCCTGTATGTGTCAGTTCTAGTCAGACTGCATCGTCCTACATCATCAGGAACCCCCAGCCTCGCCGCAGCAGCCAGTCCCAGCCGGTCAGAGGGAGAGACGAGGAGCAGGATGACATTGTGTCTGCTGATGTTGAAGAGGTGAAGAGTCTCACTAGAAAAGGAACATATCACTTGGGGGGGGGGGCAGCAAAGATCTAAGTGTTGGGTGTAATCAGGGTTGCTGTCAGTTTAATTGGAATTTCAGTTTATTTCTGAAATTGACTGAATTGAAATGGAATTGAGCCCAACACTTGATTGTCATGTGCTTTCTCTGTACTGATTCCCATCTGTCTACCTCTGTCTGTGGCAGGTAGAGGTTGTCGAGGGCGTTGCCGGGGAGGAGGATCACCATGAAGACCAGGAGGAACAGGGAGAGGAGAACGCTGAGGCAGAGGGACAGCATGATGAACATGATGAGGATGGTGAGAACTTAGACTGGACTCCATCTTTTTTTCTACCACTAATGTGGTAGAATTTTACAATCTTTCTACAAATGATTAACGATGATGATGATGGCGGTTGAAGAGGGTGGTGTCCTTTCCTCTCTAGGAAGCGACATGGAGTTGGATCTGCTGGCTGCCGCGGAGACGGAGAGTGACAGCGAGAGTAACCATAGCAACCAGGACAATGCCAGCGGTCGGAGGAGTGTTGTCACCGCAGCAACTGCCGGCTCCGAAGCAGGTATTATAATTCACACCATTATTTTGTTTTCACATTTTAGATTAAGTCCTCGTCATTTTAGTTGAATTGAAATTCCTGGGTAATTTTCTTCTGTCATGTGGCCACTGGCCAGCCACCCGTCTAAAGGACCTCATTTAACCTCTCTGGGCTAGGTGGGATGTTTGCGTCCCACCCTAGTCAACAGCCAGTGGAATCGCGTGGCGCGAAATACAAATACCTAAAAAATGCTATAACTTCAATTTCTCAAACATATGACTATTTTACACCATTTTAAAGACAAGACTCTCGTTAATCTAACCACATTGTCTGATTTCAAAAAGGCTTTACAGCGAAAGCAAAACATTATATTATGTCAGGAGAGTACCCTGCCAAAAATAATCACACAGCCATTTTCAAAGCAAGCATATATGTCACAAAAACCAAAACCACAGCTAAATGCAGCACTAACCTTTGATCTTCATCAGATGACACTCCTAGGACATTATGTTATACAATACATGCATGTTTTGTTCAATCAAGTTCATATTTATATCAAAAACCAGCTTTTTACATTAGCATGTGATGTTCAGAACTAGCATATCCACCGAAAACTTCCGGTGAATTTACTAAATTACTCATGATAAACGTTCACAAAAAACATAACAATTACTTTAAGAATTATAGATACAGACCTCCTTCATGCAATCGCGGTGTCAGATTTTAAAATAGCTTTTCGGCGAAAGCACATTTTGCAATATTCTGAGTACATAGCCCGGCCATCATGGCTAGCTAATTTGACACCCACAAAGTTTGGGGCTCACCAAACTTAGAAAAATTGGATTACCTTTGCTGTTCTTCGTCAGAATGCACTCCCAGGACTTCAACAACAAATGTTGTTTTGGTTCCACATAATCCATAGTTATATCCGAATACCTCCGTTTTGTTCGTGCGTTCAGGTCACTAGCCGAAGGGTAACGCGCGAGCGCATTTCGTGACAAATTTCTAAATATTCCATTACCGTACTTAGAAGCATGTCAAACGCTGTTTAAAATACATTTTTATGCTATTTTTCTCTTAAAATAGCGATAATATTCCAACCGGGCAACGTTGTATTCATTCAAAGACTGAAAGAAAAAAAAATGATAAGTCTCGTGACCGCATCTCAGTCTCACTCTCCCCAGGCTGACCACTTACAAACTCTGCTCCTATACTTTGCCCAGAGACAGCAGACACCCCATTCCACTTTCTGGCGGCTTTAGAGAGCCAATGGAAGCCTTAGAAAGTGTCACGTTACAGCACAGATGCTGTATTTTTGATAGAGATGCAACAGAAGGACAACAAATTGTCAGACAGGGCACTTCCTGTATGGAATCTTCTCAGGTTTTGGCCTGCCATATGAGTTCTGTTATACTCACAGACACCATTCAAACAGTTTTAGAAACTTTAGGGTGTTTTTCTATCCAAATCTACTAATTATATGCATATTCTCGTTTCTGGGCAAGAGTAGTAAGCAGTTTAAATCGGGTACGTTTTTTTTATCCGGCCGTGAAAATACTGCCCCCTAGCCCAGACAGGTTAACGATCCTACCTGAGTTCTAGAGACTGCTAAATGGAAATCGCTTTCTGCCTCACCACCCTCTTTAATATTCAGTTGCTGTTCAGGCTAACTAATTATTTTTCTGTCACATTATCACCAGTCTTGACTGGTCGTCACACCAGCCAGTAAAAGGGAAGAGGCCCTTTTGATACATTGTTCTTACCACTGTTGACAACATGGCTTAAGACTGCAGACAAACTAGTCTACTACTAGGGCTTATTACTCCATGAGTATCATTACTCAATACTCAATGTATTTCATTTGCAGGAAGTAGAATGTCCCTGGCTTTTCAAAGTGTTGGTATGGGCTGTTTTTTACTACAATGTATAATATGTCAGGGATAGAGTGACATTTTTGAGGTGCACACAGCTTATCCTAAGGAGTTCTCACAGCATTGCCCTCCTCCATCCTTACACATCACCATGGTTCTTGTCAACTAATAATGTCTTACTCCCAAGTCTAACTGTCTTGTTGGTGTTTCCCCTTGAATAACAAACTAATCACTATATCTTTAGTCTTGCTAACTGGTGTGGGGTTCCTCCCTGGTGTCCATTTCCATTTTGCCTTTCATTCTTTGTTTGTGGTTGCAATTGCTTTTGAAATGGCAGGACATATTTATAATTATGGTGTCTTTTCCCCTCAGACACTAAGATCACTCAAAAATAAGACAAACAATAGAAATAAAAACCTATGATGGAACCTATGCCTGTGATCGATCTGGATTTAGCTCATCAGATTGGATTAAATGCATAGCTGGAAACAGAATGAATAAAACAAGAGTCCCCATTAAAATCAATGATTAGTCTGTTCTCTTCATTCTATTTCTATGCTGTTATTCCTATCCTATAGGCGAAATCAGAACTTTTGAAAAACTGCACCCTGGTGTAACTGTTACTTTAGCCTAATTTGAACAAGAAGCAGCGTTGTTTGAGCTGAGTTGAGCCTCTTAATGTAGCATGGTAGCTAGCTAGCAGTGGTGATATCTGGTCTTGTGGTGGTGTGGAACACTAACCTGCACTCCTGCTACCTGGCAAGGTGAGCAGCCGCTCAAACTCATCTCTCCTCTGTTTCCCCATCCTCTATCTCCCCATCCTCTATTTCCCCATCCCTCCTCTCCTCCTGTCCCCCTTCCTCTTCCCATCCCTCTCCTCCAAGGTGCCAGCAGTGTCCCTGCCTTCTTTTCAGAGGACGACTCCCAGTCCAACGACTCGAGCGACTCGGACAGCAGCAGCAGCCAGAGCGACGACGTGGACCAGGAGACCTTCCTATTGGACGAGCCCTTGGAGAGGACCACCACCGCCTCGCACGTAAACAGCGCTGCCCAGGCGCCACGCTCCATGCAGTGGGCCGTACGCAACACCCCCAGCCAGAGAGCCACGGGCAGCGCCCCCTCCAGCTCCTCCACACCCGCTGGTCAGTACTAATACTACTACATGCACAATCTAGGCCGTACGCACCAGCACTCTCATATTGACACATCCAAGATGGATTGCATTTAGGACAGTCTTGCAACGATTTAAAATATCCTTTGTCTGTCATTCTATCGCAAGAGCATATTGGACTGAGTCAGTGGGATGTTTTTTGGTGTCATGTTCTGCTGGGTACTATGTTGGTGAGGTCTCTCTGTGCTGACGCTCATGTCTCTGCCCAGCAGCGAGCTCCACAGGTCTGATCTACATCGACCCGTCCAACCTGCGGCGCAGCAGCGCCATCAGCACCAGCGCGGCCGCTGCGGCTGCAGCTCTGGAGGCCTCCAACTCATCCAGCTACCTGACGTCAGCCTCCAGCTTAGCCCGGGCCTACAGCATCGTCATCAGACAGATCTCTGACCTGATGAGCCTCATCCCCAAGTACAACCACCTGGTCTACTCCCAGTACCCTGCTGCAGTCAAACTCACCTACCAGGACGCTGTCAACCTGCAGGTGACACAGACCCACACACAGATCACATTGCGGGGCGGCAGGTAGCCTAGTGGTTAGAGCGTTGGACTAGTAACCGAAAGGTTGCAAGATCGAATCCCCGAGCTGACAAGGTAAAAATCTGTTGTTCTGCTCCTGAACAAGGCAGTTAACCCACTGTTCTCTAGGCCGTCATTGAAAATAAGAATTTGTAATTAACTGACTTGCCTAGTTAATGCAATTTAAAAAAAACCTTTACTTATGTTACCTTCCAATGGTCACATGTTAGTGTCAACAAAGTGTTTCTGGAAGTATTTTATAGGGTAATTATTCTGTTGTACCTATGGGATAAGAAGCAATACAGACACCTTCCTGAATAAAGTGAATCAAACTGTTTTGATGAAATGCACATTTTGACTTTAACACTACACAAGTGTTATTGACGTGACTGAAACAACCTTCTCTGTGGGTTAAACCACCAGAACTTTGTTGAGGAGAAACTGATCCCTACGTGGAACTGGATGGTGTCCATCATGGACTCTACAGAGGCTCAGCTGCGTTACGGCTCGGCCCTGTCCTCAGCAGGCGACCCCGGACACCCATCCCACCCCCTCCATGCCTCGCAGCACTCTGCCCGCAGGGAGCGCATGACTGCCCGCGAGGAAGCCAGCCTCCGCACCTTGGAAGGACGCAGGTCTGGGTAAAATAAGTATAACCCAAAATAGGAGAATCGAATGCTTTATTGGCAATCAGAAGTGTTTCATAGGCCCCCACTAGTTTGCAATTGTTTATGGATTATATTTCAAGTCACTATCTGTGCTGACGTGTGTTTCTTCCTCCCAGACGTGCGGCCACTCTGCTGACAGTGCGTCAGGGGATGATGTCAGCGCGGGGAGACTTCCTGAACTACGCCCTGTCTCTGATGCGTTCCCATAATGACGAGCACTCTGACGTTCTGCCTGTGCTGGATGTGTGTTCTCTCAAACACGTGGCCTACGTCTTCCAGGCCCTCATATACTGGATCAAAGCCATGAACCAGCAGACAACTCTAGACACAACACAGATGGACCGCAAGAGGTACTGACTCCACTGGAATAGATGGACATGTTTACACTGACTCTTTCTCTGTCTTTTCTCCATTCCTCCATGGTTCCTCACCTCTGACCTTGGCTTCTTCTGCAATGCTTTTTGAGAAGGACATGAGGAATCAAGGAAAGCCTAATTGAGAAGGAGCCACTGACTCACATTAGAAAATGACCCGCATGTCAATGACCTGCATGTGATTTAACTCTATTCGTTTACCCCACAGGAGCCGAGAGATTCTGGAACTGGGACTGGACAATGAAGATTCTGAACATGAGAATGACGAGGACACCAATCAAAGTAAGTTAATCAAATTATGAATGATATGCTTTGATATTTGTATGTTCTATTTGAAGTGTTATCATACAGATGTCTTAACCTATTATTTTTCATCTGTTTGATTGAAAGCCGTTTTAAGAGTGAGTTACTAGTCCATTGCTATATGGAGCACTGTTAGGTTGTTTTCTGGTATTGGAAGGGAGACAAGCCAGAAGAAAGACAGTTGGGTAGAAACGAGGCAAAAAGTAGAGGGCAGCTCTCAACGGTATAGTTAAGATTAGACAAACAGTTTTGCCCGTTTTGAAGCACTTAAATCTGACATGACACTTAAACTGTTAGCTCAATCAGCCACCTTTAGTCACTGTTAGTGTTGTGAAAAAGTATTTGCCCCTTTTCTAATTTTCTCTGCTTTTGCATATTTTTGATACTGAATGTTGTCAGATCTTCAACCAAAATCTAATATTAGATAAAGGGTACCTGAGTAAACAAATAACACAATTACATACTTATTTTATTAACGAAAAGTGATGGAAAACCCAATGCCCTTGTGTGAAAAAGTAAGTGCCCCCTTACACTCAATAACTGGTTGTGCCACCATTCACTGAAATGACTCCAACCAAACGCTTCCTGTAGTTGTTGATCAGTCTCTCACGTCGCTGTGGAGGAATTTTGTCACACTCTTCCATGCAGAACTGCTTTATTAACTCAGCAACATTTGTGGGTTTTCAAGCATGAACTGCTCGTTTCAAGTCCTGCCGCAACAACTCAATTGGGATTAGGTCTGGACTTTGACTATACCAGGTATTCCCAAACTGGAGTATGTGCAATGCCGTCAGGGGTACGCCAAATAAAAGTGATTTCACACCAAAAAATATATAAATTCTTCACATTTTCAAACAGTACATTTTATATTAAAAAGAAAGGAGGACCAAGGCACTCTTCATATAATTGATTAAAATGCCTTTATTAGTATGGCATGTTCAATAGAAACAATGTTATTAAAAATCCGACGCGTTTCGGCTGCATGGCCTTCGTCAGGGAATACAAAGAAATAATACAATGTTCTCTTTTTAACAGCTTTTCCAATTAACCCTAATTTGAAGAGGGAGTGGTTAAAATTGATTGGACATACCTAGTAAGCAATACTATATACACTTTAAAGTGAAATACTGTAGCTATGTTATCATAAAAATTTAACTCCAAGCTAGAAGTATCAGAACACTTAGAAAGGTAGTTCTAACCTTAAATATGGCTGGGAGAAGTGTCAAGAATAAGAAAGCAATATATTCCATAGTACACTAGAACATAGCAAAACATGAACAACAAGAGTCTAAACATAGCTGAGGGAAATTGAGCAAAATGTCCACTAGATGACAGCAAATGTACCCATCACAACCCTACAGGAAGGGTGAGAAATCCATATCTTCATTTAAACCCGGGTATTTAGTGGCCTGTAGTTTGTAAATCCAAAAACTTTCCCTTTGGTTTAACTGTTTAAGACGGTCCCCTTTTCTAATAGAGGCCGGGATATGATCAATACCCATAGCTTGTAGGGAGGCAGGGTTGCCATGGTGTAAGGACTAGTAGTGCCTTGCCATGGGGTAGTCTTCATTGCCTACCCGTATGGCGTACTTGTGTTCCGCTAGGCGATCTTGTGTTCCGCTAGTCAAATAATTAACATCCAATCACATTAACCATTACTCTCTCGCAGGAAACCTTCTCTTGCGCAGACATTTAGAAATGAAACATGGCAATTTGAAAACTAAGCCAAGTTTTTTTTGAGCGAGAATAAAGACGACTTTCGTGTAGTAAGACATGTATAAAATCAACATACACCATTAATAAGAAGGGGCTAGAAGCGTCTTATATGGTGAGCTACCGAGTGGCTAGGACAGGCAAGCCACATACTATTGTGGAGGACTTAATTCTTCCTGCTGCTGGCTGGGACAATGCTGGGGGAAAAAGTCTGTATAGTTTTTTTAGGCCATCTTCATCACTTTTTCACGACACATCAGTGACATGGCAGGAGATGTTTTGAAACAATTACTCCTTCGTATATAAGCCAGTGAATTATGTGTTACGGCTGGATGAGTCAACAGACGTGGTGGGCCTGGCTCAGCTCCTGGTATATGTCCGTTACGTTTATGGGGGGTTAGTTAAGGAAGACATCCTCTTCTGCAAACTACTGGAAACCAGGACAACATGAGAGGATATTTTTAAGGTACTGGACAACTTTTTGACATCAAATGGACTTTGGTGGTCAAGATGTGTTGGTATCTGTACAGATGACGCAAAAGCCATGACAGGGAGACATAGTGGAGTGGTAATGCGCGGGCGAAGCAGTTGCTCCAGACGCCACTTGGGTACACTGCAGCATCCACCAAGAGGCTCTTGCTACCAAGGGAATGCCTGAATGCTTGAAATATGTTTTGGACACTACAGTGAAAATGGTTAACTTTGTTAAAGCAAGGCCCCTGAACTCTTGTGTATTTTCTGCATTATGCAATGATATGGGCAGTGACCATGTAACGCTTTTACAACATACAGAAGTGCGCTGGTTATCAAGGGGGAAAGTGTTGACACGTTTTTTGGAATTTAGAGATGAGCTTAAAGTTTTATTTACTGACCATAATTTTCACTTGTCTGACCGCTTGCATGAGGCCAGTTGTGTTAGAAACTCGTCATATCTGGGTAATGGTTTTTCTTGCCTGAATGACACAACTACGTATATTCAATGTGCGGGATAAAATTGAGGCTATGATTTAGAAGTTGGAGCTCTCTTCTGTCTGCATTAACAAGGACCACACACAGGTCTTTCAATCATTGTATGAGGTTTTTTTGTGTGCAAATGAACTCAAGCTTACGGAAAATGTCAAATGTGATATAGTGAATCACCTGAGTGAGCTGGGTGCCCAATTACACAAGTACTTTCCCGAAACGGACGACTCAAAAAACTGGATTCGTTATCCCTTTTTCATGCCCTGCCTCCAGTCCACTTACCGATACCTGAACAAGAGAACCTCATTGAAATTGCAACAAGCGATTCTGTGAAAATGTAATTTAATCAGAAGTCACTGACTAGGGCTGCGCTCAGTTTCTTGCCTTGGCAAATCGCGCTGTTAAGATACTGATGCCCTTTGCAACCATGTACCTCTGTGAGAGTGGATTCTCGGCCCTCACTAGCTTAAACTACATACAGGCACGGTGTGGAAGATGATTTAAGACTGCAATGTTGGATTGTATTGGAGAGAGTCAGAGTTATGTGCATCCTTTCAAGCACACACTTCTCATTAACCTGTGGTGAGTTAGTCACAATTTTTGATGAATAAGGTTTTATATGTAAGATGGTTAAATAAAGAGAAATGATTTGTGCCCTGGTCCTATAAGAGCTCTGTCACAACCCGGCTAGTGGGAAGTGACAAACTGACTCGTTCTTATGTTTAATCAATGTATTGTATAGTATGTGTGTGTGTGGCAGGCTTACAATGATGGCAAAGAAACAACATTTGAGTGCCCTGACCCTGGTGCTAGAGGGGGTACGCAGCTGGAGGTTGAATGTTTGAAGGGGTACGGGACTATAAAAAGTTTGGGAACCACTGGACTAGACCATTCCAAAACTTAAAATGTGTTGCTTTTTTGCCATTTTCATGTAGACATGATATGATATAATACATAAATAAAAATCAATTTCATGTCAAATAAATGAAACATGTTCAATTTGGTTTAAATAATGCAAAAACAGTGTTGGAGAAAGTAAAAGTGCAATATGTGCCATGTAAAAAAGCTAATGTTTAAGTTCCTTGCTCAGAACATGAGAACATATGAAAGCTGGTGGTTCCTTTTTAACATGAGTCTTCATTATTTCCAGTTAAGAAGTTTTAGGTTCTTGTTATTATAGGACTATTTTTCTCTATACCATTTGTATTTCATATACCTTTGACTATTGGATGTTCTTATAGGCACTATAGTATTGCCAGCCTAATCTCGGGAGTTGATAGGCTTGAAGTCATGAACTGTACTGTGCTTCAAGCATTGCGAAGAGCTGCTGGCAAACACAGGAAAGTGCTGTTTGAATGAATGCTTATGAGCCTGCTGCTGCCTACCACCGCTCAGTCAGACTGCTCTATCAAACCATAGACTTAATTATAACAACACACAGAAATACGAGCCTCAGGTCATTAATATGGTCAAATCCGTAAACTATCATTCCGAAAACAAAACATTTCCGTATTTTATCGAACGGGTGGCATCCCTAAGTCTAAATATTGCTGTTACATTGCACAACCTTCAATGTTATGTCATAATTATGTAAAATTCTGGCAAATGAATTACGGTCTTTGTTAGGAAGAAATGGTCTTCACACAGTTGGCAATGAGCCAGTCGGCCCAAACGGCTGCATATACCCTGACTCTGCTTGTACAGAACACAAGAGAAGTGACACAATTTCCCTAGTTAATATTGCCTGCTAACATGAATTTCTTTTAATTAAATATGCAGGTTTAAAAATATATACTTGTTTTGATTTTAAGAAAGGCATTCATGTTTATGGTTAGGTACATTGGTGCAACAAGTTATTTTTTTTGCGAATGCGCTTGTTAAATCATCACCTGTTTGGCGAAGTGGGCTGTGATTTGATGATAAATTAACTGGCACCGGATCGATTATTTGCAACGCAGGACAAGCTAGTTAAACTAGTAATATCGTCAATCATGTGTAGTTAACTAGTGATTGTTTTTTTTTTTTTTTATAAGACAAGTTTAATGCTAGCTAGCAACTTACCTTGGCTTCATGCTGCACTCACGTAACAGGTGGTCAGCCTGCCACAGTCTCCTCGTGGACTACAATGTAATCGGCGTCCATAAATGGCGATTTACCGATTTGTTATGAAAACTTGAAATCGGCCCTAATTAATTGGCCATGCCGATTTTTTTTTTTTTTTTTTTTTTTTTTTTTTGATTTTTTATTTATTTATTTTTTATTTTTTTAAATTGGTATACCTCTAATCTAAATATTATGTGTGAAATGCTTGATAGTGTATGTGATGTAAACAGAGGTCTACTTTCTTGGGGGCCTGAATATTGACTGGTTTTCATCAAGCTGCCCGCTCAAGAGGAAGCTTCTTATTGTAACCAGTGCCTGTAATCTGGTTCAGGTTATTAATCAACCTACCAGGGTGTTTACAAACACTACAGGAACACGATCATCCACATGTATCGTTCACATTTTTACTAATGCTGTAGAACTTTGTTCTAAAGCTATATCTGTACCCATTGGATGCAGTGATCACAATATTGTGGCTATATCCAGGAAAGCCAAAGTTCCAACAGCTGGGCCTAAAATAGTGTATAAGAGATCATACAAAAGATTTTCCTGTGATTCTTATGTGGAGGATGTTAAAAATATTTGTTGGTCTGATGTGATTAATGAGGAGCATCCAGATGCTGCACTTGATGAATTTATTATTATTGCTGCTTCCAATTATTGATAAACATGCACCTGTTAAGAAACTGACTGTTAGAACTGTTAAGGCTCTAAGAATTGAGGTATTGAAAAACTGTTTGAAAGAGATGGGGCAAAAGGAGTGGCTAATAAGTCTAACTGTACATCTGACTGGCTTACTTACTGCAAATTGAGAAATTGTGACCGAACTCAACACAAATAAACTTTATTATGAAGCCAAGATCAATGATATAAAGAATGATGGGAAAAAAACTGGAGTACTTTTCAATTTAATTATGGTCAGAAAGACATTCGACTCCATCTTTCATCGAATCAGATGGTTTATTCATCACAAAACCATTTCATGTTGCCAATCATTTTTGGCAAAGTGGGCAAACTTAGGCAGGAAGTGCCCACGTCAAACAGTGAGCAATTATATTCATGCATAAAAAAACATTATCAAAGAAAAGCAGTGCAATTTTGAATTTTGTAAAGTTAGTTTGGGAGAGGTGGAAAAATTATTGTTAATGATCCTTAATGACAAACCTCCTGGCATTGACAACTTAGATGGAAAGCTACTGAGGATGGTAGGAGTGGCTATAGTCAGCTATCAGTCATATTTTTAATCTGAGCCTAGAGGATAATCTTTGTCCTCAGGCCTAGAGGGAAGCCAAAGTACTTACGCTACCCAAGAGTGAAGCGGCCTTTACTGGTTCTAACAGCAGACCTATAAGCTTGCTGCCAGCTCTTAGCAAACTTGGAAAAAATTGTGTTTGACCAAATAAAATGCTATTTCGCTGTAAACAAATTAACAACAGACTTTCAGCATGCTTATAGAGAAGGGCACTCAACGTGTACTGCACTGATGCTTGGTTGAAAGAAACTGATAAGATTGTGGGAGCTGTACTATTAGATTTCAGTGCAGCCTTTGATATTATTGACCATAACCTGTTGAAAAACTTAAGTGCTATGGCTTTTCAACCTCTGTCATATTGTGGATTCAGAGCAATCTATCTAATAGAACTCAAAGGGTGTTCTTTAATGGAAGCGTCTCTGTCAAACGTGGTGTACCACAGGGCAGCTCTCTAGGCCCTCTACTCTTTTCTATTTTTATCAATGACCTGCCACTGGCATTAAACAAAGATATGTGTCCATGTATGCTGATGATTCAACCATATACACATCAGCAACCACAGCTAATGAAGTCACTGAAACCCTTAACAAAGAGTTGCAGTCTGTTTTGGAATGGGTGGCCAGTAATAAACTGGTCCTGAACATCTCTAAAACTAAGAGCATTGTATTTGGTACAAATCATTCCTTAAGTGCTATACCTCAGTTGAATCATCTGATAATGAATGGTGTGGTTGTTGAACAAATTGAGGAGACTAAATTACTTGGCGTTACATGAGATTGTAAACTGTCATGGTCAAAACATATAGATTCAATGGTTGTAAAGATGGGGAGAGGTCTAGCCGTAATAAAGAGATGCTCTGCATTTTTGACACCACACTCCAAAAAGCAAGTTCTGCAGGCTCTAGTTTTGTCTAATCTTGATTATTGTCCAGTCGTGTGGTCCTGTGATGCAAGGAAAGACCTAGTTAAGCTGCAGCTGTTCCAGAACAGAGTGGCACATTTTGCTCTTAAATGGAGTCAGAGGGCTGATATATAAATACTATGCATGCCGGTCTCTCTTGGCTAAGAGTTGAGGAGAGGCTGACTGCATCACTTCTTTTCATAAGAACCATGTTGAAAATCCCAAATTGTTTGCGTAGTCAATTTACACACAGCTCTGATGCGCACACACTTACCCCACCAGACATGCCACCAGGGGTCTTTTCATAGTGCCCAAATCCAGAACAAATTCAAGAAATGTACAGTATTATATAGAGCCCTTATTGCATGGAACTTCTTTCCATCTCATATTGCTCAAATAAACAGCAAACCTGGTTTTAAAACGCAGATAAAGCAACACCTCGCGGCAAAACACCTCTCCCCTGTTTGACCTAGATAGTTAGTTTGATATGTTGGCTACGTGTGCCTTTTTAAAAATGTATGTAGTTCTGTCCCTGAGCTGTTCTTGTCTAATGATGTTCTTCTGTATTATGTTTCATGTTTTGTGTGGACCACAGGAAGAGTAGCTGCTGTTTTTGCAACAGCTAATGGGGGATCCTAATAAAATACCAAATACCATCACGGTCACCTAATCATCCCCAGCTTACAATTGGCTCATTCACCCCCCCTCCCCTGTAACTATTCCCCAGGTCGTTGCTGTAAATGAGAATGTGTTCAGTCAACTTACCTGGTAAAATAAGGGTTAAATAACAAATAAACATGCTTGACCATTGGTTAAAGTTCTTACTGTGGAATGCAATGTTTGGTTTTCGCCAGGCATAATGGGACCCATGTCATCCAAAAAGTTATACTTTTGACTCATCTGTCCATAGAACACTCATTCTTCAGGTGCTTTTTGGCAAAATTGAGCCAACTTTTTTTCCCCCATTATGTCTGGCGAAAACCAAACACTGCATTCCACAGTAAGAAACTCCTACCAACGGTCAAGCATGGTGATGGTTTGGGGATGCTTTGCTGCCTCAGGACCCGGATGACTTGTCTTAATAGAAGGAATCATGAATTCTGCTCTGTATCAGAGAATTCTACAGGAGAATGTCAGGCCATCCGTCTGAGTTGAAGCTGAAGCGCATCTGGGTCATGAGGCAAGAAAATGATCCAAAATACACAATCAATTCTACATGAAAATGGTTAAAAAGCAACACATTTTGAATGGCCTAGTCAAAGTCCAGACCTAATCCCAATTGAGACGACATTGTGGCAGGACTTGAAACGAGCAGTTCATGAAGCCACAAATGTTGCTGAGTTAAAAAGGTCTGCATGCAAGAATGGGCCAAAATTCCTCCACAGTGACGTGAGTGACTTAACAACTACAGGAAGCATTTGATTGCAGTCATTGCAGTTAAAGGTGGCACAACCAGTTATTGAGTGTAAGGGGGCAATTACTTTTTCACACAGGGGAATTGGGTGTTGCATCACTTTGTTAACCAAAATGTGTACTTATTTTAATTATTTGTAAGCTCAGGTTCCCTTTATCTAATATTAGGTTTTAGTTGAAGATCTGATAACATTCAGTAGCAAAAATAGAGAAAATCAGAAAGGGAGCAAATACTTTTTCACGTCACTGTTGGTCATGGCTCTCCAAACCTGTTCACGGAGAGCTACCCTCGTCGGTTTTCTCTCCGACCCCAGTTAAGTAACCTGATTCAGATTATCAACTAGCTAATTATTAGAATCAGGTGCGTGTGATTACAGTTGCCGTGAACCTACAGGACGGTAGCTTTCCAGGAACTGTTGAAGAGCCCTGATGTAGGTGATGGGTAGTTTTTTGGTCAGTCTTTCCTTGTTGGCTAGTCTTTCCCAGTGGTCTTTTGCAGTGTGGAGAAATGCAGGGAAGCAGTGCTGACCTCTCTCCCTCTCAGGTTCCACGCTCCAGGATAAGGAGGATGACCCAGTCCCTGCTGAGATGGGACAGAACCACCCGTTCTTCCGGCGCTCTGACTCCATGACCTTCCTGGGCTGTATCCCCCCCAACCCCTTCGAGGTCCCCCTGGCTGAGGCCATCCCCCTGGCAGACCAGCCTCACCTCTTGCAGGTTAGCACATTTTTCATTTGCACTGACCGGTATAGGTCGTTATCAATAAAACGTCACAATACAGTGCAGAGCGTTACGGTCCAGCTCGACTAAAACCATTGACAACTACATGCTGTTTTTTAAGGGATTGTAAAATAAATGTTAACTATTTGGTTTTTATATCATCACCTACTGAAGAGTATAGTCAGAACTACACAGTTTAGATTATTCCACATTTAGCTCTATCATCAGAGTTATACAGCAAGTAACTGCATGCTTGTCATGATCAGTCAACGTCAATTGATCATGTATTTTCAGATTCGTCAGGGTAGCCTATCATTTGGCATGTAGCTAGCTAAGTTTCACTTGGCTTGCTTCATCAGAGGTTAGGCTTTTGGAAGAGCTTGACATCGGCAAGTCCTTGTCAAATTGTCATTCGGACTACTGTCTTCACCTCTATAGATGCCAAGCAAATGAAACGATAGACTTTTAGTTTATCCCCTGAAAGTTAGCTTGTTAACTAGCCATTTTGATGTCATCTGTTATTGGCTAGCCAATTTGACATGGTCCATAAATCATGTCTGTCAGCAGCAATTGTGATTAAACACCAAAAAAAATGTTAAAGGGTTAATGTTAGCTAACTTCACTAGGTAGGTCTACGTTGGTTGGAGAAAAAAGTACATAAGGTCTACTTACCACTATGTTTAGCCAAGTGTACAAAGTTTGTACCTGTGGCTTGCAAAGTAAGTCATTATCAGCTAACGATAGGCTTACATCGGCAAATGCGCCCTTCTGCTGTTTGACAAGCAGAGCCCACAAAGGATGGTGAAGTGAACCTAAAACCTCTCATACTTATCAGGTATAGTTCACTTATAATTCAATTATCCAATTAATGGTGGCCAATATTGAGATATTGTGAGTCTACCTTCACGTATCTGAAATTACATGTTCAATTGATGTTTACCGATCATGACAAGCATGCAGTTACTTGCTGTATAACTCTGACAGAGCTAAATGTGGAATAATCTGAACTGTGTAGTTCTGACTATACTCTTCAAGAGGTGATGGTATTAAAACCAAATAGTTATAACATTTATTTAACAACCCCTTAAACGGACTTTAGTTGTCAATGGATTTAGTGGAGCTGGGGGGTCTCCTTGCCCCCCAGCAGGCAAATCGAACGTTCGGCACCTTAGTGTAACATTTGATTGGTAACTACCTATAAGAGAAATTCAAATAACAAAGTGGAATTCAAGTGACATGTGCAGGTGAAGTCCTAACGGACTCCCAAAACAGCCTGTGTTACGACAGTAATTATGTTAATACACAGCTATAGAGCTTCTTTGCCTACTTATACCTTTATGGAGCAAGCTGTGCAATCTAGTCTAGAAGTCAATAAATCCACCACTACCAATACGTTGATAATCTGTTTTTTACTTTGTTACAATAATATGACACTGCAACTTATTTTACATTTTTCTACCTCCCAGCCCAATGCAAGGAAGGAGGATCTGTTTGGCCGTCCTAGTCAGGGCCTGTACTCGTCCTCGTACACAGCAAGCAAAGGCCTGGCCGAGGCCACCCTGGACCGCAGCTGCCTGGAGGTTAACATGGGCTCCTCTCAGGTATACATAACGCACTGCCCGCCCTGACAACACACCAGCCCTGCTCTAATACTCTTATCATGCATCCTTCCTTTATCCCTCATCCCTTCAATCAACATGCATCCTTTCCTCATCCCCCCCTTCCCTGCTTTCTTGGAAGAATCACTGGCCTAACATGACTGGATTGGTGAAAGCAATGCAATCTGGAAAGCTTGCTAACGCCAATCCATGTTAGATCAGTGATTAGTGCTTCATGGAAGGAAAAAGAGGAAGGAGAGATGCATGAAATTATTGGAGCAGGGCCACAGTCTTCACAGTACATTTCCATCCTAAAACAAAAACATTCATTATAGCACCATTCATTAGAACCACAGCTGTGTTGTCCCCATGGATCCCACAGATCCTACCCACCAAGATGTCCTACTCAGCCAACCTGAAGAACGTGATGAGTATGGAGACTAGTCAGCGCGGCCGAGAGGACCAGCCCATGGACCAGGAGCTAGTGGCTCCAAAGCCAGGCCCCTCACCCCACGACCTAGCTGCCCAGCTGAAGAGCAGCCTCCTGGCTGAAATAGGCCTCACTGAGAGCGATGGACCCCCGCTCCCTTCCTTTAGGTATGGTGCATGTGTCTTAGTGGCTAGTAAATAAATGAAAATCCCATCTAGGTTTGCTTTCTCAGTTCGCTCTCGATTTGCTTTAGTAAGGAAACAATGAATATAGTTATATAGTAAGGAAACAAAGAATATAGCTTATATAAATAAAAATGTTCCCCACTCAATTCTCTCCCTCTCTTTGCCTATTACAACTGCATATGTAAATGCTCCTTACTCTCCCGTCTTTGGTATTAACAAGGACGTAACATCGTTGTGCCTTCTGTGTTCTCTAGACCCCACTGTAATATTAACCAGGAAGTATATCATCTCTGTCCTCTCCAGACCCCACTGTAGTTTTATGGGGATGGTGATCTCCCATGACATGCTGCTGGGCCGCTGGCGTTTGTCTCTGGAGCTGTTCGGACGCGTCTTCATGGAGGATGTTGGAGCAGAGCCTGGATCGGTATGCACACTCAGGGATTGGTGTTGAAACACTTATATTTACAGTATTTCTCTAACCTCAAACCATTAATACAATGAAATCCACAAAAATATACAGCTAGACACAAAATAAAGAAAAATACCATTATCAAGATTGGCCAGAAAGTTTGAATTGCCTGGCTGAGCTGTTGAACAGCGCATTGATCCTTCAAATGGAACTGTTAAGGCTTTACCTGTGGATTATCGTGAATAACTAATGGCTATCAACCAATCAGAATCCCGGATCCAAATGTAAGTTTTTATTACAGTAGACGAGTCACTAAGGCACTACAGATTTCTGTCCCCAGATCTTGACAGACAAACATGTAATAAAGAAAAGTACAATTACCAAGATGAGATCAGGACTAAAAAAAAACATCTGTTAAACATTAGAAACAGTTGAAGATCTAACCAGACATTTAATCCTGCCTGTCTGATCCCGTCTCCAGATCCTGACCGAGTTGGGGGGCTTTGAGGTGAAGGAGTCTAAGTTCCGCCGGGAGATGGAGAAACTCCGTAACCTCCAGTCCCGTGACCTGGCCCTGGAGGTGGACCGTGACCGTGACCAGCTGATCCAGCAGACCATGAGGCAGCTCAACACCCACTTTGGCCGGCGCTGCACCACCACACCCATGGCTGTGCACCGCGTCAAGGTCACCTTCAAAGACGAGCCGGGCGAGGGTAGTGGTGTGGCCCGTAGCTTCTACACGGCCATCGCTCTGGCCTTCCTGTCCAATGACAAGCTGCCCAACCTGGACTGTGTGCAGAGCGTCAGCAAGGGCATGCAGGCCAGCAGTACGTGTCATCACGATTACAACTCAAGTATGACATTGAGTATGAAACTACTAGCGTCAATTTATGAATTACTTAACTCAAATGGCAGTTTAACATGGTGGTGGTGATAACTTACTACTACCACCACTCTGGGGGAAGCAAGAGGAATTTCAGAATAGAACAGAGATATACATCTTTCCTAAAGTCTCCCTCTGTGTGTAGATCTGATGCAGCGGCTGAGGAACAGAGACCGGGAGAGGGAGCGGAGGAGTGGAGGGCTCCGAGCCGGCTCTAGGAGAGACCGAGACAGGTGAGACATACCTCCCTGCCCACCAACCCTGTGGTTGTAGTGTGTTGTGGGCTATTAGGACATGTTGCCTTTCAGAAAACATTTGACCATCTGTTAATGTGTTAGGCTGGAGTTACACAAAGCCACCTTTAAGCAAATTTTGTTGCATTTAGAGGTCGCAAGTGACGTCTCAAGCAACTTTGCTGATACACTAAGTAACTCAAACGTGATTGAAATTGTGTGCAACAGCCAATCAAATTGAAGCTGCATTGTCATATGGTTTGAGAAGTCGTAACTCACCTAATGTCATCTGCTGCAGTACATCATGATTTTACTCAATTGTTTATTCAACCGCATGGTTATTGTATAAGAATGGATTTGGACAAAATGCTGGCTGTACAATTTAGCTAGATAGTCAAAATGAAAATGTTATTTAGCTAGCTAGCAACGAGCTAACCAAGCTAGCAATGAACGAAGCTAGCTAGTGCAGTTCATGTTGAACATTTTTAGTTGAAACTGGTCTGAGAGGTCTGGGTTCACTTCAAAAATTACATTTATTGACTACCAAACCATGTACCTTAACCATGACTTCCCATAATGCCAATATTTATTTACAGCTCCCGTTTGGCTAATGTCTCTTCTACCAACCTTGATCGCGGTTCCCGCAGCACTGACAGCTGTGTTGACATGACAACTGGGTCGGAGTTCCGAACCTTCAAATGGATCATGTGCGAAGCATTCATTTTGATTGGCTGTTGCTTGCAACTAGTGCACAAAGTTGAATTTTTTGGAACTTGATGCAACCACGTTGTAGATTAATTGCTTATCAGTTGCTGGGGGTGTTACACAAAGCAATCCAAATGCAACATAGTTTGAAAGTTATAACTATAGCCTTATACATCTCACCACTGAAAAAATAAAATGTACACTACTGAGCTGAGCCGAGCCTAGCTGACCTGGTTACGCATCCACCATAGTTTCTGGCCTGCACTGCATTGTCTCACGTCGGATAACATGGCGGCCGTCTGCACTGATCTGTCTGATCTCGCAAAAACTCATGGGATAGCTGAAAAGAAGTCCGGCTACAATATGCTGTCCTAACATTAAAAAATGTTACCACGGTGTGACATCGTCCACTGAACCCTCTTTCATCCTCGAGTCAGTTAATCTTACCAAAAACTATAAACCTGTAGCTAATGTTTAACAAAAATGTAATGAGCAAGTCTTCACAACCTAATTCTATTTCTAGCGAAGGTGTATTGTGGTGGTAGAATCCGTATTTATGAAATTCTATATGTACGAACATTCCTAATCCATCCATATGAAAAGACAAGGATGCTGACACCAGTTCACACACTCAATGCTGAAAACTCCCTCTAGCTCTAGCAATGCACATGAGTTTTCATGCTATCTGTTCTGCTGTGATAAGCGCGCTGAGTTCTACAGCACAGCTGACTGCTCTCTGCAACGTTATCGTGTTGGCCAAATGTTACAAAGTAGCGAGGCACAATGGCAGCTGTCAATCAGATGCATGCAGATTTCTTAGAACAGTTCAATAACTTTGGTTCTGTACTTCATCAACAAGCTGTTAAACTAGATACTGTGTGACCATTCAAACAAGCTTGTACTGGGCTGTTAGCTGGATCATGGTTTGCCGTAGTAGCCAGTGAGCTACCGAGAGCGGAGCAATTTTCAGAATTAGGTACTACTGTTAAGCGGATGAGCAAAATCAAAATTTTATAGATGAGTTCCACGTCCTACAAGACCGATCGGTTGAGGGACCAGCGTTGCGTAGGAGTGACGCGATCTGGCGTAAGACAATGGCCTGCACTGGCCAGTTTGGTTCGGGTCGGCACGATGGTGTAGAACGTTTGAGGGTGCAAGCTAACCTTCCCTTCTGTGTGTGTGTTCCAGGGACTCGAGGAGACAGCTGTCCATTGACACCCGGCCCTTCAGGCCAGCCTCGGAGGGGAACCCCAGTGATGAACCTGACCCCCTGCCTGCCCACAGACAGGCCCTGGGAGAGAGGCTGTACCCCCGTGTCCACGCTATGCAGCCGGTACCTACCAGCTTTATATATATATATATATATATATATATAATACTGTATGTGATGGGTGGTGAATGAGTGAAAACCTCAGGACTGTCTACATAATGTGACTGACTGGTGTTGTTCCTTCCTCTCCAGGCATTTGCCAGTAAGATCACAGGGATGCTGCTGGAACTCTCCCCAGCCCAGCTGCTGTTGCTCCTGGCCAGTGAGGACTCTCTCAGGGCCAGGGTGGAGGAGGCCATGGAGCTGCTCATTGCACATGGAAGGTATAGTACAGTGTCTTATTCACCACTCTAATTTTGTTCTCAAAATGGCACCCTACTCACAGTGCACTACTTTTGACCAGTGCCCCAAATGCTATATAGGGAATAGGGTGCCGTTTGGGACGCATCGTCACCCTACACAATTTCAAGGATGCCCTCTTGGCCAGGTCTCCCTTGTGAAAGTGTTTTTTTTTAACCTCCAATAGGACAACCTGGTTTGATTAAAAATAAAGGATACACTGACTAAAACCCCTCTCTCCTTCCACAGGGAAAATGGTGCTGACAGCATACTGGACCTGGGTCTCCTGGAGGCTCCTGAGAAAGCACAGGTAAGCTTCAGCTCTCTGTCTCCGGTCCCAGCATGCCTCAGCTCTGTGGTCCAGGAACACAAGTCATTAGACATGCCTGTAAGAAAGTTGTATGAAGAATAAAAGGAATGTGGCTTAGGACATTCATTTACTAGTTAGATTTCTCTGAATGTGGCTGTTTTTAGAGGTTTACTACAGCATAATATAAATATTCACCTCATGATCACCCACTGATATTATGCTCTAATAGTAACAGAGGGTATATAGGGGACTGTTTTAATGTCAACATTTCAGCCTTAGCAACCTTTCTCAATACCAGTCACTTATATTTTACTGGGTGGCACTGATTTTCATTATTTTACGCTGTAATAACAATATCATTTGTCAATTATTGTCAATTGTGAATAAAGTTCCTCATTTTCCTGGTTGTAGCAGCAGGAGAACCGTAAGCGTCATGGCTCCACCCGCAGTGTGGTGGACATGGAGCTGGACGACCCTGAAGACGGAGATGACAACGCTCCCCTGTTCTACCAGCCCGGGAAGAGAGGCTTCTACTCTCCCCGGCCCGGCAAGAACACGGAGGCCAGGCTCAACTGCTTCAGGAACATCGGCAGGTAAGTCTTAGCATCCTGTTTCCTTTATAGTGCAACCAGGACCCATAGGGAATAGGGGGCCATCTGGAGTGCAGCCAATATTTACTTGTATTCAGGGATAAAACAACTAAATATTATGTAGCCTACCTCAAAGAATTTCCAAGTATTTAATTTTTTTTACATCTATTTTTTTCTTCTCCAGAATACTAGGGCTGTGTCTGCTGCAGAATGAGCTCTGTCCAATTACCTTGAACAGACATGTCATCAAGGTGCTGCTCGGCAGAAAGGTAATGAGTACCACTGTTATATGGGCACCGTTGTACACTGCTATATGGAAACCGCTGTATCTGGACTTGTACACGGATATAGTTCTCATCAGTATGTGTGTGTCTGTGAGCAGGTGAACTGGCATGACTTTGCCTTCTTTGACCCGGTAATGTACGAGAGCCTGCGGCAGTTGATCCGTCACTCTCAGGCTGGAGAGGCGGAAGCTGTCTTTGCAGCCATGGACCTGGCCTTTGCCATAGACCTGTGTAAGGAGGAAGGGGCTGGACAGGTAAAGATAACTCATGGGGAGAATATTTCACATAGTCAACTCAGGAAGATTTTCAGTCCCGATTTTTTTTTTGTTTGTTTTTTTTTTGTTTTTTTTTATTTTTATATTTCATTATTTTCGTTATATTTTTGCAATTGCCTCTGACTGCATGCTCTGGTTTTAATGCACTCTGTCGCAACTGTCATTTCACTGTACTTGTGCATGTGACATTAAACATTCGAAACTGCAATGTTTTGCATTTATCAGAAGTTGACTGTTTTGAAAAGCCTTCTATTGTGACAGAATGTTATGAAACATGGCATTATATTATTAACATGCCGCCTGCTGTCCATGGCTATATCAGGTGGAGCTGCTGTCAGGTGGGGTCAACATGCCTGTGACTCCTCTCAACGTTTACGAATACGTGAGAAAGTACGCCGAACACAGGATGCTGGTGGTTGCCGAGCAACCTCTTCATGTGAGTTGTACAGTAATGTGGCACTGTATACAAGTGAATTACCATTTTCTATAATAAGGGGAACCAAGTGGGGCATTCTGTATTGAGTTAGGTCTTAAGTTAGCCTGGTCCCAGATCTGTTTTTATTTTTGGCATGACAATGACCATAGGAGTTTCCAAAACAGAATATTGGAAACCAGTCCAGTCTAAAGCTGGAGAAGGGATAAACCTAGATGTGTACAGGGACCATATTGTAGCGTGTACATGTATATGAGATCTCAGCTGATAAGAAAGGGAAGGGTGTGTACTGTAATGATGTTGACGTTTAATGTTAATACGGTTTTGTCTCTCTCAGGCGATGAGGAAGGGTCTGTTGGATGTCCTTCCAAAGAATGCCCTGGAGGACTTGACAGCTGAGGACTTCAGGCTGCTGGTCAACGGCTGTGGAGAGGTCAACGTGCAGATGCTCATCAGCTTCACTTCCTTCAATGATGAATCTGGTACAAAGACCTTGGCCCGTATTCACAAAGAATCTCAGAGTATGAGTGCTGATGTAGGATCAGTTTTGCCTTTTTGATCACAATGAATAAGATAATATGGACAGGGAGACCTGATCCTAGAACTGTAAAACCTGGATGTATTTAGTTTTCTTTTGGTTATTGATCCTCACCCTTACACTTTTTTAGCTATGCAGTTAGAAGTCTTGTAACAAAGTTTGTACTTTTACATGACTTAAATGTGTTTTGAGTTTATGGTTGATGATTGAGTCACTTATTTTTGTTATCCCACTCTGAATCTCAACAGGGGAAAATGCTGATAAGTTGTTGCAGTTTAAACGCTGGTTTTGGTCCATCGTGGAGAAGATGAGCATGACTGAGAGGCAAGATCTGGTAAGAAATTATTTTCACTACCTGATGCAGTCCCAGTTTATTACATGTCATTTTTATCTGCACAATCTCTAATATAAATTCCAATACAATCTGATTCCTCTCCCTCTCTGCAGGTGTACTTCTGGACCTCCAGTCCGTCTTTGCCAGCCAGTGAGGAAGGCTTCCAGCCCATGCCCTCCATCACCATCAGGCCTCCGGACGATCAGCACCTGCCCACGGCCAACACCTGCATCTCGCGCCTCTACGTGCCACTCTACTCCTCCAAACAGATTCTAAAACAGAAACTCTTACTAGCCATTAAGACCAAGAACTTTGGTTTTGTGTAGAGGTTGACAAACATGTTTACCTGTTATGTAATATTTACCTAGTTCCATTTTTGTAGATTTGTTTTTTGTCTATACAATTTTATGGAATTTGAAGAAAATACAAAAATGCTGTCGCTCCCCTGGCGGTTATTTTGTTTGTGTTGTGAACACAGACAGCTTGTTCTTATTTTATTTTTAAGAAAAAAATTAGTTCTGAAGGTAATATACATTCCTGCATTGGCTTTGTAAAGTTGAAGCACTCCGCTCTATTGGCTTAAAACTTTACTTCCCAGGAATTTGGCTCAACAGCAAACTGTGTGCCGAAGCTCAGCCAAAGAGGATCGCAGTAGAAGTATTTAAAAAGTAAAAGTATTAAAAAAAACACTGTGATTATGATTTTGTTCCTTGCCCTAAACAGAATACTTACTATCACTGACAGTTCGCTGCTGCCTTGGTGGAAAGTAATTATTTTTCTTGTATAGGGGGAGTAGGGAGTTTCAAAATAAACTTGGATGCAAATTATCTCTTTAGTCTCTTGATTGTTGTAGAATGTATTTCTGAATATGGTTTAAATCGATGACCTCACAATAAGTGCTAGGCATGCTGATAACCTGGTTTTGAGAATTTAAGACTGCAATGATTTAGAAAGCGCAAATACATCCAAGCATACAATAAAACAGGCCACACACTCCACTTGACCAGGTGGACAGCTAAGGTTCAGTTTGGTTCAAGATATGTGATTTACCATTGAGCATAGCTTTAAATCAAATATACTGATAACTAACCCCAATTAATCTGTTCTGGTCCAGGACCATCATTCTTTGTCTGTATGAGGAAATTCGTCATGATTTCAGAGGGACTCCTCCTTCCATGACGTTACACCAATCGTAGAGCGGGATGCTGCTAAGCGCTGCCTTTTTTTCTGTTGCTCCTTGAAATCAACCTTCTTGCTTTATCAGTGGGCAAGAAACCGGTTCATCAGTCATACGAGCTGGACACAGCTAGTTATACGACGGACTCAAATGTTACATGAGTGACAGCTAGCTAACGCGTTAGCGATGATCGTGGTTTTATTGTTTGCCCTGTCAACCGTTATTTTTAGCCAGCTAACGTTAACTTTTGTATATTCTGTCAATCATTGAGATCAACCCAAATGGCAGAGAACTGGCAGGACGCGACCTGTCAACAGGTCAAGTTGATAGCAGGTCGCCTGAATGAGCTTCTTTCCACTGGCCTAGACCTCTTGCACTCAGAACTCGGGTTGGATTTTGGAGTGAAGCCCGAGATTCCGCCATGGTTGATCTTCTTAGCAGCGTGCATTGGGCTCGTGCTAATGGTGGCTATGTGGGCCTCCGCATGTCGCGGGCTCTTAAAGAAGCGACCGACCATAATTGAAGTTGAGACCGTTGAAAGCACTAAACTAGCTCCTATCAAGGTGGCAAAAGCAGAGGAACCGAAAAAAAAGAAAAGAAAACCTACAGAAAAGGTAACGTTTTCAATGTTGGCTTACTAGCTAATTTTGACAGCTCTGTCAGTGGCTAGCTAGTAGTAGCCGACATTCGCATGATTAGGCTAGCTAGATTAAACTGTCACATGAGCCAAACTAATATTTGTTTTTAAATTCAGCCTTGTCTTCTCCTTTGCCCCACAGAAATCACAGCCAAATGGTAGTGTAGTTGCTGAGCTACAAGAGGAAGTCAGAGCGACTGAAGAAGACAACCTGCCAGTAGTGCCACATCATTCTCCTCAAATCAAGACAGAAAAGGCTTCTGAGGTAGGCCTAATGTTGCTTGTAGAGGCAGATGCTTGTATGCTATCCTGGGAGACTAGTGAAAGAGTTGAATCTGTTGTATACAACGGACTTTGTTTTGTATGTAAAATAATTTCAGATCTGCTTGGTTATAGCTAGCTACATAATATCCACATTTCTGCACTAAACATGCCTTGAAGATGAGAACCGGCCTTATGGCGTGTGTAGTGGAGTTTTACTAGTGATGATGTGGCTTTTAGACTAGAGGCCTGCCTCCCTTAGGACGCTTACTGTCCTGTGACGTGCAGGGTCTGGTTGCCAGATTTTAATTTGCAGATGTAGCAAATCCTAAAGGATGGGACCGATGGCTTCCTTCCTTAGCTAGTGTCAAGTGTGGACGTGTATGTGATTTCATTTGTTTATTTTGACCTAGCTTGACCGTGTTGACTTGATTGAGTGACTTTAATAACATGGGGTTTCAGTTCTAATGGTGCAGGGGGGATGCATCTGTATGTTACCACTTTCGCTTTCTTTGCCTTGTAGCATTAATCCACCATACATGTTGAATTCTATATGTTTAGCTAAAGAAGACTAAGAAGAAGCAGAAACAGGCAGTAAAGGAGGCTAAGAAGACTTCTTCTCATGGCAAGGAATCAGAGGAAGGTACGTCATAAAGCACCACCACTAATATCACCAACTGTTTCAATCATTTGTGCCTAGCAAAACGCAGTTGGGACTTACATTTACAGATAATTATTACATCCTTGCAGAGAAATTTAAATTATTCATATTTTTGTTAGTCTATGAATGCATGATTGATTGAGTCTATCTGACCAGGATTTTTTTTGGGGGGTGGGGAGCACTGCTCTAGGATCTGCGTTCTCCCTTTCCAAACTTACCTTAACATTAGCATTATTCCACAAGACGGATGGATCAGCTCCTAGAGAGATCACCTATGGTTACAAATATCGAGGCGGCTTATTCTAATGCTTACCCTATAATGCACTAAATTCAGATTGTGCACATGTTACACCATGAAATGTATATAAAAATGTATCGGTAGCTTACAAATAGCTAAATAAAACTAAATTGCATTAACATGAACTTGATTTCCATATCATTAAAATATATACAGTTGAAGTCGGAAGTTTACATACACCTATGCCAAATTTATTTAAACTCCGTTTAAACTCCTGACATTTAATCCAAGTAAAAATTCCCTGTTTTAGGTCAGTTAGGATCACCACTTTATTTTAAGAATGTGAAATGTCAGAATAATAGTAGTGATTTATTTCAGCTTTTATTTCTTTAATCACATTCCCAGGGGGTCAGAAGTTTACATACACTCAATTAGTATTTGGTAGCATTGCCTTTAAATTGTTTAACTTGGGTCAAACATTTTGGGTGGCCTTCCACAAGCTTCCCACAATAAGTTGGGTGAATTTTGGCCCATTCCTTCTGAGAGAGCTGGTGTAACTGAGTCAGGTTTGTAGACCTTGCTCGCTCACACTTTTTCAGGTCTGCCCACAAATGTTCTATAGGATTGAGGTCAGGGCTTTTTGATGGCACTCCAATACCTTGACTTTCTTGTCCTTAAGCCATTTTGCCACAACTTTGGAAGCATGCTTGGGATCATTGTCCATTTGGAAGACCCATTTGTGACCAAGCTTTAACTTCCTGACTGATGTCTTGAGATATTGCTTCAATATATCCACAATTTTCTTTCCTCATGATGCCATCTATTTTGTGAAGTGCACCAGTCCCTCCTGCAGCAAAGCACCCCCACATCATGATGCTGCCACCCCCGTGCATCATGTTTGGGATGGTGTTCTTTGGCTTGCAAGCCTCCCCCTTTTTCCTCCAAACATAATGAAGGTCATTATGACCAAACAGTTATATTTTTCTTTCATCAGACAAGAGGACTTTGCTCCAAAAAGTACGATCTTTGTCCCTATGTGCAGTTGTAAACTGTAGTCTTGCTTTTTTATGACGGTTTTGGAGCAGTGGCTTCTTCCTTGCTGAGCGGCCTTTCAAGTTATGGCGATATAGGACTAGTTTTACTGTGAATATAGATACTTTGTACCTGTTTCCTCCAGCATCTTCACAGGGTCCTTTGCTGCTGTTCTGGGATTGATTTGCACTTTTCGCGTCAAAGTACATTCATCTCTAGGAGACAGAACACGTCTCCTTCCTGAGCGGTATGACGGCTGCGTGGTCCCATGGTGTTTATACTTGCGTACTATTGTTGGTACAGATGAACGTGGTACCTTCAGGTGTTTGGAAATTGCTCCCAAGGATGAACCAGACTTGTGGAGGTCTACAATTTTTTTTCTGAAGTCTTTGCTGATTTATTTTGATTTTCCCATGATGTCAAGCAAAGAGGCACTGAGTTTGAAGGTAGGCCTTGAAATACATCCACATGCACACCTCCAATTGACTCAAATTATGTCAATTAGCCTATCAAAAGCTTCTATAGCCATGTCATTTTCTGGAATTTTCCAAGCTGTTTAAACACTGTCAATTTAGTGTATGGAAACTTCTGACCCACTGGAATTGTGATACACTGAATTATAAGTGAGTGGTCTGAGGCAGTCGTTAAATAACGAGCATTTTCAAGAGCAACTTTAGATATGATGGTTTTGGGAAACAGCTTGGAGATGTAACGGTGTTCCTAAGAAGGTTCTAACGATGAACATAGTTTTGAGATGCTTTTGGGAAACCGGACCCAGAGCCTTGACATTCTAACAGTGGATTTGAACATGAGATGTAGGCCTATTTAACTTCCTCCTACTAACTTGCCCCATGTCTCTATCAGTATCAGGCACCTGGGAGACCAAGATCAGTAACAAGGAGAAGCGTGAGCAGCGCCGTAAAGACAAGACCACTGGTGACGGGTCAGGGAGCCCTGGAGGAGTGGATCCTCTGCATAGTACTCCTCCCACAGAGTCAACCAAGGCCAGCCCTAAAGCTGCAGCCCCTGGGTCTTGCTCTGAGAAGAAGGAAAAGAAGAAAGGTAAAGCTAGCTCGGTCTAGCTAGGTCTATCACCTTATGGTATACCTCTGCTGGCAAAAGGCTGCAGCTGAGCAGGACTGAGCTTGGTTAAAGACTCACACACTTACACAAACTTTCTGTAAACAGCAGTGGTGTAAAGTACTTAAGTAAAAATACTTTAAAGTACTATACTTAAGTAGTTTTTTGGGGTATCTGTACTTTACTCTACTATTTATATTTTTGACTACTTTTACTTCACTACATTCCTTAAGAAAATATTGTACTTTTTACTCCTTACATTTTCCTTGACACCCAAAAGTGCTCGTTATATTTTGAATGCTTAGCAGGATGGGAAAATTGTCAAATTCACTCACTTATCAACCGAACATCCCTGGTCATCCCTACTGCCTCTGATCTGGCGGACACACTAAACACACATGCTTTGTTTGTAAATTATATCTGAGTGTTGGAGTGTTCCTGGTTTTCTGTAAATTAAAAAAAAAAAAAGAAAATGGTGCCATCTGGTTTGCTTAATATAAGGAATTTATACTTTTTATTTTTGATACTTAAGTATATTTTAAACCAAATACTTTTAGACGTTTACTCAAGTAGAATTTTACTGGGTGACTTTTACTTGTTATTTTTTTTAAGGTTCTTTACTTTTACTCAAGTATGACAGTTGACCAGGTGGACAGCTAAGGTACTTTTTCCACCACTAGTAAACAGACTAATTTGTCATCCAGGGAGACTGCTACTCTCTGTCTTCTCCTGTTATTGAGTTCTGCTGGTTCCCTGTTGGTCAGACCTGCTATAAGTACAGACCCTGGAGGACTCTGAGCCCAGAGAGAGAGAGGTGCTGCTTGTCAACTGCTCTGTTTAGCCTAGAATCCAAACTGACATGCGTTTTACCACTGAAACAATAGAAACTGAGCATATCGGTTTGGATTCCAGGCTACTGCTCTTTTTGTGTTGACCTGCTATCCCTTTGCAAATAGGAAATATAAATGTATATGGAAATATAGCTACAGCCTTGCCTTTTTAACATCTGTCATTTCCACAGGAGAATCCTCCAAATCCAAAGCTGAGAAAGCAGATGCTGTCGCTGCTGTTGCTGAAGTCAGACCTCAAGGTAAAAATATACATATCCATTAAAATTGGCATCTGATTAAGGGTTAGGAGAGAGGTTCATGAAAGGGTGAAATCAAATCATATCCCATTTTAAGAAAACAAATTAGCTACATGCTCTTACTTGTACAGTACTTGGTTGGAGTCCTTTTCTTTGGCACACTATTTAAAGTGGTGCCAATGTGTGGATGTTCTTGAAGGTTGTTAAATGTGTGTGTGTGTTGGTGTCAGCTATCAGCAGTGAGGAGGCTCCGGTAGTGACTGGAGAACGGCCTGACCTGGCTGTGACAGCCCAAGAGGCCCCAGCCCTTACCATTGTTCCTGAGGAGGGGCACTGGACCACTTCTGAGAGCAACCAAGACACCGCTGTCTGGGGGCAGGAGACTGAAGGTAATGATAGTAGTAATATTTCCCTGGAATATACACTGCATATATACAGTGGCCAAAAGTTTTGAGAATGACACAAATATTAATTTCCACAAGGTTTGCTGCTTCAATGTCTTTAGAAATTTTTGTCAGATGTTACTATGGAATACTGAAGTATAATTACAAGCATTTCATAAGTGTCAGGCTTTTATTGACAATTACATGAAGTTGATGCAAAGAGTCAATATTTGCAGTGTTGACCCTTTCTTTTTTAAGACCTCTGCAATCCGCCCTGGCATGCTGTCAATTAACGTCTGGGCCACATCCTGACTGGTGGCAGCCCATTCTTGCATAATCAATGCTTGGAGCTTTTCAGAATTTGTGGGTTTTTGTTTGTCTACCCGCCTCTTGAGGTTTGACCACAAGTTCTCAATGGGATTAATGTCTGGGAAGTTTCCTGGCCATGGACCCAAAATATCGATGTTTTGTTCCCCGAGCCACTTAGTTATCACTTTTACCTTATAGCAAGGTTCTCCATCATGCTGGAAAAGGCATTGTTCGTCACCAAACTGTTCCTGGATAGTTGGGAGAAGTTGCTCTCGGAGGATGTGTTGGTACCATTCTTTATTCATGGCTGTGTTCTTAGGCAAAATTGTGAGTGAGCCCACTCCCTTGGCTGAGAAGCAACCCCACACATGAATGGTCTCAGGATGCTTTACTGTTGGCATGACACAGGACTGATGGTAGCGCTCACCTTGTCTTCTCCGGACAATCTTTTTTCCAGATGCCCCAAACAATCAAAGGGGATTCATCAGAGAAAATGATTTTACCCCAGTCCTTGGCAGTCCAATCCCTGTACCTTTTGCAGGATATCAGTCTGTCCCTGATGTTTTTCCTGGAGAGAAGGGGCTTATTTGCTGCCCTTGACACCAGGCCATCCTCCAAAAGTCTTTGCCTCACTGTGCGTGCAGATGCACTCACCTGCCTGCTGCTATTCCTGAGCAAGCTCTACTGGTGGTGCCCTGCTCCCGCAGCTGAATCAATTTTAGGAGACGTCCTGGCGCTTGCTGGACATTCTTGGGCGCCCTGAAGCCTTCACAACAATTGAACCGCTCTCCTTGAAGTTCTTGATCTGATAAATGGTTGATTTAGGTACACTCTTACTGGCAGCAATATCCTTGCCTGTGAAGCCCTTTTTGTGCAAAGCAATGAAGATGGCATGTGTTTCCTTGCAGGTAAACATGGTTGACAGAGGAAGAACAATAATTCCAAGCACCACCCTCCTTTTGAAGCTTCCAGTCTGTTATTCAAACTCAATCTGCATGACAGAGTGATCTCCAGCCTTGTCCTCGTCAACACTCACACCTGTGTTAACGAGAGAATCACTGAGATGTCAGCTGGTCCTTTTGTGGCAGGGCTGAAATGCAGTGGAAATGTTTTTGGGGGATTCAGTTATATTTGCATGGCAAAGAGGGACTTTGCAATTCATCTGATCACTCTTCATAACATTCTGGACTATATGCAAATTGCCATCATACAAACTGAGGCAGCAGACTTTGTGAAAATTCATATTTGTGTCATTCTCAACTTTTGGCCACGACTGTACATATAATCAAATCAAACTTTACTTGTCATATGCAGGTGATACAGAAAAGTATACACAGTACAATTAAATTTTTACTGGCAGGAGTTTTTCACTGAGGTTTTATATTGTAATGTTGTGTTAGGAGGATGAACTGTCAATTTTGCGGGGATAACATCAGGTAATGGACTGACTGTTCTTTGTATACTCCTGGTGTAGGATCACCTTTTGGCCTCTAGATGGCATGGTTTACAGTACAGACAAGTATACTGCCCCAAAGGCAAAATGCACAAACTATGAATTTGGTCAAAATATTTGATCTGTTGTAATGGCCAGGTATATTATCTGATTTAATGTGGTATTTAGCTTTCTGACACAAGAACAATCCAGTTAAACAGAATATATCATGGAGTATCAGAAATTGCTGTCTAGACAGAAAGACTGAAGTCAGATTTTGCAGTAAAAAATAAAAATAATTAGTTACTGCGTTTTGTCTTTGTAGGGCAGTATAGATATTTAATCAGATTGTATAATATGGAAAAAAATTAACTATTAAAGGATTTGAAAAAAATCATATGGCAATATTAGTTTGAGTGTATTGGTGATAGTCTGCCATTAAGCCAAGTCGTTGTGTGCTCTGTCTAAAAACAATTATCATGTGCTTTCACTCATGGAATTAGCTGTTAGGGGTTCAAAGGTTAGGGGGGTGGGATGACCTGAAATATTCTACTTTCACAAAATGTTATGCTGTTTTCAAATGAAACACAATACCTTGCTCTTGTTAAAGCTTTTAGACGTGATTTGTTTTTAGAACCCCAGCTGCTGTGTCCCAGCCAGCCTAAGCCCCAAGTGGAAGACGAGTCGTCTGGTCTGAGTAAGTAAAACAAACCTTTACACTGGCAATAAAAGTCATAGAGCAGGGATTAGATAACCAATTACGTGCCACGCCCTGTTCTATCTTAATCACAAAATGAGTAGCTATACGGGTTGCAAGGTGGTCTGTAGATCAGTGATTCTGCACAGTCCAACTGCATTGTAGTCAGGAGACTGCTGTAGGAGTGAAAATCATCATCTCTGTCTGTACCATGTGTTGTAAAGGTTGTGTATTTGTGATGTGTTTTAACTAGAGCTTTCCTCTGGATGTGTTTTCAGATGGTGATGGGTCTGCTGATGCAGCGGACGGGGGCTCTGCCTGGAATAACCCAGGGGAGGGGTGGGGGAACTATGGGGAACTCCCTGCTCCAGTAGAGGCTGTCCCCCCTGCCCTCGAGGAGCCCCTGCCAGAGACTGTCAAGGTTAGTCTTTCCTGGTTAAACAGGACATTTCATCATGGAGAGAGATGTCAGGGATTTTATTTAAATGTTGCATTTAAAAACCTCTAAATATAACCTTATGCATATGTGAGGATAGACTGACTGGTAGGGTGCACTACATTCTTGAAATGGAACTAATTTGACTGCAGTGCAACAGTTGCTTGTAAAGAGACCATGCTCTAACCTCTACAAGGTTCTGCACGGAGTAATATTAGTGATTTGTGGATTTTCATTTTAAAAGCCTCTGACGAACATAACTGCACATTTAAATTTCAGGAGCCTTCTCATGTATAAAAAATATCTGCTGCTTACTGTACGAGCTCCCCTTATTATTTTGACTTTTTAAGCTCAAGTTGGGGAAAGGTTGTCAGGTTAAGTTGATTTAGGTTGAGCAGTCTAGATCTGTCAAATATTTGATTTAGTTTTGTACTTTGAATGTTGTTTCACAGCAGGTATCTGATGAAGAGAGAGAAACTGCAGAGCCTGCCGCTGATGGAACTGGTAAATCGAAGAAGAAGAAAAAGAAGAAGAAGAAGCAAGCTGAAGATGCTGTAGTTACTGGCCAGGTAACACCGTAGACTAAGCACTTACTGGAATTCCTCAACATTATTACAATATTACTATAGTAATTAGTCTTATTACACAGGAATAGAGCAACTTAATTTAAACTGTTACCATCACTCATTAGAACTATATTGCTGAGTCCCTCATTGGGTCGTTGCTACCTGTGACCTTCCTGATTGGTTCATATTTGGTCTGTCTGTTATTGACAGGAGTCGGAGGAGCCAAGTAAAAAGGTTGTTACTGAGGCCAAGGTGAAGAAGCAGCCAATCCAGGAGCCTGCTGCTCCTACTGTCCAGGCTGTCAACGCTGCGAAGGTTGGTGACACTGTTCTTTTGACCTCAATGTCCGGGTCTCAAATGGCACCCTATTCCCTAATAGTGTACTACTTTTGACTAGGGCTCGTAAGGACAATAAAGGAAATAGGGTGCCATTTAGGGCACTATTTCTGTCTGTTTTGGGGATGCCTGTTGGCCCAAGAGCACCCCCAGAGGCAGAAGTTCTTTATAGCCTCTTTAATCCCAAGGTTTCTTCTTCCTGCAGGCAAGAGTGGAGCAACCAGTGGTGGTTCAGAACACAGCCCCCATCACACAAGTGCCACCCCAACCCGCAGAGACAAAGCCTACTGCCAAGCAGAACAGTTTACCTGCTCCAACACATAGTAAGTGTATCAGAACTAAATGTGGATCACACTGGAGTCTGGTCTAGTGGTAGTGCTGCAGACCCTGGACTACGTATCTCCGCCAGCAGCTGGGGTCCGATCCCTGCGTACACCTTACTTCACTTTATACTTTCCTCTATTCTGTATCCCCACTTATTCCTTGCTATACTATGATCACAATAGAAACACATTGATATTAAAGGAGGAATAGCTTTCCCTTGCCCTCAATCAGATCGAGACATCTCACCTTCCTCCTCCTTACCTTACCTGCTCACCTTCCTCCTCCTTACCAGATGTCGTCCCTAGTTGTGGCAACATGTAGCTATTAATTTCTGGAGGCGTAGGAAGCAGCTAGGCCAGGTTATTACTACCAGATGTCCCTCTCTCCATTAAGTTTGATTGGCTATCCCAGCTCTGAACTAGCGCATCAGCCCTTCTCTTTAATGTATCAATCATACGGTTGTAAAATTTCGGTAAGTTTCCCAAAATTCTCAGGATTTCCTGAAATCCTATTTAGAAGATTCCTGGAATTAATTTTGGATTAAGAAGGAAGTTCGAGAATCGTCCAACGAGGGGAAGTTACAGAAATGTTGCAACCCTAAAAACACAAGGCTGTATACAGGCAGGGCTGTTCTCTCAGCCTCCACTCAAACTTCTCTACAGCTGCACTGTTTCTCAATCCACTCCTGCAGGACTACACCTCCACGGGGTTGCACCTTTCTGTTCCACTCCAGTTAATATCCAAGCTAGAGGTTGACCAATTAATCGGAATGGCCAATTAATTGGGGCCGATTTTCAAGTTTTCATAACAATCGGTAATCTGCATTTTTGGACACCGATTATGGCCGATTACATTGCGCTCCACGAGGAGACTGCGTGGCAGGCTGACTACTTGTTACGCGAGTGCAGCAAAGAGCCAAGGTAAGTTGCTAGCTAGCATTAAACTTATCTTATAAAAAACTATCAATCTTAACATAATCACTAGTTAACTACACATGGTTGATATTACTAGTTTATCTAGCTTGTCGTGCGTTGCATATAATCGATGCGGTGCCTGTTAATTTATCATTGAACAACCTACTTCGCCAAACGGGTGGTGATTTAACAATCGCATTTGTGAAAGTACCTAACCATAAACATCAATGCCTTTCTTTAAAATCAATACACAAGTATATATTTTTAAACCTGCATATTTAGTTAATATTGCCTGATAACATGAATTTCTTTTAACTTGGGAAATTGTCACTTCTCTTTCGTTCTGTGCAAGCAGCGTCGGGGTATATGCAGCAGTTTGGGCTGCCTGGCTCGTTGCGAACTGTGTGGAAACACTTTCTTCCTAACAAAGACCGTAATTAATTTGCCAGAATTGTTCATAATTATGACATAACATTGAAGGTTGTGCAATGTAACAGCAATACTTAGACTTAGGGATGCCACCCGTTTGATAAAATACGGAACGGTTCCGTATTTCACTGAAAGAATAAACATTTTGTTTTCCAGATTTCTGTGTATTATTATATTCTAATTAAGTCTATGATTTGATAGAGCAGTCTGACTGAGCGGTGGTAGGCAGCAGCAGGCTCGTAAGCATTCATTCAAACAGCACTTTCCTGCATTTGCCAGCAGCTCTTCGCTGTGCTTCAAGCATTGCACTGTTTATGACTTCAAGCCTATCAACTCCCAAGATTAGGCTGGCAATACTATAGTGCCTATAAGAACATCCAATAGTCAAAGGTATATGAAATACAAATTGTATAGAGAGAAATAGACCTATAATTCCTATAATAACTACAACCTAAAACTTCTTACCTGCGAATATTGAAGTTACTGCGTTTTGTCTTTGTAGGGCAGTATAGATATATAAATATTTTTTTAAATTAAATAAATAAACAAATAAAATCGACCGATTAATCGGTATCGGCTTTTTTTGGTCCTCCAATAATCGGTATCTGCGTTAAATCATTATCGGTCGACCTCTAATCCAAGCCCTTGATTGGATGATTTAGGTGGTAGTACTGGGCTAGAACAAAAATGTTCACTCCCTGGTGATCCTTTTGGAATGAATTCTACACACTTCCTTGTTCTAAAGTCTTATTTGTTTCTGTTTTATTTTTTACAACCTGTATCTTGTCTTAGGAGTCCCGTATTGTTAGACTTATCTCCCTGTGCGTTTTCCCCCATAGAAAAACCTGAAGAGAGCCAGCCTTCCAAACCAGTGATGATGAAGAAGAAGCGGGCAAGAAGAGAAACATGAATTGGAGTCATGAACATGAAGTGTAATGCAAAATACATTGGATAAAACAACAGCTGTTCATCTTGTTTGTGCAACATTTAAATACTTGCCCTTTTAAAAAAAACAAAAACTTCTAAGTTCTGACCGGCCAGCTTCATGTCCAAAATGCAGCCTGGTCAAGCAGACTAGATCTAGATTAACTGTAAAGCTAAATTCTGCGATTCTGATCAATATCGTAGTGTGGGCACACATGAAAACTGTTTTCCAATTCCAATGAATCTTTTGAACGATCATGTTTGAATAGACATCTAGAAAAAGACTAATAAATCCTGATTTAATTGTGATTGGGATGTTGTGGCTTTGAGATTAATATTATAGAGGAAGAGTCAGCTGAGTCACGTTAACATTACAGGCCTTTATTCTGCAGTCTTTGTTTGCTGTTTATATCGTTAACCATATTGGTGCAGTGACTCATGCTCAAACGGTCAAGTCCAACACTAGGGTCGTGTTCAATAGGACACATGGTAGCAAACCGCTTTGAAAGGGATAAACTAAATAAGCGATTGCTATCTGACAAGTTCAGGTAGTCCTCCCCATTTCAGTCCATGTCGTAGTGTTTGGTGCCTAATGAACACGATCCAAGGGAATCATGTTTAGCATTTGGATGCAGGTGGTGTTAGTGGTATCTCTGCTGTACATGGAAAAGAGACATACTTTCAGTTACTTGCTGTTATTTTGACCATCAGTGTTGTGCTCAGATGTGTAGTTGCTTCTACCATTGATGGCTGTGTTGTCCTGTCCACCCGTGGTTGATGATTCAAAAGTCCTTTACCTTTTGTAACCTCTTTGTAATAAAAACGCTTCAAGCCATATGTAAAAATAATACAAAATAAAGGCCCTTTTCTATATTTGATTTGTCTATTTTGTATTTCTATTGTTTTCCCATTTAATCAGTTAACTCTATTTTTCAGGGGGGTTTTTTAGCAACTGACTGGTGTGTAGTGTTTAGTCCTGCTGTAGACAGGATGGTTTCAAACTGCTTTAATCAATGATATACTTGTAATGATGCAGTAATCAGGAATACAATTTGATGCCTTAATTGGTTGGGTAATGTAGGCATGTGCTCTACCAACAGTTTTAATGTATTGTGTTCTATGTTGGACCATGTTTATTCTGCACCCTGAATCTTTCTCCACTTGTCTTTCTTCCTCTGGAAATGTGAATTGCTTCCATTTCTCCTGATTGGGGACAGTAATGTCTGTTGAATTATTTAAATTGTGTTTGATACTTGTCCTTTACCTCTGTCTTTATTGTCAGAATGTTCCAAATGCAATAGACTCAAATATGCCCTTTTATGTTCATTTCTACCATAAAGATCATAAACAAAGGCATTATTGTGAAGTGTGAATGTTCTTATTCAACATATCCCAATAAACATAGCAGGCAGCTACAGTGTAACTATTTAAATTTCCCGGCTTTGGTGAGGGATGATGGGAACATTATTCTCGAAACAACTAGTTACATCACCGGCTCTTGATCCTATCCAGCTCAGGTCACATGCTCCAATGTTTGCTACTTGCCTGAGTTGATCACTAGAGCCGGCGTGAGGCTGTTATCGCTAGTTGCCGGAGAAGAAATTCACGTCGATCTATTTGTATTGTTTATCATTAACAGTTAAATATAGATATCTGTGAAGTGCCTCATCCTTGGATTGTAAAATATGATTTCCCCGTGGGACCGATGGCATTCCACCAGATGCTGCCTGTGCTGTCATGTCCGTACGGGCACGGTTATCCTGGGGGTTTGGTATATGGTGAGCATTCAGTCGCTATTTTTCACATAACACTATTTAGATTGGCTCAACAACCAACAAAAACGGTATGTTATTTGTAGGACATTTTCCCATGTTAATTTTATCCAGCAGAAAGTAGTCTCATTGTGATTGGCTGCAAGTGATATTTATTTAATGGATTGTTTTGTTAATTATGGACGAACAAGTTATTCCGCTAAGAAGTCCAAGAAGGGGTTAACGTAACCTAACACCATTGGGGGGAAAAAACGTTCATGAATTGTTCAGTACACTCAGCCCTTCAGGACAGGTCTTGTGTCAGGTAGAAGCCTTTAGGCTATGGCAATTAATTTTCCATTGTGCACATAGGGCCTAGGCCTATGTAGAATTAATTCAAAAGTTAACGCACCATTACTGTCCTTGTGGAGTCTTTCCATCATGTTGACATTACATTGAATGTCAGCCTACATTGCTGAGTTAGAGGTGGTTCACTCAAATTATAAAATGACTGTTTCCTTACCTGGAACACAGCCAAATAGTTCCTAAGTAAGGAATCCTATAGTCATTTGGGTGAGCAAGTTATCCCTTTATAATAAAGGCTGAGCTATTATGCATCTGTATCCTCCTGTCAGTCTGACTGGTCCTGATGTCTTTGTGTTTAGCTGATTAATGCCATCAAATGCTTGAGCCTTTCCTTCATGTTGTTGAACCTTTCCCTAACGTTGATCTGTTCATGTGTATCGTGTTCCTATCTTGTTTGTCAGTCTAAATGTCCATATGGTCCTAATGTCCTTTAGCTGATCAATGCGGTGGTGTTGCTCATCCTCGTCACGGCCCTGGGTGATCCTGACCAGTACCATCTGACCAGCGCTGAGCTGGCTAACGACTTAGATGACATGGATGACGCCAGTAAGTAGCCTACAGCTTTATGCTGGGATAGATGCGTGTGACGTTGCATGGGCCAGCCCACGCCTCCTCAGTAGCCTGACGGGCCAGTGTGTTTGTGCTCTAGCCAACTCCCCAGTCTGTTGTGTATGTGATGACAACGATGGAAACTATTATTGCGTTACATATCAATGCCAAAACGACTGGTTTTATAAATCACTATATCACTGAAAGCAGCCAATAGTCAGTATTTCTCTCACTTCACAATAAAGCAGATCAAATCTCTCAGTCCGTGGGCACGCATGTCTAATGTTCAGTTCTGTTGGGTATTTTCACAAACTTGCTAAATCAGCTAGGTCTTGCCCAGGTTGGAAGTGAACTGTAGCGGCATATGCTGGCCAAATTGACATGTCTGCCACCGGCTGTCTGTACAGTAGTGTCTGATTGAAACTGACTGAGTTGACCCAGTTCCGGTCAGATTAAGCGGTCCTGTGATCTCTTTTGCCATTGGTCCAACTGGCCCTGCATTAGGCAGGCCATAGAAATATAATTACTAGAACGGCCATCCCTGTTGAAATCAATGTGCCATGATAGGTGGACCTGCAAATTTCTACGAGGCAGGTAGTGATTCAGTTCAGGCTAGTTACAGAACTAAAGCAGACTGGCTTTTGTTCTGTTCTGTCGGAGCAGACTACTGTGTTCTGTTGGAGCAGACTACTGTGTTCTGTTGGAGCAGACTACTGTGTTCTGTTGGAGCAGACTACTGTGTTCTGTCGGAGCAGACTACTGTGTTCTGTCGGAGCAGACTACTGTGTTCTCTGGGCTGTGCACAGATGGACAGGATTACTGTGACGCTGACAGTCGGTGACAGTATTTTTGTTTTCTGTGAAATCCACTCAATGTCATAGTATCAAGATCAGGTTACATCTACACAGAGCAAGTTGGGTCATTTTCACATCAGTGTCAAACTAGGAATGAGCTGAGTTTATTATAAGCTTATAAATTACTGTGAGATTAATTCAATCACCACCCAAGGACAAAACACCAAGTGATTTTCTCATCATTTGCTACAGTTATTAATTGATTTGAATGCAGACCTTGTATACAGTATGATTTCCCTTCTATTCCAGACATGTGTATTGCTTCAGCGATCTCGTTGCTGATGATCCTAATTTCTGGGATGGCGACCTACGGTGCGTATAAGGTAAGCAAACGTCACATCAATAGCGTTCTGCTGTTGCTTGTACTGGTATACTATGTCTGCTCTCATAAGAATGAATACAGATGAAGACACTAAGAGGATCGTCCAAATATAGTTTAAACGTTATTGTCCAAATGTAGTTTAAAATATAACTTTCAAATCAAGATTTACAGACATGGTCTTGAATGGCTGCGTCCCACTGGAGTAAGTTCACCAAACCTCCCACTAGAAACACATTGATTTACGTTTAATGCATCGGTCAGAACGTTTTGTTTGAATCTTTGTTTTTTCAGATAGATATATTAGCCTTTCCTGCAGCTGCAGCTCTTCAGATGCTATTCTCTCGGGGCTAACATGAAACTGGTTTTCCTGTTTCAGCAACATGCTGCTTGGATCATCCCATTCTTCTGCTACCAAGTCTTTGACTGTGCACTGAACACCCTGGTGGCTGTTAGTATTGTGGTCTACCCCAACACCATACAAGATTACCTCCAACAGCTGGTAAGAAGGACTCCAAAGTCAAACTCTTATTCTAATAAAGTGCCTGAAATTACTCTATTGCCTGTATAATGCACTAGATAGTGCACCATATAAGGAATTGGGTGCCATTTTGGATGTAGCCACCACATTCTTTACCCCCAATCTCACTGCAGCTGATTTAGTCTGTCTGTCGTCACCCTCACAGCCTGAGAACTTCCCCTACAAAGAGGACATCATGGCCATGAGCAACGTGTGCTTGGTCTTCATCGTGCTCCTCTTTATCGGATGCATTCTCACCTTCAAGGTAACTGCTACTGAACTGACACACACACATTTCCCTACCACAGATTCCTAACACATTGTATCATTTGTGTTACTTACTGTATGAGTGACTAAACAGTGCTTATGCTGTGTGAGAGAGGAAAATGGTGCTCAGTTATTCAGGTTATTTTTATGGCAGAAACCCTTGCGGACGGACAGAGGATTCTGCAGCGGTTCAAACGCCTGGCAGGAGCCGTTTCACAAGGCTGTTGTTTTCATAACACTATAATGGGAGCCATTGAGGCAGTGCCCTCGTCAGTGTTGCTCTTGGCCCATCCAGGTTAGAGAGCTTTCACATTAGCTCTGACAGACTGTCAGATGATGCCAACTGCCAACATCCCACCACACTATACAACTCTGTTTTATGGCATTGTAAAAGCCCCTCTAAATGGCCTGCTAGTTCTATTAGGCTGCTGCTACAGAGATCCTGTGTCGTACAAAGACCATCCAGATGGAGGGAAACAGATTGAAAGAGGATGTGGTTTATTTTGATAGACTTCAGTAAGGCTCTGTGTCACCATGTAAAACTGTGGAGATACCTGACTGAGAGCATCTTAATGCAAACATGCTATAATAATGAGGATGACCACACGTTTCTGCTACTTCTGGTCCAATCCAAAAGTAAGGGTTGATACCGAGCTCAGCTGTCAGTGAGTGATAATTGTTCTGTATAGATGTTGCTACCTCTACCAGCATATCATCCACAGAGGATTGACGATTGTATGTGAGTTTAGCACGTTAAGTATTGTCTTTTGGAATCTCTTACAGAATGTTTATAGACAGTATATACCATATGGAGGTCTACAGTTTTTACTGCATATTGTTGAAGAGCCCGTGAAATTGACAGAGGTGTCAATTCATTGAAGTTGCGTGTGCAGTGGGATATACAGTGCGTTCGGAAAGTATTCAGACCCCTTCACTTTTTCCACATTTTATTCTAAACTTGATTTAATAAAACATTTTCTTAAGCAATCTACACACAATACCCCATAATGGCAAAGCGAAAACAGTTTTTTATAAATGTTTGCACATAAAAAACAGATACCTTATTTACATAAGTATTCAGACCCTTTGCCATGAGACTCGAAATTGAGCTCAGGTGTATCCTGTTTCCGTTGATCATCCTTGAGGTGTTTTTACTATTTGATTGGAGTCCCCCTGTTGTAAATTCAATTGATTGGACATGATTTGGAAAGGCACACACCTGTCTATAAAAGATCCCACAGTTGACAGAGCATGTCAGAGCACAAACCAAGCCGTGAGGTTGAAGTAATTGCACGTAGAGCTCCGAGACAGGATTGTGTCAAGGCACCGATCTGGGGAAGGGTTCCAAACATTTCTGTAGTATTGAAGGTTCCCAGGAACCCAGTGGCCTCCACCATTCTCAAGTGGAAGAAGTTTGGAACACGAAGACATTTCCTAGAGCCGGCCGCCTGGCCAAACTGAGCAATCGGGGGAGAAGGGCCTTGGTCAGGGAGTTGCCCAAGAACCCGATGGTCACTTTGACAGAGCTCCAGAGTTCCTCTGTGGAGATGGGAGAACCTTCCAGAAGGAGAACCATCTCTGCAGCACTCCACCAATCAGGCATTTATGGTAGAGTGGCTAGACGGAAACCACTCCTCAGTAAAAGGCACATGACAGCACACTTGGAGTTTGACAAAAGGCACATAATGAACTCTCAAGATTATCAGGTCTGATGAAACCAGGATTGAACTCTTTGGCCTGAATGCCAAGCGTCACGTCTGGAGGAAACCTGGCACCATCCCTACGGTGAAGCATGGTGGTGGCAGCATCATGCTGTGGGGATGTTTTTTGGCGGCAGGGACTGGGAGACTAGTCAGGATCGAGGAAAAGATGAATGGAGCAAAGTACAGAGATCCTTGATGAAAACCTGCTCCAGAGCGCTCAGGACCTCAGACTGGGGTGAAGGTTCACCTCCCAACAGGACAATGACACTAAGCACACAGCCAAGACAACGCGGGAATGGCTTTGGGACAAGTCTGAATGTCCTTGAGTGGCCCAGCCAGAGCCCGGACTTGAACCCGACCTGAAAATAGCTGTGCAGCGATGCTCCCCATCCAACTTGACAGAGCTTGAGAGGATCTGCAGAGAAGAATGGGAGAAACTCCCCAATTGTAGGTGTGCCAAGCTTGTAGCGTCATACCCAGGAAGACTCGAGGCTTTAATCGCTGCCAAAGGTGCTTCAACAAAGTACTGAGTAATGGGTCTGAAAACATATGTAAATGTTATATATAAATGTGCAAATTCTAAAAACCACGTTTTTGCTCTGTCATTATGGGGTATTGTGTGTAGATTGAGGGGGGGGGGATTTAATCAATTTTAGAATAAGGCTATAACGTAACAAAATGTCGAACAAGTCAATGGGTCTGAATACTTTCCGAATGCACTGTGTATATATAAAGCTGAGCTCAGTCCTAGTCTGTTTTATAGGAGCCGACTGCTTTACCAGATGGTGTTGTTTGGCTGGACAGAGCAGAACCCCAGAAAGCTACCTGAGCTTGTTTTTGTGCCACTCTCCTGAATGAGCTGTACTATACAATACCTTTCTGCAATGGACTGGACATTGAGTCTTTTAATTTTGTGAATTAATGAAACCCCTCTGCATTGGGCTGGAGATTGAATCTTAACGCTTTCTGAATTAATTATACAGTACCCCTTTGGATTAAGATTAATATTTAGCCTTTGACATATACTGTACCTTCATCAACAGCTGACATGTCTTTGATAATGGTTTTCCCTTTGCAGGCATACCTGATAGCATGTGTGTGGAACTGCTACCGGTATGTGCGTGCAAGAAGCACCACAGAAGTCCTGATATACGTCACTACTAATGACACCACGGTAAGTCACAGGATACAATCATCTATTTCAATTGCTGTATAGTACATAAATGACAATTCCTACATTATGACATGGTGGGTTCATTATTTTTTTTCTTCTACAAGTCTGCTGTAGTTACTACAGGGTAATACAATGTAGTATATTTCCTCTGTTCAGTTAGTTGGGTTTGAAAGAAATGGATATATATACTCCAGACAAACCACCTCTGTGAATGCTAACCACCTTTTTGACAGTTATATTTTTCCACAAATATCGACATTGCATTTACTCCTACAATAATGTTGTAATTTCCAACTCAAACAGCAACTGAAAAAATATACTGTTTCCGTTATTCACTCTAACCCTTTGCTTGCGAAGTTGAAAACAATCTCGATGTTTACCAGTGCTGTACTATCATAATATATCTCTTTATATTCATATGATATATCTCATCTATTCTATAATTACCCATCCTTCCCTTCCTCATAAACTCCCTCTGCTATGTGCTTTTCATTCTGGAGAAATCTTAAGATAAATGTTTTTTTATGATAGATTTATCTCGGTGTGACGCTATTGTGTGTTTACAAAGAAAACATAGAAACCTCACATCCAATGGAAAAAAAGATTCACTTATTCCAGGTCACAGATCAGGTTCATATTATGCGTAGGTTAGGTTCCCCTCAAGACGGTGAAGGAGAGCGCATTCCAACAGTAAAGCCATCATGTCAGAGTAGGAAGGAAGTATAAAGTTGTGGTAAGTTGGGCTGTAGTAAGGGGCTTTGCGTGGATGAGGCTCCAGTCCACACTGGCAAACTCATTAATATGGCTACAGTACATTGGCCACCTACTCAATGAAAAGATCTGTGTCTATCTCTATCTATCTCTATCTATCTATCTCTCTATCAATCATAGCCCAAGCTTAGCCACCTGGTCGCTTATCCTCTGCTTCCGCTGCAGATATTACAACGCGTTATCCACTGTTGAACCAGGGGAGGGGAAAAATACAGCCTGAAAACATGGCAAGGATCTGGTTTAGCAATCAGACCATTGCAGCACTGCTCATCCAGCTAGCCTGGGGGAAGAGGACTACTGTGTGATGTCACAATGCAGGTGTAGGAGAGGAGAGTAAGGAGTTGTCAGAACAGTGTTTGTACTTCTACGATGAGAGTCAGGACTTTTTGTTCTACCAGTAGAATGTGTCACTATATAATGTTGTAATTTACAAGTTTGATATCTAAAAGGGATGAAGTAGGCTTATGTAAATTAGATTTTTATTTGTCCCCAGAATATAAACCTTAAATTCCAAGCCACTACGAATGGTTGATGATCCTCATGGTTTGTTTTGAACATGGAGAGCACGGGTCGGCTATAGGTGGCCCTCAAGTTTTTACTGTTTCAGCTTAAAATGGACATATGTGATACGATCTCTTTTTGGGCTTAGTTGTGGTCAATTTGCAGTGTACAAATAATTTTTATGTACCGGCCCCCAGACCATCCCCTCCGACCAAAAATCGGAATCTAGTTTTTGTACCATGTTGTGTTGCTACCGTGCTGTGATGCCGTGTTGTTGTCTTAGGTCTCTTTATGTAGTGGTGTCTCTTGTCATGATGTGTGTTTTGTTCTAAATTATTATGTTTTTATCCCAACCCCCGTCCCCGCAGGAGGCCTCTTGGTAGGCCGTCATTGTAAATAAGAATTTGTTCTTAATTGACTTGCCTATTTAAATAAAAAATAATTGTGCTAGAAAAACAACATACTGCCTGCCATGCTTTCCGTAGGTCTAGGCTTTTCAATTAAGGCTTCCAGTGGGCAAGTGGTCAGAAAATATTCTGGTAGTCCACCAGTCTATGGGAGTGTTCTGATTCTCTACTACTTTCCTGAAGTGTGCACTCCCTCACTCCCCTCCTGAACTTAAATGCTGTGGATTGAGGGATTTAGAGGGAGTTTCCTACACCAGTCCATTCCTTTTAAATCTATAGTGGGGATTGACCGAGTGCACACTTCATGTATAAAGGTAGACTGCAGCCATCTGTGTATTATTGACAGGTTATTATAATCAGGGATACTGCATTGCCTTCCGACAGGTGGCGTCACTCCTACACGACACTAAGCCCTCGATCAGAGCAGATGGAGTCGCGCTATCTGACGTAAGACAATAATGGGGATAGCCTACTGTAGATGTGATGTCTTCCACATTAGGAAAGTTGGTATGTCTGGACTGAGCGGAGCCACAGAGGGGGCGGTTTTCCACACACGCATTGCTTTTTAGTCCAGGACTAGACCTAATCTGTGTCCGGGAAACCACCCCATAAAGTATAGCTTCAGGACATCAAGCACAATGTGTAGTGTTAAATCACTGGTCTGAGATCAGAAAGGTCCACCATGACATGGACTCCAGTCTGGGCTGTAATGCCATTATGCCCCTAACTAGTGCCTTACTGTTGTGTGTGAGGATGACAATGGCATACTCTAACCATATTTTACAGTATCCTCTGCCGGTGTTGTCCATCGAAAATGCATTGAATCATAGATGTTGCCTACAGTATGTCTCTGTGTCAGTAGGAAAACCAGGATGGGTTACATACATCTGAGAGACACACACACACACACACACACACACACACGGCCAGCCATTTCACATGATAGTATTTGGTTGGTTCCCCAGAGAGAGAGTGTAGTAGTCTGAAGAGAGAACATCTGAGACTCAGTTCTACTTTACCTCATCAAAGACATAGAGGAACTGGCTGACTGAACTTGACTCATGTCAGTCAGATTGAATGTGGTCTGCAGTGGACTTGCTGCCTGAGAACCGCAGTCACAGCCTGGAATCCAAACTGTTTCACTTCACTGATTTCAGTCTGGATCTGCTCCAATAGATTTGGACCACATTCATTCATGACCCTCTATAGATTTGGCCTCTCAATAAACTTGTACCATATTCATTCATGGTCTCCCTTTCTCCCTCTTCGTCTTCTCTCATTCCTCTCTGTTCTCCTATCCAGACTATTATATAATCATTACAGATCTGTTTTGAAATCCTCTGTCGTCCTCTCTGTATATGACCATCGTGTCACTTCTGGGAGCTCTCACTATTTTCACTTTATCCTCGAGTATATTTGACCAACTGCTGTTAAACCAATATGCAGCCTACTATATTACTGCTTGTAGTCTTTGCCAGTGATGAAAACCAATATATTCTAACCATGTCAAACAGTTAAATAGCACTTTGTGTTCTGTTGTCAGTCACACGTTAGAAGACTCTGGTCTGGATCACCCTTCATTCTGTATTCCCAGGTACTGTTACCCCCATACGATGACACCATGGCTATTCCATCCAAGAACGCTCCTCCCCCCTACGGGGCACCCTACATAGCATGAAGAACCTGGGCCGCTGTTCTGCTGACCGACTGGAGCCCCTTGTTACTACAGAAACCTGACATTCCAACCAGACCTGGGTCAACAAATATTATTTGTTTTCTTTTCAATACACTATGCTTTTTATAGTTGGCATTTGATAACTGTCACATTGGGTGTGTGGTGTTAGCAGTATTTTAATGGAGTTTAAAAATATATATACTTTGACCCAGGCCCCAATACTACTGATTGTTTCCAAAACATTTAACCAACACACATTTACTTACTTACCTGTTACTGTGATACTGTTTAACGTGATACTGTTTAACATTATACTGTTCATTTGGAGTTATTTATTTTCACTGATCTACAGTTGAAACATCGAGCAGGAAAGTGATATGCAACAGAGTTAAAATATGAGAGCGCTAGTAGTGAGTGTAATAGCAGATATATTTTTCTTGTTTGTACTAAGCTGTGCTTCTACATGTTCTCTACTGTCAGTCCCAGTCCAAAGGCCACCCACCAGAAACGTGTTTCCATGGTCTATGAAGCAAGTACTTGTGAGAGACCTACACAAATCAAATCAGGCACTGCAACCCCCCCCCCCCCCAAAAAAAAAAAAAATTATTGCCCATGATTTAGGCTGGTCCCAGATCTGTATGTGCGTTGTCATGTATGGCATGACGATTACAGTCAGAGGAGTTGGCTAAAGCACACACAGATCTGGAAACAGGCAAATGAGGATTGTATCCTCGACTCAGAATATTTCTGTGTTCTGCCCATGATCACTGTTCGTTGTTGGATTGCCTTTACAAACAACTTCCTTTCTGATAGGGTGCACTGACAGAATGTATGAAGTGTTGCTATGCACGGAAGGATTCCAAAGATTTAAAGCACCTGCCTGTAATCTAACTGAGATGATCGAAGAGCAGAAGTCATATCACCAAGTTACTTGTACGTTATTGTTTAGTGTGTATAAAAAACGGTCATTATCCTGAATTATTACAACAGGACAGTGTTGAGTTGACCTTTATTTTAAAGGTTGAGTTTTAGGACTTGTACATTTGATCTTATGTCTGTGTTGATTCCAATAAAGGAAAAAGTGGTGGTCCTGTTTTTTCAATTAAGCCACTGTAAGTAGATCGGTCTGCTCTGCCGGATGCAGTTATTGGCAAGCTGTTCCCCAAACAGGGGATGTCCTCTGAGGACTCAGTCACATTTAACCGTCTGCTGCTGCAGCATAAAAAGACACTGAAGTTATATTTATTTGTCCATTAAAAACACATTTCCTTGACGGACAGATCTTGTGTTTTTATTTTGGATTCATAAGTGTCATGCTGTGTGTATTTACTGTGCATCTCATTGTAATATGTTGTACACTGTCAGTTCTAAGGCAGGGGCTACGGTTTTGTTTTTTAAAAGTGGTTTGAGACAAATCCAGTATAGTATTATTGTGTTACATTACATCACTGCTTGGTAGGCCTATGAGATGACAACCAAAGGGAAAAGTCAAGGACTAAAAGACCTAGTTTTTTTATTCAACTGGCACTAATTCTGTCATCCTTTCCTTACCTCATAAACCTGAATAACGGAAATTCTGTAGGAAACTTGGAAACTATTTGGCCATTGACTTTAAGAGCTGTTAGGGCCATAACGTTGTCAGTGTAAGACAGGTAGTCTATTTTCAGGATGACTGACGTTAAGAGCGCTGAACGCACTGCTTTAGACCCCTTTTCCATAAACTGCTTCCTTACTGTTTCCTTCTGTTCAATGTGGAGAGTTCATCCAGACGTCTTCCAGGTACAATAACCTTTCACTGTAGCTTGGACCACCATTGGACCAGGACCACAGTACAGTAGTTGAACTATCTGACCATTGGCAAAACCAATACGCTTGTCATTTACTTTGAAAAATGTACAGTTGAGTTGTAGAGACACTTATCGCCTTTTCACAATGCTATTTGTCAGATGTAAGGACAATAGATGGGATATCTGTTTGATTAAGGGTCACTATTTCTGATCAAAGAAGATCATATTTATGGTTACCAAAATGCTTAGTCGGCTCAGTTGAAGATGTCTTGTTTGTGATTCACATACTTAAATGATAGTTTAAACTGATACCCTACTGTATGAAAACATGAAGATTTGATCCATACAATTTTTTTCTCTCCAAATAATGTCTCTAATAGGAGGCTTCCCTTCCCAGGTTAGAGCCAGACTGAGGTAAGGCAGCTAAGAGTAAATACAGAAGCAGTCAGTCCCAGAGGAGAGGGGGCACGTCTAATGCATGTGCAGAGAGAGAGAAAGCTAAAGGACATCTGCATATTCTCTGACTGACTGCACAACCACAACAGTCACCAGCTTGACTCACTCGCCCAGGTGGATTTCCTTTTCCTGCTTTACTTATTTTTAAAACATTTAATTTAGATATACTGACAGATCTTTTCACAAAACTTTATTGTGATATTAAGGTAAGGAGACTTTTGATATTTTGATGTTATTTTCAATAGGTAGTGTTGTCACACTGCAGCATGAAACCCCATGACAGATGTAGTGTTTACCACACAGAATCTGAGCTCGAAGATTACTTTAATTTTTTAATAGAAGTAAACATATAGTAAACATGATTCAGATTCCACATTAGACTGTGTTTGATTGAGATTCAACATAAGATGACAAGATACAATACGGCCATGACAAAACGTAAAAAAATACTGTAGTTTGTAATTATGTTTTTTTAGGACTCCACTTGAATATGGTCCATCTTCCTTTTCAAGTACAGACTGAATGAGTAATAGTAACAACTGTTGTATCGATCTCTGGCATGTGCTGGCTCTTGTTTTCACTTGTTTTCACGTACCTAATGCTTGTGCAGCTGTGGTAGTTGAACAGGATGTTCCATGAGTGTGTGACCCTGCTTGCTTCAGGTCACTGACAGTCATCATAAACATGTCTAATACACCTTTGCAGCTCAGACCTGTGAACAGACTAAGGAACAACTCAGTGTAATCAGCTTGTCACTCGGGCACTGCAAGGCGTCACTACAGATACTCTGAATCCAGGTTGTATCACAACCGGTTGTGATTGAGAGTCCCATAGGGCGGCGCACAATTGGCCCAGCGTCATCTGGGTTTGGCCGGTGTAGGCCGTCATTGTAAATAAGAATTTGTTCCTAACTGACTTGCCTAGTTAAATGGAACACAGGTATATGTGTTCTAGAATGGGCATGGCTATGTCTCTTTAAGCTATGGAACACAACTACTGTACGTCTTCAAGAATGGCCTGTACAGTCAACAGCTGCCTGTGTGTTGTGTGTAGCAGCAGGGTGTATGAAGCGGTCTAAATGGGAACAATAACAGATGGCTCTGCAGAGAGCTGACAGAGGAACAGTTTGCTGTGTATTACGGACCACTTTAAATCACTGCAAACCACCTGTATCACCTAAACATCTCAACTCAGAGTTTTGTTCCATGTATTAATAACTCAATGGGAAGACACCCAGGAGCAGCCAATGTTACATTTCAGTTCATAAAGTGAAGGGAACTGGTGCATATTTTTGTATTAGATTGTGGACCTCCCTCACTGGTAGCTTGGGTCTGGAATGTGTTGTATACGTTGTAGCTGTAGGCTGCGTCTTAAGTGGCACCATTTTCCCTATAAAGTGCACTACTTTTGACCATTATAGACAATAGGGGGCCATTTGGGACAAAGCCCTAATCGTACTGTACGGCTGTGACATGGCAACCATTCTGGGTTAATGAGGTGACTGGAGGTTGAGTTGGTTGTCTCTGCAATTGTTTTACCAGCTGTCTGTCTGTCCACCCATTTGTCCGTGGGTCCCCCTGGTCAAGGATGAGGTCTCTGACCCTCGGGCTCTTTTGCCTGCTCTGCTGCGATGCAGTCCGAGTGGACCCCAGTGACAGACGCCGTCCCAGACCATCCGTCCTGTCCAGAGGACGCAATGACTCGGCCATCCAGTCCAACTCAGTGGGTAAGACCAGCAGAGATTACTGGTACTAAAGGAAATGTGGTGCTAGCTAAATACTGTGGTTTGTGTCACAATCAACACTGTCAACAAGGCAGGTCCTACAGGTCCTAGTTTTGTCACACCTGGACTACTGTTCAGTCATGTGGTTAGGTGCCACAAAGATGGACCTCGGAAAATTACAATTGTCTGAGAACAGGGCAGCACGGCTGGCCCTTAAATGTACACGAAGAGCTAACATTAATAATATGCATGTACATCTCTCATGGCTAAAAGTGAAGGAGAGATTGACTTCATCACTACTTGTTTTTGTAAGAAGTGTTGACATGCTGAATTCACGAGGTGTCTGTTTAAACTACTAGCACACAGCTCAGACACCCATGCATACCCCACAAGACATGCCACCAGAGGTCTCTTCACAATCCCCAAGTCCAGAACAGACTATTGGAGGCGCACAGTACTACAGTACATAGAGCCATGACTACATGGGACTCTATCCACATCAGGTAACTGATGCAAGCAGTAGAATCAGATTTAAAAAACAGATACAAATACACTGTGAACAGACACACAGAGGCATAGACACACATACACATGATAAGACATGCACTCTACACACATGTACACATGGATGTTGTCTTGTAAATATGTGATAGTGGACTAGTGGCCTGAGGGAACACACTAAATATATTGGGTAAAGTGTTATGAAATGGAATGTCATGTAATATTTAAATTGTATATAAGTGCCTTCACGTTGCTGGACCTGAGGAAGAGTAATAAATACAAATACAAATACAATGGAATATAGTGGAATGCATGGAATACAATGGGACATACAGTACAATATAATGGAACATACGGTACAATATAATGGAACATACGGTACAATATAATGGGACATACAGTACAATATAATGGGACATATAGCACAATATAATGGGACTTACAGTACAATATAATGGGACATATAGTACAATATAATGGGACATACAGTACAATATAATGGAACATACGTACAATATAATGGGACATACAGTACAATATAATGGGACATATAGCACAATATAATGGGACATACAGTACAATATAATGGGACATATAGTACAATATAATGGGATATACAGTACAATATAATGGGACATATAGTACAATATAATGGGACATACAGTACAATATAATGGGACATATAGTACAATATAATGGGACATACAGCACACTATAATGGAATATACAGTACAATATAATGGGATATACAGTACAATATAAAGGAATATACAGTACAATAAATATAATGGGACATACAGTACAATATAATGGGACATACAGTACAATATAATGGGATTTACAGTACAATATAAAGGAATATACAGTACAATATAATGGAATATACAGTACAATATAATGGAATATACAGTACAATATAATGGAATATACGGTACAATAAATATAATGGGACATACAGTACAATATAATGGGACATACAGTGCAATATAATGGAATATAGAGTACAATATAATGGAATATAGAGTACAATATAATGGGACATACAGTAAAATATAATGGGACATACGGTACAATATAATGGGACATACAGTACAATATAATGGGACATACGGTGCAATATAATGGAATATACAGTACAACATAATGGAATATACAGTACAATTTAATGGAATATACAGTACAATAAATATAATGGGACATACAGTACAATAAATATAATGGGACATACAGTACAATATAATGGGACATACAGTACAATATAATGGAATATACAGTACAATATAATGGAATATACAGTACAATATAATGGGACATACAGTACAATATAATGGGACATACAGTACAATATAATGGAATATACAGACCAGATGTGTGTGCACATGTACAGTATGTATATTCATAATTGGTCTGTATTTCCCCTCACAGTAAAGATCATGTAAAATGAATGTCTGACCAGGGAAACTGGTCCTCTCTAGAGGAATATATGGAGAATGTAGAAGTGTTTCTTCTTGTCTTTTCCCAGGCTTAGTTTAGTGTTAATTGATTTACAGATTGTTACAGGAGACTAGAGAACTCAGAATCTTTCCTCTGCTCTCAGACTGACTGACTGAGCACACAAAGTAATAATCACTGTCCAAACTCAAAAAGAAAGAATCAACCAGATAGTGTCAGAATTATGTACTACAGTACTTTAAGTAAGACCCAACTTTTGGTTTCTTCATACAGAAAGCCCATGTAAATATCAGTTATATACAGTATAGTAAGACTACTTCCAGTCAGATTATCTGTATGTTCCTCAGAGAGCCCCTGTAAATACTATATTAGAGTTACATTAAGCCTATATACAGTACAATACTTCCATTAAGGGTTTCTTTGTGTTCTCCCCCAGAGAGCCTGTGTAATTATCACATATAGTAGGCCTGGTCTACTGTACCTCCAGTAATGCCTGTGTCTTTCCCCAGAGAGCCTGTGTAAAGGGAAGCCCCTGGATTTTGTGTTCATCATCGATAGCTCCCGCAGCGTGCGTCCCAGCGACTACGAGAAGGTCAAGATCTTCATCACCAACATCCTGGCCTTCCTGGATGTGGGGCCGGAGGCGACGCGCGTCGGGCTGCTGCAGTACGGCAGCGTGGTGCAGAACGAGTTCTCCCTCAACACCTACAGCAGAAAGGTAGTCTAGGCCCTAGGGAACAAGTTATCCCATAACACCTACCGCAGCAAGGTGGCCTGGGGAACGAGTTATGTCTCAACACCTACAACAGCAAGGTACACTCTTAGAAAACTATGTGCTATCTGGAACCTAAAAGGGTTCTTCAGCTGTTCCCATAGGAGAACCTTTTGAAGAACACCTTCTCCCTAAACTACACTCTTAGAAAAAAAGGGTTCCTAAAGGGTTCTTCGGCTGTCCCTTTTTGGTTTGAGGTGAAACCCTTTTTGGCTCCAGGTAGAACCCTTTTGGTTCCAAGTAGAACCATTTTGGGTTCCATATAAAAACCCTTTCCACAGAGGGTTCTACATGGAACCCAAAATGGTTCTACGTGGAGACAAAAATAGTTTTTTACTTGGAACCAAAAAGTGTTCTCCTATGGGGACAGCTGAAGAACCCTTCTGAAACCATTTTTTCCCCTAAGAATATAGTTTGGGGAACAAGTTCTGTCTCGACACCAACAGCAACAAGGTAGCCTAGAGAACAGGTTCTCTCTCTCAATGCACTTAGCTGAATAGCCATTGTGCCCTTGAGCAAAGTCCTTCTACCCACAGGGATGTTGCAATGTGGCTGAACTTCCTTCCTCCCAAATGTGTGCCATGTGGTGAGACTGGGAGCAGAAGAAACAGATGGACTATTCAGGACTGTTCTATTCTTTTTGCAATATGTTTATTTGGTTTTCTAAGTACAGTTGCTCAGAAACAGTTTGTAACAAGAATCCCCAAAAAACTAACCCACCCACATTAACAAACACAGAACTGTTGTATTCAAGGCAGATGTGGAGCGGGCGGTGAAGGCCATGGACCACCTGGCCTCCGGCACCATGACCGGCCTGGCTATCCAGTACACCATGGAGATAGCCTTCACTGAGCCAGAGGGTGCCCGGCCCGCCGACATGCACATCCCCCGCATCGCCATGATCGTAACGGACGGGCGCCCCCAGGACACGGTGGAGGAGGTGGCGGCACAGGCCCGGCAGGCGGGCATCCAGATCTTCGCCATCGGAGTGGGCAGGGTGGATATGAACACGCTGCGGGCCATCGGGAGTGAGCCCCACTCGGAGCATGTGTACCTGGTGGCCAACTTCAGCCAGATAGAGACCCTCACCTCTGTCTTCCAGTCCAATCTGTGTGGAGGTGTTTTCTCTCTGTTCATCTCTCGATACACTCGTGCTTTAATTATTATATTGATGGAGATTCTAAGGATGTATTATTTGTATGGATGTGTGTGTGTGCGTACGTGTATGTGTGTGTATGTATTAGGTACAGACCTGTGCTCTGTGATGGACCATCAGTGTGATCACATCTGTGTGAGCACCCCAGCCTCCTACATGTGCCGGTGTAGAAAGGGTTACACCCTTAACTCTGATGGCAAGACCTGCCGCGGTGAGTGAGCAACTTAGTCGACTGTGCTCAACTCTATTATAACAGGCTTGACCACATCATTTGACTAAGAACATGGAAATATGTTGCTTTTGGACAGACAAATTCACTAGTGGGGAACAAGGAAAAAAGTCAGTGGTGTAAATCAGAATCAGTGGGGTCTAGCTGGCTGGGTTAGGGTTTGCCTGTGAGACGGTGCAGTGCTTGGGCTGGTGGAATAGCAGGAGCAGCAGCAGAGGCATAGGGTAAGGGTAAGAGTAAGGGTTAGGGTAAGGGTTAAGGTAAGGGTAAGGGTTAGGGTAAGGGTTAGGGTAAGGGTAAGGGTTAGGATAAGGGTTAGGGTAAGGGTAAGGGTTAGGGTTAGGGTAAGGGTTAAGGTAAGGGTAAGGGTTAGGGTAAGGGTTAGGGTAAGGGTAAGGGTTAGGATAAGGGTTAGGGTAAGGGTAAGGGTTAGGGTTAGGGTAAGGGTTAGGGTAAGGGTAAGGGTTAGGGTTAGGATAAGGGTAAGGGTAAGGGTTAGGGTAAGGGTAAGGGTAAGGGTTAGGGTAAGGGTTAGGGTAAGGGTAAGGGTTAGGGTTAGGATAAGGGTTAGGATAAGGGTTAGGGTAAGGGTTAGGGTAAGGGTTAGCTACAGCAGTAGCATTAAATCCTGTCTTTGCCTATGTTGTGGTCCTCCTGGTTCTGTAGCGGAAGACCCGTGTGATGTGGTGGACCATGGCTGTGCCCATATCTGTGCCAATGTGCCAGGGGTACCCGGCTACGAGTGTCGCTGCCGGCTTGGGTATGAACTCAGCGAGGACGCGAGAACGTGCCGAAGTGAGATTCTTCGTTTTTCCTCTTTCGTTCGTTCGCTCTTTATTCATTTATTTTTTGTGGTTATGACTCAAGTTAACATAGAAAAAAACAATGAATTTACTCTGAAAACAAGTAATTTATCTGCTTGTGAAGGTTAACCTGAATTCCAGATTTCCACATGTCCTTTCATTGCTCAAATCTGATGGTCTATTATACAGAAAACAATAAATAATTTGTTTTGGGTTGCATTTCAGTCCATGGACTGGCTCAGTGATGTAACTATGCTTGACTATTGTAGTGTTCACAATCAGTTCTTTAAGCAGTTGAAGGGATGAATGTCCCAGATCAGTCCAACTCTAATACAGTATTTGGTCTATCTTGTTGCCAGACGGAGGTCCAAGTCCACCCACATTTGGACATGCCCCTAGTTCTCTAGTGGAACTTCAGACTTCAGAGTAGCATAGGGGAGATCTCCAAGAGGAAGTGTGCTTTTTGAATCATCTCACTGGCTGCTGACATATGGGGGAGTGTGCCCAGGGTGTCAGAATACCAAGGGATCATAACATAGCCAGGCTTCCATCTGGTTTGATCTGTGGAAAGGGTTCTACATGGAACCCAAAAGGGGTTCTTCAAAGGGTTCTCCTGTGGGGACAGCCGAACAACCCTTTTTGGTTCTAGATAGCACCTTTTTTTTCTAAGAGTGTATGTTCCGATGTAAATTGCACAATAAACATTTTAATTAACTTCAGAAAGCACACCTCTTGAGTGTATTACAATCCTAACACATTTTGGATATTGATTTCAGAGTCCTGTGGGTTAATCAAAACTGTAAGCGCTTAAAACAAAAAGGCAGAAACAACTGGTATTACAGGGAGAAAAAAATAATCTAAATTAAAGGCACCTATTCACTCCTTTATCTCTTGTTAACATCCTGAGAATAATGTATGAATTCAAGCCAATCTATGTGTGTCTCTACCTTTTCCCCTCAGGAATAGATTACTGTGACCTGGGGAACCATGGCTGTCAGCATGACTGTGTCAGCTCTCCTGAGTCCTACATCTGTAGATGCACGAGGGGCTATGTTCTCAACCTCGATGGCAAGACCTGCAGCAGTAAGTTCATCACTCTGGTTATATGAACTGTGTTACTGTGCTATTAACAACACTGTACTCAACCTCCCCCTCCTGAGATGGCAGTGCCAGTACACCTCTAAAAATGGTTTAAATAGATTTAATCTAACAAATCAACCAATCATAAACTGTTCATTCAACATATCAGTCCTTGGAGGACTCAACAACAGACTGCTGTGCTCACTGTGTGGGTAGTGTTGAGGAAAACATTTGTAATGTATTTATTTGTTGAATGTAGTGAATATGTGAGTCACTGTTATATTTCTATATAACAGTGTCGAAGTGTTAATTCCCTGAAAGAATATTAGTATGCGTTGTCCCTTTCTCTCTCCTGCCTTGTTTCTATCTCTGTATCCGATGTGAATAACACCTCTCAGAGATTGACCGCTGTGCTCTTGGCGACCATGGGTGTGAACACGAGTGTGTGAACACTGAAGATGTATTTTTCTGTAAGTGCCGTGAAGGCTACATAATCAGACCTGATAATAAAACCTGCAAAAGTAAGTCTCACCTGCTTCACACTAGAATAGTGTGTGCTCTCAGTCTCACCTAATACACAGAAATATCATTCCACATTTTATTCAACATTTTACTTAGATTTAAACATACTAGCAAGTCTTGCTTATTGACCTCAACAACTGGGTCTGATTACTTTTACTCACTGCAGAGCTTGATCCATGTTCCCTTGGTAACCATGGGTGTGAGCATGACTGTGTGAACACTGAAGATTCATTTGTGTGTAGATGTCGAGAAGGCTACAAACTCAGACCTGATAACAGAACCTGCAAGAGTAAGTCCATGGCATGCTTCCATGTCTTACTACCAGCTGTGCGGTAACAGATCTTTTGGACATTGCACAGTAATGAGAGGATCTTCTCTATGCATCATGCTGTTTTGGCCCAATGGATTCACATCCCTTTAAATTGATTTGTTAGAATGAATGTGTTACGTATTAATGGTTATGTGACTGATGGAAGTTGGACTGCCTTCACATATACACCTAACTGCCTCTTTCATAATAGGTCTGACTGTGACTGAGTGTTTTTCCATCCTGTTATTTATATGTTACATAATTTGGATGAGTGTGATTATGAGGTCATGGTTAATCCTGATGCTCCCTCTAGTCCAGGGTGTTCTTTTCCTGGATTAAGAGGAATATTCCATACTGTTTGACAGTAACAGGCACATGTCATGAAGAATAAAGAGTAGTTCTCGATAGGTAGATAGATGGATATTCATGCACATTATTACCCAATGTTGCATTAAAATGACTGTCTTTGGAACCATGAAGCCTGGAGTAGAGTAGAGAACACACATTTCCATTATTAATGAGAATTATCCTTATTACTATTCAATATGACCTGCACCAGGGGCGCAACTTTCACTGGGGAATGGGGGGACATGTCCCCTTCACATTCTGAAATTGCATTTCCCCCCAGTTTTATCATTGGAATGTAATACAAAACAAAACAACAGTGTGCTTTAGGACCATGAGGACGCCTCCGAACGGTCAGGTAGGCTGTTGGGAGTGTCTGACTGGATAACAAAATGTAAAAGAATAATAACAATAATATGTCCCCGTCACTTCTAAAACCAAAGTTGTGCCTCTGAACGGCACACAGGTCTTCATAATGTTGGGCCATTATTGTAAAATGAGCCAGTTATTAGCCTATCAGCGACATCGTTTAAGTAATGTAGGCTAGTACTTTCTGCTGCTGTCTTGCCATGGTATAGTTTATTTGGGGCGTCATGAATTGACTCAACACTATTTGTCTCTACTATGGCAGAGGCAGTGTGTGGAGATGGAGTGATGGATCTGGTATTTGTAATTGACGGCTCTAAGAGCCTGGGACCGGCCAACTTTGAGCTGGTCAAGAAGTTTGTGAACGGCATCGTGGACTCTCTGGACGTGTCCGGCACGGGCACCCACGTGGGGCTGCTGCAGTACTCCAGTAAGGTCCGCACAGAGTTCATCCTGGGTCAGTATAGCTCAGGCCATGACATCAACAGGGCCGTGTCGCAGATGCAGTACATGGGCAGAGGATCCATGACGGGTGCTGCCCTGCACCACATGTTTGAGCACAGCTTCTCTGCCAAGGAGGGGGCCAGGCCCGACATACCACGGGTCAGCATCGTGTTCACCGATGGACGATCCCAGGATGATGTGTCGAAATGGGCCACTAAGGCAAAGGATGCTGGTACGGTTTCTTTACATTGTGTTTGCTGAACTTGATCTGATTGCAGAGATTTAAAGAGCCTTTAATAGAGTACCATCTTCTCTTAAAGGAGTCATTCATTCACTTCCTTCTGACCTGCTTCACCGTCCCCAGGTATCACGATATATGCACTTGGTGTTGGTAAAGCCATCGAAGAGGAGCTCAGGGAAATTGCTTCCGAGCCAGATGATAAGCATTTGTACTATGCTGAAGATTTTAGCAACATGGGAGAAATTACAGACAAATTGAAGTCACGGATATGTAAAGGTACCCAATGAATAAAACACACTCTAAAATAACTTTCTTATTAAAGATCCATCACAGCTACATAATATTAATTATTTCTCACACTTTTCCTTCACAGTACACACATCCTCTCATCTTGAATAAATTATGAATTCTATAAATACAAATACTAAAACAAAAATGCCCCAAAACCCATCTAAAGTCTTAAAACGAATCAGATTGTTTATAAAGGTGGTGCTTATAGTCTTCCATATCATGTTTTATACTTAAGCAATAAGGTCTGAGGGGGTGTGGTATATGGCCAATATACCACGGCTAAGGGCTGTGCTTACGCACGACGCAACGCAGAGTGCCTGTATACAGCCCTTAGCCGTGGTATATTGGCAATATACCATAAACCCCCGAGGTGCCTTATTGCTATTATCAACTGGTTACTAGCGTAATTAGAGGATTAAAAATAAATGTTTTGTCGTACCCGTGGTATACCACAGCTGTCAGCCAATCAGCATTCAGGGCTCGAACCACCCAGTTTATAATGTGTGTTAGATCGATTTTCTCTCATGCACTGCATTTCAGGAAATATTTATTGAGGAGCCGGTAAGTACTTTATTTTCAGGGGGAAAATGCTGTGCATCTCTGCCACCTGCAGGTGATTTTATGAAGTACAACAGAAACCATACCATTGGAGGCCTATCATTGTACAGTATGTTGTGAGGCTCTGGGAATGAATAATTGTATTGCACTTGATCTGTGTCAGTCTGTTCCTAAAAGACAATCCATACCGTGTCTGTCCGTGAACAGAGAAACCCTCCCCTCAAGATATGTGTAAGTGTGAGAACGTGATGCTCTTCCAGAGGCAGGTCAACGAACAGCTTAGGAGACTGACCCAGAATAATATCCTTTACAGCCCTGTGGTGGTGTACATACTTTAGATAAGATCTTTAATATTGCCATGACATTGAATGCTTTCCAAATGGTACCCTATTACCTGTAGAGTGTGCTACTTTTGACTAGAGTCCTATCAGCCCTGGTCAAAAGTAGTGCACTATAAAGGAAATAGGCTGCCATTTAGGATGCACACAGTATCTTTAAAAATGTGTTTAGTTTAAAATCAATAACTTCCTTAATGTGTAAATACTTGATGTTGTGTCAAAAAGGATGGAAACCCTTGAGAATCAGCTTGGACACAAATGAAGGAAGGACAAAGACATTATTTTCATCTGTTTGTCCTCAACGGATTCTTCTCAACTGGCCTGCGGTGCAAGAGCATTACTAAACTTCAAGGGATAACTTTAAGCTATTTCAACAAGCTATTTCAACAAGCTACACTGAAATATAATATGGAATATTTTCTACAGTAACTGCTACTTATATTCTGAACAAAACTATGCATTTATGCATGTGGCTGTGGACTGGAGTAAGTGAAGACAGAAATACTGTATATCTTTGCTACATTCAGGTATCATGTGTTTATTTTTAAAAGTAAAATGTTATTTGGCAGACAACTGCAATTTATAGATCCAAATATAACTCGCATAAGATACAGTACAACATTTTGTAATGACAAATCAAAGTAAAATCACTTTGTATTTCAAGCTAAATACTTTCTATGGCTGTTGTGAATAAAATCCCTGTTGATCTTGCTTGTATTGTACTTTTCAGAACACCAAAATGTGTCACAACATTTTCAAAGATCGGAAGATCAAATCATCTGTTAGATTAGGATTGAACCCGACAAGGTTTTTGTATAAAACATTAGAAACAAACAGTGGTCTTACTGCTGCAATTTCCAACCCCACCCCCAAGACTGAGCACACACACACACAGAGATAGTGAGAATAACAAGAGGATTCTCTATCCAGCCCACTACAGTGGGGAGTTCTCCTTCTCCAGTTAATAGACTAGGTCATATAGACCTATCTATAAATTCATCAAGAGACCTCAATACCACGCAACTCTCTACCAACTACAGTAGATGCCCCACTACTTTATCTGTCTCTGATAACTATTTGCAGGCCTGAGGAAGAATTCTCCATCTGTTCTGCTGTTCCAATAAATGTACAATGCCGATGGTGTGTTCTTTTTCAACCAGGGTAGGAGATCCATGACATTCCAATTCATGTGAATTCTGAATAATCTAACAATGAAACTATCCTGCTGCATAGATCTAGGCTAGAGTCAGCCGCTCCTTTTCCCTCCCTGATAGATCAAACTTCACTATGGTGTGAACCTAGCCGGCAGGTCTCTGGTCCCTGGATAACACACCGCCAGGGGTACGTCCCAAATGGCACCCTATTCCCTACATAGTGGGCCCTGGTCAAAGGTAGTGCACTAAATAGGGAGCCATTTTGGATGCAACCCGCCAGGCCTTTTGTCTCCAACCCGCCAGGCCTTTTGTCTCCAACCCGCCAGGCCTTTTGTCTCCAACCCGCCAGGCCTTTTGTCTCCAACCCGCCAGGCCTTTTGTCTCCTCTCCCGTCGCTTTACAAAGGTCATGTGTTTCCTGGCCAAACACCAGGCTTTGGTGTTGCTTACAGATACACTGTGATCAGAATATCAAACCAGGGTGTGAGATGAATTCAGAGGGTTGGAACCTGTCCGTTGAAGTAGGTACACTACACTGCACCAAGTGGAACTGTGCAGGGCAGGAACAGCGGGTGCATGGTATTAGCAAGTGGTGAGGTACACTACATGACCAAAAGTATGTGGACACCTGCTCGTCAAACATCTCAATCAAAAATCATGGACATTAATATGGAGTTGGTCCCCCCTTTGCTGCTATAACAGCCTCCACTCTTCCGGGAAGGGTTTCACTAGATGTTGGAACATTGCTGCGGGACTTGCTTCCATTCAGCCACAAGAGCATTAGTGAGGTTGGGCGAATAGCCCTGGATCGCAGTCAGCGTTCCAATTCCTCCCAAAGGTGTTTGATGGAGTTGAGGTCAGGGCTCTGTGCAGGCGGGTCAAGTTCTTCCACACTGATCTCGATAAACCATTTCTGTATGGACTTGTGCACGGGGGGCATTGTCATGCTGAAACAGGAAATGGTCTTCCCCAAACTGATCGAAGGCTTGTGTGCCGCTGCTCAGCCATGGAAACCCATTTAATGAAGCTCCCAACTAACAATTATTGTGCTGACATTGCTTCCAGAGGCAGTTTCGAACTCGGTAGTGAGTGTTGCAACCTAGGACAGAGGATTTTTAAACACTTCAGTGGTCCCGTTCCGTGAGCTCGTGTGGCCAATCCCTTTGCGGCTGAGCCGTTGTTGCTCCTATACGTTTCCACTTCACAATAACAGCACTTACAGTTGACCTGGGCAGCTCTAGCAGGGTAGACATTTGACTTGTTGGAAAGGTGGCATCCTATGACGGTGGCATGTTAAGTCACTGATCTGTTCAGTAAGGTGATTCTACTGACAATGTTTGTCTAAGGAGAACGCATGGCTGTGTGCCCAATTTTATACACCCGTCAGCAACGGTTGTGGCCGAAATCCACACATTTTAAGGGGTGTCCACATAGTTGTTTATATAATGTAGAGTTGTCACATGAGAAATATCAGGGGGAAAAAATACATTATGACCAGATCTGATACAAGACAGATTATTTCTTGCAGTATCTTGCATGACGTCGCTAGTTGTGTTGGCATGTGATCAGCTCACCTTTTGCCTTCATCCAACAAAAACAATACTTCCAATCAACGTTTTGGGTTGATGAACACACACATTTTATTTAAAATGACATACCATGTAAAAGATTACAAACCAAAAATCATTACAGAAAGTAAAGGTTATTATAATGATAGTAAAATTGAGCTGAACAGATGACAATGACATTCAGCTGGTAAGAAATATAAAAACAATAACATTTAAAACTTCAAATGTTTTGCAGGAGACAGCCAGCAAGCCACCTAGCAACCGTTGCTCTTCTCGTCTTAGTAATCACACAATAGAATTTACAACCATAGGAAAACAAAGTAAAAACAAACTGTTAAACTAAAGTCAAAAACACCAGTCCTCTTCTTCACCAGTAGTGTTTAAGAATCCAACCCCTCTCTTAGAACACATGCACACGTTATGAAACAGACTAGCATTTCAGATGAATAAATCGGCAACTGAACACTATGAACATGCTTCACTTTTGAAACACAAATGAAAATGTTGTCTACTGACCTTTTTGATCAGAGGTCATGGAGCATGGTGTTAATCACTTTGGAGCAGCCTAGAACTCAACACACCAAGCTGCTGCAGAGACAGGAAAACACTGAACCACTGATCTGATCAAAACAACTGTTGATTAGCTGATAAGAGGCCGCTACCTGATTCAGTTAAATGCATGTCTTTGAAAATAATAAGTCTCCATCTTTCAACACGGCTGCATCACACACTGTCTGGAGGCATGGGGACATTCAAACATCCCAACAACTTACACGAAACAACAATTCAACGCTCAATTAACAAGTTGTATGGGTAAAGACTGTTACTAATGCCCACCAGTAAATTTAGACTATAACAAATGTTCATCTTTAAAGTCTAATATAATGGGAGTGTCTCCTTGCCTTGAGATAGTTGTATGCGGGGGTTGGTTTGAATCTGTTTCAGAGTCCTATGTTAGCTGAGAATGTTAGCTACAGTGCAGAGAGGTTCATGATGAGTTGAGCTCACACTTCAGTACACTGGCCGTCAGGCCTTCGCGACCTCACACTGCTGCTGTTGCTGGAGGCCTCAGCCCCGGGGGGGGACCGGTCCTCCGGGCTCTCCCCCAAACGCAGTCTCTGCTCCCGGGGCTCCACTGCCTCCCCATCCCCCTCCTCCTCCTCATCATCGCTCCAGTCCCCAGACCCATCCATAGAGGTGTTAGGACCAGATGACATGGAGGGTGTGGCGGTGGCCTCCTCTCCCCCCTCCTCTCCCTCCCCGACCTCAGCCCTCTCTGGCGCATCTGTGGGGCTGATGTGGAGCAGGGCCAGGGTGTCCTCCAGGGAGGGGCTGCCAGGTTGGCCCCCCAGAGAGGTGGGAGGCCTGGCAGGAGCAGACAGGACTGTGGAAGCAGCTGGAGCTGCTGCAACCTGCTGCACTGAGGCTGCTGAAGTATCAGCCCCGTCTGCAGAGTTCCCTCTCCCGGCCGCAGCGGACCCCTGCGTGCCGCCCTCGGTGTCCAGACGGAGGCCCGCCACCCCTTTCTTGGGTATGTCCACAACGTCCCGTTTTATCTTGCGGCGGCGGCCGTGCTCATTGCGCCGGTACTGCACCATGTTCTCCAGGTCGGCCACGTACAGGAACCCGGCTATCAGCATCTCGGCTGTCTTCTTGCCCTTGGAGAAAGCGTCCTCCAGCTCACGGCTGGTCCTCTCGTCATACTGCCACCAGCCGTTTCTCCCCTCATAGTACCAGGCGTTGTCCCCTGTGGCACCCCGCCCTCCGGTCTTAAGCTCTTCGGGGGACAGCAGAGTGGGGTGCTCCAGGAAGTCCTCGGGAACCTCCTGTCTACAGAGAGCACAGCGCTTGCTCTGCCAGGACGCCCCTTTCACACACAGGAAGCAGAAGACGTGGCGGCAGGGTAGCTGGACAGGGTGGACACAGCTCTGCAGGCAGATGGCACACTCTGGGACAGGCAGGGCAGGTGATGAGCCACTGGAACCTGAGCAGGCAGAGTCACCACTCCCCTTCTTACTGGATGGGAGCGAGCTCACAGAGTGGTCAACCTCACCGCAGCTAGCCATCCTTAGGAAGTACTTTGGGTGGGGGGGAAGAAAAGAGACCATTATGGACACAAAAGGATGTTAATGCGAACTACTAGCATCATAGTTGTCAAATTAAATCAACCAATACACCGAACAAGTTAAAGCAGTTTATTTAGCTACACACAGGACAGGCAGAGATTCTGTTGTAGCTACTTACTGTAATATCTGCTAATGTTGCCGCTGTAGCATTAGGCTTATTGGTGGTTGTTCAAATGTCTCACTGCCAAAAGGAAACAAAGGTTAAAGCACAGATTTTTTTTTTTCCATTGATATATGAACTTCCGATTCCGGGAAACACAGTAAACAGTACGGGAATGATGATATCAATAGTCGATTGTTTTTGGATAATTGAAACACTATTTTCAACTAAATCATGAAAAGACGACCAGAACAGGGTCCCGATACCCTAGCGAGTTAACAATGACATGGGGCAAGCTTAGCTAGCTAAAATGAAACATGTGGGCATATGCTCCTAAAAACCAATGAGGAGATGGGAGAGGCTGGACTTTAGCATCATAAATAGAACCAATTATTATATTTTAGCATCTGGCCACGCAGACCTGCGCGAGCAGTGTGGATGCAATGATTTAATAACATGCATGTCTACATTTATTTTGCAACGCGTGCAGTGTGGTCAGTATGTGAGCTAGCTAACTGACAATACCTGTATCGCGATACTCGTTAGTATCGTGGCATGGAAACAAAACAAATTGCACTTATTTTGGAAAACAGCCCTAATGTTGAAAACATTGTCATCCAGTGACACATTTATTTATTATCCAGTGTAATATTTATTTTCTAAGCTATAGCTAACTATTTTACATACAGCTGGTTAGTAAAGGACCAACAAGTTGAGTCTACTTCAAGTTAATTTTTCACATAGAAAAAAATATCGTGATACAGTCCTACCAAAAACGAAGATAGCTAGCGAACAGTAGGTGTTTTGTTCTTCGAGGGTAAGCCATCGTCAGCAAGGTAGCTAGCTAACGTTGGCTAATCTCCGAGCTAGCAAACTCGACAGCATTCTCCTTTTACATAACATTAACGTAGCTAGCTACGGCCACAATATTTTTGATATATTCGGTGTTGTTATTCGCATTGAAACGGCGACAAACTGACGTTAGCTTGTCTGCTAACTTTGATTTGAACTAACGTTACCCACCCTCAGGAGGACTCAAAACAATGAGACTTGTTGTATCCAAGTTTCTAGGACTGACAACATAGCTAGCTAACGTTAGCCTGCCGTCTCAGTCGAGAAAGACAGAGCTAGTCACTTCTCTCTCTTAGCCGATACTGTCATTTCGCATGTTAGATTTATCGGTCATTGTGTGCCTCTTGTATTTTTAAATATTACACTGATTATAAATCATACACATGTATCTAAATCAGCTGCATGGCGAGAAATGTTATGTTAAACTCACCCGTCTGTTTTCCTCCTTCACAAAAAGCAACGTACTAAGTTCAGCCTGTTAACGTATGAGGACTACGTTTATTGACGTAATCACGCACAGCACACGCACATTACAATTTTCTCGACTCAGCGGAGACATTACTGCAAAATGAAGTAATTGCAGACGGCAATTCGGGGCGTTTCTTAATGTGGGCGTTCCTGGATATCAGAAAAACGCCCATTGGTGTAAACCATTGGTCAGTCCACAGATTTTTTTTAACCTTTATTTCACTATTTCACGTATTCCACATGCTGACTGGTTTTCTGATCCACTCCCCAATTTTTTTTTAAAGATTTCTGTGAACAACAGATGTAGGTCTGTATTTCCAGTCATGTGAAATTAATAGAGCCTAATTAATTTATTTCAACTGATTGATTTCCTTATATGAACTGGAAAGAATCTTTGAAATTGTTGCATTTATATTTTTGTTCAGTGTAGTAACACACACAGCACTTTTACCATACAATGTTTTCAACTTGCATATTTGATACACGTTGACGTATATGATCACACTGTGCATGTTAATTTATGTATAAATTATTATCCAACATGTCCTCACCTGGGATTTGAACTCACAACCTCTTGGTTCATAATGTTCAAATTTTCCGGCTATGCCACCATGTCTGTGTCAATCATCATCAATTAATCTGATTGATTTGATTTACTTATTTAAGCAATTTTAGATTTTTCTGTGTCTAATGTTGGTGGTGCTTACGGCTCCCGAGTGGCGCAGCAAAATAAAATAAAGAGCAACACATCACGAAGTGTTTTTAGTGGCAAGAAGCCATTGGTTCAAAGTGTCTTCTTTAGTTCCATGAATGCGAGAAGTTGAATGCTCCATATAAATTACATACAAAAAAATGTAGGATCGAGTGACGGATAGAGAGTGAGTGTGGAGGCTTCCATCGTACTGCAATCATTTTTTTTTTTGCAGGCGTTAGGCCAGCGAGAAGAATGCGCTTCTGACATAGAGATAAATGAAAAACAGATAAATCATTCAAAAGTAAAACAAAAGGAGATGCAGGAATATTCAAAGCTATTTAATCCAAGAATATAGATACCAGACGGCATTCCCAAGCCATGTGTATAAAGGCACCAGGTTCATTAAGATGGCACAATGTACAGGAAGCATCATTAAAAATGTTCATATCATACAGTTTACGAGGAGTTTGATAAATGCTGTGTACAAAATTATAATGGATCCGTTGGTGATCAGGATACCGAGACGATTGTTTAATATTAGACTACACGGGGTCCCAACTAAAACATTGATCCAAACCTGGAAGGTCTCTATTCCACTGAGTATAGAGTGAAGAGGTTTATAAGAAGTTGACAGTAAATAAATTAGACATTTTGGAAACCCTTTGTTTCGGTCTTAAATTCTAAATATTATGCATAGGATGTAGCGTCAAAGCTGACTGCCAAGGAACACCATGAGCCCTAACGGCAGACCTAAATGGTAGATAAAAGAAAAATGATGAGCCAGATAGTTTTAATCTATTTTAGGATCTTGGAATGAACAAAGGCCGTCATTCCATAAAACACAGCTGAATACGTTAAAGACAAAGACATGGTGGCGTGGCAGGAAGTTTGGAATGCTGTGAACCAAGAGGTTGTAAGTTCAAATCCCAGGTGGATACTAATTACTGTAGAAATTAACATGCATAATGCAATCATGTAAGTCAAATATGTTATTGACACAGACGTGGTGGCATAGCAGGAAGATTGGTATGCTGTGAATCAAGAGGTTGTGAGTTTGAATACCAATTACTGTTTAAATTAACATGCACAATGTAATCAGCTGTCAGATATAGAAATGAAATGCACTGTGCCTGTAGCTATTTCCACAGCCTCTTTCTGTTGGTAAAATAATACTTTTCTAGTTTACATATGAGACAAAATTGAGCAAACACATTTTAAGTTGACTGAATTTTTGCCTACGTTTTCTCATGTTGGAAAACTAAAAATTAAAAGTTGAGTAAACCAAGAAAAAAAAGGATGTGGAACCAGTTAACAATATTTAGTTACAGTGTACCCAGCCCTTGAGTTCTCAATTGAATATATGGACAACAGCTGGATCAATGACTACAATCCCAACACTCTGTTTTAATGTTTAGAAACGTTATTAATCCTTCTAGCAATACGGTTTTATAAACCGTTGGAACTTAATTTTCATGTAAGCGAGAAAGATTCTTTCAATTGTATTATTATTAAATACAAAAGATACACTTACTGTGAGCAGTTTGCAAAGTTGCACCTGGCTGTTTTCACACCACCTCCGCTACCACACGTCCTCTCACCTTGCGCTCTCATTTCCATTGGTCCATTCCATTCCACATTTCCGATCGCGTTCAGACAGAGCATTTGGCCAGGGTCGGAGCGTCGGGAGCATTCCCCACACAAGGCTAAACCGGACGTACTGATGGCTCAGTGTAATGGAATGGATTTGGAGTCATGAATAAGGGTAAGTAAGGTTGTGGTGGGTTTGATTCAGCATGTCACTGACAGTTCTTTGACTGTCTATGACCATCTATTTAATGCAATTTATGTGAAGGCCTATATAAACTTACAAACAACTGTGTTTAGGATGGATATATCTTCAAAAGACTTGCAAAAACTAAGCAGCAGTGAATCTGAAATTAGAAAGGCAGGTCCCCGGAGAGTGTTTATTGATTAGTTGACAAATAATAAAGGCGCGATTTCATGCCACCGTGTCCCGATTGTTCTAGCTTCATATGGGAGTAAAGATGTTTGATATGTTTTTTAGATTTGTATCACAAACAATTTTGGGGGGATGAAAGTGGCCAATTCGTCCCTTTTAGACCTATAGATGTCCCCTGTAAGACATCTGGTGTCATTATACTCCTGATAGTGTGCTCTAAAATATGGAGTATGTCTTGATTCTGAAATATATATATTTTTAGGAATTGTCCACTTTTATAATGATTTTCCCCCAAATGGTTTGTGATACAAATTGTAAAATGTGAGAATTGCCAGAACAATCGGAGATACCAAAAATATTGCCCAAAGATAACAAATGAAAAACAGACAAGTACAAACCCATTATAGTTTATTTGACATACAGATGCTTTTGATTTCTGCTCAGGTGGCTTTAGTGAAAGCACAGATCCTGCTTACACAGATAGGCAAACTAGCACTTTGTCCAGGACACTTCTGAACAAACATGATCAATAAGAAGTTGGGAGGAAAACACTGGGGTCCGTCCTCATTCTGTCACAAAATCAATTCAGTCGGTTTGTCTCATATGTTTACTATACATCTGGATGCAGTTACCACATCTGACTGTCTGTCTTTCTGTTAGTGATATCCCATGATAATTTACTCAGCAAAAAAACAACAAACAAAAACATAAAGACATTTAAACAACAACAACAATTCTACATAATGTCACAAATTAAACCTACATTCAAACCAAGACGCAACGTTTGTTTCTAACTGGGCGGGACCCTTTTAAATAACTGATTCAACAAGCATTTACATTGTCCCGACTCCCAATGACAAACACATCATCCCCATACTGTCACATTTTAATGTCTCACTCCTCTCTGTACAGTCCCATCCAATCACAAGAGCAGTTTTGTACATTCCCATCCAATCAACAGCAGTCTTGGGTCTCTCTGGTCTGGTGAAACTAGAGGACAGGACAGGATGGGGGAGGCGGCCTCTCAATGGTGTGTGGTGGAGGGGGGCAGGTAGGTAGGTAGGTATGTAGGGAAGAAGTCCTTAGAGTCTGTAGTGGCCCGATCGAGTGACCCCATCTCTCTTGTGCATATACAGTATATATTTAAATAATACAGGTAGCAGCAGCACCCCTTCAGCAAGGAGTTGAGGGGGCGAGGGGGACAAAGAAGGGGTGGAGTGAGAGGGCTCCTCCAGGCTCCATTACTGTTCAGGACCTCCTCCCTCAGGTGAGACAACAAGGTCTCTGTTTTGGCCTCTCCGGCGTCTTTGCTCTGTCTTGTTCCTGTTCTCAGAGTCCTCCCGGTCACCTGTCTCCCCCCTCTCCCTCTCTCTGTCCTTCTTCCTCTCCCGCCGGCCTTCCCCCTGGCTGTCCTTGTCCCGGCGGTTGTCCCGATTTCTCCTTTCGGCCCGCCGCTCACCCTTCCTCCCCTTGCCTTGCCCTAGAGATGGAAAAAAACACAGAACAGAAAACACTTGTTAGTCAACAGCTCAATCTCTCTTTATAATGATTTCTGTTGTATTTTCAAGTGATCTACATGATTTTACACAGAGAGCTGGTTGAGGGTCATGGCAGGAGGTGTACTTTCAGATGAGGATATACAGAATAAGATGAATATGAAGAGAGAATGGGTATGACGATGATGCCAAATATCTCTTTTGCATACCAATTTATCAGTGTGCTCAAGTCTTGGTTATGTACCTGCTGACTGTCCAGGGAGTAACTCTGTAATATGGCACAGTACAAACATGTTCCCCCTATTCACCACTAGAGGTCAGTCTTGCATCACAGACAGTGGCCACACCCTGTGAGCAAGGTCTAGTTCAGCTGTTGCAATTCTCCGCTGATAGGCTTTGTCAAAAATAGAAAGCCTTTAAATAAACTTCAGTTTATCTGCTCTTTCGCCATCTCATAAACAAATCAATTTCATGGAATGTTGTAGAGTTTACCACTGAAAGCTGAAAAGCACCACATCATTAATATAAAACACCCCCCAGAGAGAGAGAGAGAGAGAGAGAGAGAGAAGACAGATCGACAGATTGAAACTGGCCCTATTCGTGTTGTGCTGTCCATGTGTAAGCAGCAGGATTGCGAAACTGCTGAGGTAGGCACGGAGCCTCTCTCTCCCCCTGGCCCCCCTTCAGCCTGTGACCATTAATCAGCCCAGCCATGCTCTGAGCTCTGCTCCGTCGTAACCAGGCAGAGAAGGGCTCGCAGAGCATGCCAGCCCAACGCTGACCTACACATTCCTGGGGTCCAGCCAGTGCGATATAGGGCCCTACCATCCAACTCTGTTTAGTCTTCCCTGGCTCTGGTCTGCAGGAATTATGAAAGCCCACCAGCCTCAAAGGTGTGACAAAACTGGCACTGGCTTAGGGCTAGCTCTCCCCAGCCGTAATCTGTATCTGAACTATCTGAGCTCAGGGCAGGAGAGGAGGAGAGGCCCCCATACATCCCACAAGGCCAGGCAGATTGTAGCGTCCAGTGTGTGTTTATGGCATGTGTGTGTGTTTGTATGGTGTGTGTGTGTATAGTGCAGTGTGAAAGAGGCATTATTGAAAGGGGTTTGGTGGGTTGCTCTTGCAGAAGAAGTGTAGGGTCCAAACAATGTGCGTGGGTGTAGAAAGGGATAGAGAGAAAGTGAGAGCAAGATAGAGCGAGAGATAACTAGATAGAGACTAGATAGTGAGAGAGCGAGAGAGAGACTGGATCAGAGACACAGAGAGCAAGAGCGTGACAGAGCGAGTGAACGATAGAGAGAAATAATGACAGACAGACAGACAGACAGACAGACAGAGACAGACACACACACACAGAGAGAGGGAAACAGAGAGAGAGACAGGGAGACAGAGACACTCAGAGAGACAGGGAGATAGAGAGACACACCCACCCAGAGAGAGAGAGAGAGAGAGAGAGAGAGAGAGAGAGAGAGAGAGAGAGACAGGGAGACAGAGATACTCAGAGAGACAGTGACATAGAGACAGACACACACACAGAGAGAGAGGGAGACAGATGAGGTCAAATGTTTCAGGTAGCCTACCACAAGCTTCCCACAATAAGTTGGGTGAATTTTGGCCCATTCCTCCTGACAGAGCTGGTGTAACTGTGTCAGGTTTGTAGGCCTCCTTGCTCGCACACGCTTTTCAGTTCTGCCCACAAATTTTCTATAGGATTGAGGTCAGGGCTTAGTGATGGCCACTCCAATACCTCCAAGACCCATTTGGGACCAAACTTTAACTTCCTGACTGATGTCTTGAGATGTTGCTTCAATATATCCACATCATTTTCCTTCTCATGATGCCATCTATTTTGTGAAGTGCACCAGTCCCTCCTGCAGCAAAGCACCCCCACCACATGATGCTGCCACCCATATGCTTCATGGTTGGGATGGTGTTCTTCGGCTTGCAAGCCTCCCCCTTTTTCCTCCATACATAACTATGGTCATTATGGCCAAACAGTTTTATTTTTGTTTCATTAGACCAGAGGACATTTGTCCAAAAAGTATGATCTTTGTCCCCATGTGCAGTTGCAAACCGTAGTCTGGCTTTTTTATGGAGGTTTTGGAGCAGTGGCTTCTTCCTTGCTGAGCGGCCTTTCAGGTTATGTTGACATTGGACTCGTTTTACTGTGGATATAGATACTTTTGTACCCGTTTCCTCCAGCATCTTCACAAGGTCCTTTGCTGTTGTTCTGGGGTTGATTAGCACTTTTCGCACCAAAGTACATTCATCTCTAGGAGACAGAACACGTCTCCTTCCTGAGCGGCATGACGGCTGCGTGGTCCCATGGTGTTTATACTTCAGTACTATTGTTTGAACAGATGAACGTGGTACCTTCAGGTGTTTGTAAATTGCTCCCAAGGATGAACCAGACTTGTGTAAGTCTACAAATTTTTTTCTGAGGTCTTGTCTGATTTCTTTAGATTTTCCCATGATGTCAAGCAAAGAGGCACTGAGTTTGAAGGTAGGCCTTGAAATACATCCACAGGCACACCTCCAATTGACTGAAATGATGTCAATTAGCCTATCAGAAGCCTCTAAAGCCATGACATAATTTTCTGGAATTTTCCAAGCTGTTTAAAGGCACAGTCAACTTAGTGTATGTTAACTTCTGACCCACTGGAATTGTGATAGAGTGATTTATAAGTGAAATAATCTGTCTGTCAACAATTGTTGGAAAAATTACTTGTGTCATGCACAAAGTAGATGTCCTAACCATGTCCTAACCGACTTGCCAAAACTATAGTTTGTTAACAATACATTTGTGGAGTGGTTGAAAACGAGTTTTAATGACTCTAACATAAGTGTATGTAAACTTCCGACCTCAACTGTGTATACACTGCTCAAAAAAATAAAGGGAACACTTAAACAACACAATGTAACTCCAAGTCAATCACACTTCTGTGAAATCAAACTGTCCACTTAGGAAGCAACACTGATTGACAATACATTCACATGCTGTTGTGCAAATGGAATAGACAACAGGTGGAAATTATAGGCAATTAGCAAGACACCCCCAATAAAGGAGTGGTTCTGCAGGTGGGGACCACAGACCACTTCTCAGTTCCTATGCTTCCTGGCTGATGTTTTGGTCACTTTTGAATGCTGGCGGTGCTTTCACTCTAGTGGTAGCATGAGACGGAGTCTACAACCCACACAAGTGGCTCAGGTAGTGCAGCTCATCCAGGATGGCACATCAATGCGAGCTGTGGCAAGAAGGTTTGCTGCGTAGTGTCCAGAGCATGGAGGCGCTACCAGGAGACAGGCCAGTACATCAGGAGACGTGGAGGAGGCCGTAGGAGGGCAACAACCCAGCAGCAGGACCGCTACCTCCGCCTTTGTGCAAGGAGGAGCAGGAGAAGCACTGCCAGAGCCCTGCAAAATGACCTCCAGCAGGCCACAAATGTTAATGTGTCTGCTCAAACGATCAGAAACAGACTCCATGAGGGTGGTATGAGGGCCCGATGTCCACAGGTGGGGGTGTGCTTACAGCCCAACACCGTGCAGGACGTTTGGCATTTGCCAGAGAACACCAAGATTGGCAAATTCGCCACTGGCACCCTGTGCTCTTCACAGATGAAAGCAGGTTCACACTGAGCACGTGACAGACGTGACAGAGTCTGGAGACGCCGTGGAGAACGTTCTGCTGCCTGCAACATCCTCCAGCATGACCGGTTTGGCGGTGGGTCAGTCATGGTGTGGGGTGGCATTTCTTTGGGGGGCCGCACAGCCCTCCATGTGCTCGCCAGAGGTAGCCTGACTGCCATTAGGTACCGAGATGAGATCCTCAGACCCCTTGTGAGACCATATGCTGGTGCAGTTGGCCCTGGGTTCCTCCTAATGCAAGACAATGCTAGACCTCATGTGGCTGGAGTGTGTCAGCAGTTCCTGCAAGAGGAAGGCATTGATGCTATGGACTGGCCTGCCCGTTCCCCAGACCTGAATCCAATTGAGCACATCTGGGACATCATGTCTCGCTCCATCCACCAACGCCACGTTGCACCACAGACTGTCCAGGAGTTGGCGGATGCTTTAGTCCAGGTCTGGGAGGAGATCCCTCAGGAGACCATCCGCCACCTCATCAGGAGCATGCCCAGGCGTTGTAGGGAGGTCATACAGGCACGTGGAGGCCACACACACTACTGAGCCTCATTTTGACTTGTTTTAAGGACATTACATCAAAGTTGGATCAGCCTGTAGTGTGGTTTTCCACTTTAATTTTGAGTGTGACTCCAAATCCAGACCTCCATGGGTTGATAAATTGGATTTCCATTGATTATTTTTGTGTGATTTTGTTGTCAGCACATTCAACTATGTAAAGAAAAAAGTATTTAATAAGATTATTTCTTTCATTCAGATCTAGGATGTGTTGTTTAAGTGTTCCCTTTATTTTTTTGAGCAATATATATATATATATATATATATATATATATATATATATATATATATATATATATATATATATATATATAGAGAGAGAGAGAGAGAGAGACAGGTAGATAGCGAGAGAGGCACACGGAGAGAGACAGGAAGATAGCGAGGGAGACACGGAGAGAGACAGGAAGATAGCGAGGGAGACACACAGAGACAGGAAGATAGCAAGATAGAGAGACAGAGAGAGACAGGGAGAGACAGGAAGATAGAGAGAGACAGAGAGACAGAGAGAGACAGAGAGACAGAGAGAGACAGGGAGAGACAGGAAGATAGAGAGACAGAGAGAGACAGGGAGATAGAGACACACACAGACAGATAATGATAGAGAGAGAATGATAGAGACAGGGAGAGACAGGAAGATAGAGAGAGACAGAGAGACAGAGAGAGACAGGGAGAGACAGGAAGATAGAGAGACAGAGAGAGACAGGGAGATAGAGACACACACAGACAGATAATGATAGAGAGAGAATGATAGAGAGAGAGAATGACAGAAAGAGAAAGAGATGAGCAGCATTCTGAATCTGACTCTGCACCCCATCCCACCCCACCTCTGGCTCTTTCAACACAGGAAGTCCCATCTACACACATTGTTTTGTTTGTCATAACCATTTAAAGATAAGCGGCTTAGTCATAATCTCTGGGTTTCCTAAAACCCAAGGCACAACTTTATCTGGGCTCGTGTTGAGGTGATTACTGGGTATGTTTATCAGAGAAGGCTTTTGTCTGTCTGAACTGTGTCTATGAATTCTATAAACTGTCCAGCAATGCAGTGGACTCGAAGGAGACACTTGAATTAAAACACTCTCAACAGAGATTTAGCACATTCTTACCAGCATGGTCATCACCGCTACACTGCAGTGGATGACAGGCAGTGTTTTTTGGGATGGTTTGTGTGTGTGTGTATGGGGGTGCGGCTATTGTAAAACTAATATTTTGATGAGACGTGTGTCCACGTAAAGTATGATCAGGTTCAGGCATGTGGTTTATATAAACTGTAAAATAGAACTGTGAAAAATGACTGTAAAAGTAATATCAACAGAGCTGGATTATAAGATTACTGTAACTAAGGACAGCTTTCAAAAGTGTTGCAACTTCACAAGAGTTTATGCAAGTGCTTGGCTTTCACGTTGCTTAGCCCTAGCTAGATATCTCAGCTGAACTGATACTTTCATTGAACTGTCATCTGGCATTGATTATTTACAATTTTAACATAGAGTTGGGGTGAAAAGGGGAGAGATAGACAGAGAAAGAAAGAGAGAGAGGTGAGTGTAAGAAAACAGCTGGAATTGTCCCTCGGATCACCCTCCAACACACACTCCTATGCAGTGCATTTACACTGATAACCCTACAGTGCATTGGTTGCGTAAAGTACTGGACATCACGCTGCTCAGTGCTCAGCACTCTTCACTGGAGGGTTAGGGTGCCTGTGTGTGCATGCGGGGAAACAGTTTGGCCCGCTGTCAGAGAGGGGATGTGCAGGAGCATAATTAGTCTAATGATGCAGAGGGGGCAACATCCTCCATGGCAGGCACACTGTCGTCCAGTGGGCTTTTGGCGGGAGCCAGGCTGGGATTAAAGGCTCTGAGCTGTCCCACAGGAGAAATGCCCGGAGCTTTGAAGGCTACGGGACGCCTGTCCCGCTCCCCCTTACTGGGGGACAGGAGGGGGCTACCTTCTAGCTGGGTTAGATAGATAGGGGAACGGTGGTTTGGAGGACAAATTAGCCAACATTGTTAACACAAAGGAGACAGCAGGCAGGTGGGCGAGGACATGTATGTAAACATTTACGACCACCAAGCATGTTGAAGGAGGGGGAGGAGGACACTGTACACGGAAATGACATGACACCTCTGGCTACTGTAGCTCAACAGAGCTTACCAGAGATGAAACGACCAAATCAGAGTTGTGTTAAAGAGGAAGAGTGAAAGTGAGGGTTCTTGCCCCGTGATTCATTCAGTGACATTCCATATTTCTCTATGTACTGGACCTGTTTAAAGTCCAGCTCCTGTTGTCATTTTTGTGGATAAGGAGCGTAAAACCTCCTAGATTCATATTGAGAGTTCCTGCTCTCTGATTCATAAGGAGGGGGAGGACTGGGGGTGACATGGAGGTTACAACGTTCTGTTTAAAAACAGAAAAGACAGATGGAGAGAGCCAAAAGAGAAGAAGTTAGAAAACAACAGCCATTAAGGAGAGCTGGAGGGAGCGGGGAAGAGAGAGAGGCAGGGGGAGAAAAGAGGCAGGGGGAGAAAAGAGGCAGGGGGAGAAAAGAGGCAGGTGAGGAAGGGGGAGAAAAGAGGCAGGTGAGAAAAGAGACAGGTGAGAAAAGAGGCAGGGGGAGAAAAGAAGAGATATAGAAAAAGAGTGAGAGCTCTTTCTAGAGAAAGACGAAACTTGGCTGGAGAAATAACAAATAAACCTGGTCTGGGGATGGGGATGGACAGAGGCCCTTGGGGAGCGATGGAGGGAAGATGGAGGGGTGAAGGGATAGAGGGAGGAGGATGTATCAGTGTCTGAGGGGCTGGTGGGGATTAGTGCGAGCTGGCGGAGGTCGGACCAGTGACCCCGTGGCGTATGCGGAACGTAAACACGGAGCGGAGGGGACGTGCCAGAGCAGATAATTAGCTCTGCTCACTGGATGTTCCAGGAGCCGGCCGGCCGACCCGGGGGAAGCAGCTGGGTAATCACACGCAGGGCAAGGTCGATAACCGTGTGTGTGTGTGTGTGTGTGTGTGTGTGTGTGTGTGTGTGTGTGTGTGTGTGTGTGATAACCAGGCCTCCGTCTGCAGTGTGTAACACGCATCCACCCACCCACCCACCACACCCACAGCTCTGGCCTGCCTCCACCCGCTCAGGCCCGCCAGGCGGATCAACACAGCACCGACTCCACACTAAGCCCCCCACTCCACCACGGGACAGGGGAACAGGAGCCCCATTCAGGAGGAAGGAGGGGTGGTGTGTTTTCTTTGGGTGTGCAAGAGAGAGTATCAGCAAGGTGGAGAAAAAGGGGAGAAAGAGAGAAAGACGACAGACAGGGGGAGGAGCAGAGGCCACATTTCACAGCCTAAATGACAGATTCAACCCAACCAGGACTCTTTACAAATTACCACCTATGGGTTTTAAAGGGACAAGTTGATGTGCGTGTGTATTCAGATCTGTGTGTGTGTTGGCAGCTGCTGTTATTAGTCTAAACTAATGCTGATTCCCCTCGTCGCCTCATGGCTCCCCAAGGGAGGATGTTTGAGGAGTCTGTGTGTTTCTGCTTCACAGTAAACTTTTCTGCTGAATCACTACTGAGGGGTTGTGTTTGTGCTGTAAGTAAGGCTGCCTGGAGGCCCTGGAGGGCTGGGGAGCCGAGGGCCTGGGGGCGCTGGGGCCTGGTGGGCTGGGGAGCCGAGGGCCTGGGGGGCTGGGGCCTGGGGCGCTGGGACCTGGTGGGCTGGGGAGCCGAGGGCCTGGGGGCCTGGGGCGCTGGGGCCTGGTGGGCTGGGGAGCCGAGGGCCTGGGGGGCTCGGGGGCTGATTTCATTAGAAATCATCAGATCAATGTTTACGTGGAAAATCATATGTTTTGACATATTTTATAATCCGTAAAGTCTGGATTCGAAGCGTTGGAGCAACAACACACAGGCATTTCACCATTATCCACTAACCACAATGCATATCCTTAAAGTCAACAATTCAGGTCCCTTAAGGAGAGGAGAGATGTGGCAGATGACAGACCAGTCATTTCAGATTATAGTCTAGAGACAAAGTTGGTTCTGGAACGCTAGCCTACAACTGTACTCACAATGGAGATAGTGACCTGTCACACTAGTGATGATAACTGTATAGTTATTAGTATTTACCTGGACATCGCCTCCTCTTGAGGACACACTCTTTCTTTTCCCAGATGGGGGGACAGGGTTTTCCGTAGGCGGAAGGGAACTGGACAACTTCCCGGGTCCTCGTCTCTTCACCCCATTTAAATCCACAGGTTTTCCCTGACCGGGAGCAGGGGCTCCACTCGCCCCACTCACCCACCGCGCAGTGCACTGCACAAATGATTAAGAAAGAGGGGGAGACACACACTGTATGTTACAAGAGGCAGAGTCCAAAGATATTCACAACCAAAACTCACGTATAGAAGGGCAAAGACACTGTAAAGCATTTGAAGTAAACACCAGTGGAGGCTAGTGCCACTTTAAATCGGAGGTTGGGCTTATCGTTTTGGCTGGATACTAAACACACCATGTGTTTGATGTGTTCCATACCTTTCCATTCCAGCCCAATGAGCCCATCCTCAGATTTCCCCACCAGCCTCCACTGGTAAACACTCTCTCCTCCTTGTTCTGGAGCTCACCTTGAAGGGAACACTCCATGAGTTTGTCGTTTGGTTCAAACTGGTCTGGACAGACGTGGTGACACTTCCCCAGCAGCAGGTACAGGCCTGGTCTGCACCTCGTACATGTGTCATTGATCAGACAGGCATCACAGTCCGCAGGACACTCTGAAACACCAACACATACATAATATTACACCTGCCTTGGAGTCAAATCACATCAACACACACAACAAAGACCTTTACAATTACATTTAACTGCATTCTTCCATTCGAAGAAAACCAAATGCAATACGATACGTTATTTTAACTCCACATTTTACATCATGTGATTGAGACAGAAACAAATATGTAACACTAATACACTACACTGTCCCCTCTATGTAACGTGTCTAACACCAACACCATCAGGACTTGATAATAACGTAAGAGTCTAATATTCTACTCACTGGGAACACATTCCCTTTGTGTGTCGCTGCAGACCAGGCTCTCTGGGCAGCTCTCCTGACACTTGCCCAGGTGGAGATAGTACCCCGCTCGGCACCGCATGCAAAGGTTCTTATTGAAGCAAGAATCACACTCCGGCCTGCACTCTGAAACACCCAGTCAGTCAGTCAACAGCCTGCACGTTTATGTTGCTCTTGAAGTGATTTGTTGAACATGCAGTATGTTAGAATGAGCAGCACGCTAAAACAGGACAATTGGCTGCACATAGATGCACATCTCTTTATGAGATTTTAGTGTACAAAATAATAGAAAATAATGTATTTGGAGTGACTGGCATGCAGTGCTACCAAATAGACTTAATACATACACTAAAACACAGATTAAGCCTAGTCCTGGACTAAAAAGCATGTTCAATGGAGATTCTCAGTTGAAATAGCTTTCAAGTTAAGGACTAGGCTTAATCTGTCTATGTAAACCGTCCCTTAGTGTAAAGTAGAGGTAGACTATAAACATCTTTGGTAATAGCCATGCAACTTACTTGTGCATGTGTTTCTGTCTGGCGAGCGGGTGCCATAGAAACCGCTGGGGCAGGAGGGCAAACACACCCCGATCTGCCTCATCCCATTTCTCTCCAGGAAGATAAAGAGGCGGGGCTTACAGGACAGACAGCCATTGTAATCAGAGCAGGTCAGACAGCCTCCCTGGCACCCTGAGCTCACCCCTGGGATCTCTGCAGGTAAGACGGAGGGAGAGGATGTGGCACAGAAGGACAAAAGTCAGTTTAGACATTTTACTTCGTATGTGTCTCAAATGGCACAACATTGACTTTATAGTGCACTGCAGAAGTAGTGCACTATATAGGGAATAGGTTGCCATTTGGGACGCAACCATACAATCAGTTAGCACAGGGGCTTTCAACCTGTTTTGGATACTGTACCACCCAATCACATTTTGATCTGCCTGAAGTGCCCCACTCCTCCTGTACAGATGATCGTTAGGCATATGGGTCCTTTCCAAGTACCCTGTGTACAGGCCAGGTTGGCAGGTACCCTCATGGGGTACTGCTACCCAAAGATGAGAAGCATTGATTTAGCAAAGACTCTTATCCAGAGTGCCTTATAATAACATAAGTGTATTGAACTAAATTAACTGAGACAACAACATGATCGTTGCAAAAGGCATTGTCTTGTGGCGTCACTCCTATATTACTGAGACAGATGGTGTTAACCAACACTGCAACTCAACACATTACAAGTCAACATATCACAAATCATCTACCCCTCACTCTCTTTCTCTCTCTCTCTCTCTCTCTCTCTCTCTCTCTCTCTCTCTCTCTCTCTCTCTCTCTCTCTCTCTCTCTCTCTCTCTCTCTCTCTCTCTCTCTCTATGCCAATTAAATAAAGAGGGACTACTGCTTACATTTAAACAAATATAGCTCTTCAGACTATATGAACTGTTTGTAGTCTTCTAAATTGTGTGCATGAAGTGTAGAATTGTATTAAAGTAATGACTTCTATCCAACTACCGCAACGAGGATACCAGATAGCCAACAAAGTGTTTGGATGGTGACAAAATGCTACAGATTTACATATTTTTCTGGGAACAGTGACCATAGAAGAAGTCAATAATAGACATGACTGGCAACAAGCAGGCCTGTGGACTCTCTCGGCTGGAAAAATCATCAAATGAGACGTCAAGCATGCAAAGGTTTGCACGCGACGCCAGAAACCGCTCACTTCTTATTCTCGCTCTTTCCGCAGAAAGAGTACAGTTTATTCATTGTACTATGACTAAAAGGACGAAACAATTTGGCAAAATGATCAATATTCAGACAGACGTCCAGCTGACTGTCTGGCCATGACAATGCGAACACGGCCAAATGAGTAAGATGAGTAATCGGCACTGGCACTGACAACTTTGCAACATGTCTCAAATTCATCTTCCTTATGCTCCGTGTCGAAGATAAGCCTATCTGTCGACCCACATGGTTCACAGGGTCGACTGTGTTAGAAACAGGGAAAGGCTGAGCTTTCATTATTTTTACTAGTTACATGTTTTTATTTCACCTTTATTTAACCAGGTAGGCCAGTTGAGGACAAGTTCTCATTTACAACTGCGACCTGGCCAAGATAAAGCAAAGCAGTGCGACAAAAACAACACCGTTACACATGGGATAAACAAACGTACAGTCAATAACACAATATAAAAATCTGTATACAGTGTGTGCAAACGAAGTAAGGAGGTAAGGCAATAAATAGGCCAATAGTTGCGAAGTAATTACAATTTAGCAATGTACACTGGAGTGATATGTGTGTAGATGAGGATGTGCAAGTAGAAATACTGGTGTGCAAAAGAGCAGAAAAACTAAAACAAATATGGGGATGAGGTAGGTAGTTGGTTGGATGGGATATTTACAGATGGGCTGTGTACAGCTGCAGCGATCGGTAAGCTGCTCTGACAGCTGATGCTTAAAGTTAGTGAGGGAAATATAAGTCTCCAACTTCAGTGATTTTTGCAATTCGTTCCAGTCATTGGCAGCAGAGAACTGGAAGGAAAGGTGGCCAAAGGAGGTGTTGGCTTTGGGGATGACCAGTGAAATATACCTGCTGGAGCGCGTGCTACGGGTGGGTGTTGTTATGGTGACCAGTGAGCTGAGATAAGGCGGAGCTTTACCTAGCAAAGACTTATAGATGACCTGGAGCCAGTGGGTTTGGCGACGAATATGTAGCGAGGACCAGCCAACGAGAACATACAGGTCGCAGTGGTGGGTAGTATATGGGGCTTTGGTGACAAAACTGATGGCACTGTGATAGACTGCATCCAATTTGCTGAGTAGAGTGTTGGAATGACATTGCCGAACTCAAGCATCGGTAGGATAGTCAGTTTTACGAGGGTATGTTTGACAGCATGAGTGAAGGAGGCTTTGTTGCGAAATAGGAAGCCGAGTCTAGATTTAACTTTGGATTGGAGATGCTTAATGTGAGTCTGGAAGGAGAGTTAATAGTCTAGCCAGACACCTAGGTATTTATAGTTGTCCACATATTCTAAGTCAGAACTGTCCAGAGTAGTGATGCTAGTCGGGCGGGCGGATGCGGGCAGCGATCGGTTGAAGAGCATGCATTTAGTTTTACTTGCATTTAAGAGCAGATGGAGGCCATGGAAGGAGTGTTGTATGGCATTAAAGCTCGTTTGGAGGTTTGTTAACACAGTGTCCAAAGATGGTGACGTCTGCGTAGTGGTGGATCAAAGAATCACACGCAGCAAGAGCGACATCATTGATATATACAGAGAAAAGAGTCGGCCCGAGAATTTAACCCTGTGGCACCCCCATGTGCCAGAGGTCCAGACAACAGGCCCTCCGATTTGACACACTGAACTCTATCTGAGAAGTAGTTAGTGAACCAGGCGAGGCAGTCATTAGAGAAACCAAGGCTGTTGAGTCTGCCGATAAGAACACAGTGATTGACAGAGTCGAAAGCCTTGGCCAGGTCTATGAAGACGGCTGCATAGTACTGTCTTTTGTCGATGGCGGTTATAACATCGTTTAGGACCTTGAGCGTGGCTGAGGTGCAACCGTGACCAGCTCGGAAACCAGATTGCATAGCGGAGAAGATACAATGGTATTCGAAATCTGTTTATTCACCTGGCTTTCGAAGACTTTAGAAAGGCAGGGCAGGATGGATATAGGTCTGTCACAGTTTGGGTCTAGAGTGTCTCCCCCTTTGGAGAGGGGAATGACCTTGGCCACTTTCCAATCTTTAGGAATCTCAAATGATACGAAAGAGAGGTTGAACAGATTAGTAATAGGGGTTGCAACAATGGCGGCGGATAATTTTAGGAAGAGAGGGTCCAGATTGCCTAGCCCAGCTGATTTGTAGGGATCCAGATTTTGCAGCTCTTTCAGAACATCAGCTGTCTGGATTTGGGTGAAGGAGAAGCAGGGGGTGGGTGCAGGGCCAGGTGCTGCGGGGGGTGCAGGGCTGTTGGCCGGGGTTGGGGTAGCCAGGTGGAACGAATGGCCAGACATAGAGAAATGCTTATTGAAATTCTATATTATCGTTGTAAAAATCTGTGGTGACAGTGTTTCTTAGTCTCAGAGCAGTGGGCAGCTGGGAGGAGGTACTCTTATTCTCCATGGACTTTACAGTGTTCCAGAACTTTTTGGAATTAGTGCTGCAGGATGCAAATTTCTGTTATAATAACATCCAATTTCTCTGTTGGTTGGTGTGGAGGTTGGCCCCTGCTCAAGTTGAAATTATTAACATTTTATGTATGCAAAATGTTTACAGGAAAGTGTTATTATTCAGACTTCTCCAAAATGTTGGTCTCCAGGTTAAAGTCCTGCATACATGTGTCCAGTCTCTACTATAAGGAGGCTATAAAATTCCCAGGGTAGGACAGTGTATTTGAAGGAGGGATAGTGTCATCACAGTATGTGAGAAGACTACAGACAAATGGGGAACTGAGCAGCGCTCCATTACCATAAACTGTCATCTTGGACTGGGCACAAGTGAAACCTCATGTGTCCTGACGGCTGCTGCTGCTGATTTAAGCCATGTGTGACTGGCTTGTAGGGCAGCATGTCAAACGGCTTAACTCTCAACTCTTGTTGAATTACAGAGCTTGACCTCAGAGGACGGAGAAGATGAAGACAGACTGGTTGAGAGGAGAAGAGGTTGGGTATATACCAGGACTACCAGCAGGAGCTGCAAGTGAGTACCTGACTGAGGAAATATATAGCCATTCACACTACTGAGCCAAGCTGAATTGAGCTGTATTGTGCCTGGTTATGCATCTACTGTACCATAGTTGCTGGAACCATGCAGGAAAGGACATGTGAAAAGATCATATCTGAGCCAGCACATTATGGTTTGGTTTGGCACGATGTGAAAAGGATACTAGTGGGTGGCTCTGGATTACTTTAAACCAGGGGTGCTCAAATTTTTGGGGTTGGTGGGACAAAATATAATCTGAGAGGTGGGCCAAACAAATTGACATTATTTATTTAAAAACATTTAAGGTAAACAATACCTTTTTAGAGTCGTGAAACAATATCTTTTTTGAAGGTAATTATAAAATGTCACTTCAAACATTAATCAAATCATAGCCATATAACTTCACCCAAATTCTGCTTACCACCCACTGGGCAAAAACTGGTTGAATCAACATTGTTACCATGTCATTTCAACAACAAAAAATTAAATGTGATGACGTTGAATTAACGTGGAAAACTGATTGCAAAAAGTCATCAACGCAAGTGAATTTTGACTTTATTTTACACACATTTTTACCGAAATTCAACTATGTGGTGATTTTTGTTGTTGTGGTTGATTTCACGTTGAATTCACGTTAGCTGGCAACTCAATGAAATGTAAATCAAAACTAGACGTTGAAATGACTTCTGTGCCCAGTGGGCAGATGTATTAAATGTTTTACCATTGTAGCATAGAAACTGCAACTAAGTTTCTATGTTCATAAGGCTAATGACTTTAATGTGTGCAGGTTTTTGGGGGCCCTAAGCCCTCCACCTCGCAGACAAAACATTTTAGTGGCCCCCCCTCTTGGCGGCGGAGATAAAATATTTGCAGCTTTAAAGTTAATGGCATTTTGCCATGGGGGGGGAAGAGAGAGAAAATGCTACAGTTTTAAAGCAGATTTTCAGCAATTCTACAAATGTTTCCATGGGGCAGAGAGGAAATGTTGCAGTTTTTTTTCAGTGCTACAATGGTAAAAAATGTAATACATCTGCCCACTCAAGAGCTGGGTTAAAGGCCAGAGAATGGCATACATGGTACCTGATGCAATGACAGGGAGCACCTGACTGAGTCAGATATTTTGAGCTCATTTAGTACAGATTGGATTGCTACTGCTAGAGCTAGACACTAGTCTATGGTCAGTTTGTAATGATTTCCCTTGATGGTTAAGGTACGGATTTGGGGAAGGTATGCAGATCCTATATCAGTTCTTAGGGGGAACATCTTAGGGGCAACTTCTGGAATTGTGACACATGGTAAGAGCTAGTCTCAGTATTCACCACTGCAGAGCTACGCAAGGAGCATATCAGTGTGTGCAGTAGGTGTTTTTACCTCCTAGTTGTCTTGCATATCGTGCCGTGGGTGAGTTGTTGGCCTTTTTTCCCTCCTTCACTTCAGGGTTAGCTGCCAGATTGCAATAGATCACAGAGATTGTGTTTGACATATCTTAGCAATCTTTACAACTGCTGTCCATTTGCCCTCATGTGTTCCTGCCAAGGCCCCCTAATTCACAGAACCCTTAACACAGAGGAATTTTGCCTGTCCTTGCCTACAATAGCTCGCACTGACACAACAGGGCAATCCCATGGTAACAGAATTATGCTAATACTCCGATTTCTATCTTTAAAATGAATGCCAAACAAAAACCATTGATTTCAAAGTTTAACAAAGATAGAACTCTATGCATAATGATTTTTTTCAACAATTTACATAGGAATTGTTCAAAATAAACATTTTCTGGAAAAACTGTGCAGATGCAAGTTTTGGTAACAGAATTAAAATCTCAAATTTACATCTGCACAGTTCTTCCAGGAAATGGGTTTTTGTAACATCGTCAGTGAAACTTGTTAAAAGTAGTCCTTGTGGATATGATTTGTTAAACTTTGAAATCAGTGGTGTGAGTCTCAGCGTTATTCTGTTACCATGGAATTGCCCAACATCAATTGAGCGGCTTGCATACCCATAACACAAATGTTCCTGCATGAGGTCTGTACTGTGAGGTCTGTACTGTGAGGTCTGTACTGTGAGGTCTGTACTGTGATGTCTGTACTGTGAGGTCTGTACTGTGAGGGCTGTACTGTGAAGCCTGTACTGTGAGGTTTCAATTGCCTAAACTGCTTGAACCACTTGTAAAGTTAAAATCATTGACCACAAGATGAAAACAACCATGATTATTTTGAGCATCATTTGTAGATATAAACAAAACGGCTAACAGCAGAATGATGAAGACAAACACGCAAGTCATAGGGCACAGACCTAAAAAAAAGAAGTTTGCTTTTCCAAGATGTTTTCTTCATCAAACGCTGTGGTGTTGAACCTCTGCATATATCCCCCTCCTTTTATTTCATTATCTGTCCTTCTTTCCCTTTATTAGGAATCCAATCTGTTCCAATCACACCTAGAGTCTATTTTAAACATGTCTAGACCCGCTAGAAATCATTCTGGCCTCTATTCTAGAACACCTAGAAATCATTCTGGCCTCTATTCTAGAACACCTCGAAATCATTCTGGGCTCTATTCTAGAACACCTAGAAATCATTCTGGACTCTATTCTAGAACACACATAAATCCTTCTGGCATATATTCTAGAACACCTAGAAATCATTCTGGCCTCTATTCTAGAACACCTAGAAATCATTCTGGCCTCTATTCTAGAACACACAGAAATCATTCTGGCATCTATATTCTAGACCACATAGAAATCATTCTGGCCTCTATTCTAGAAATCATTCTGCTATCTTGTGTTTGCCCTCAGGCATTCATATCTCTCATTTGTGGAAACATCAAGGTCAGAAGGAAGTGGACTGTTTTTAGCCAGTTGATTGCATGGTCAGGTCCCTGACTGAGAGCTCATTCACCCTGCTCTCTCTGTCTGACTATCACAGATAGTCATATGTCAGGTCGGTCTCCTTCAATTAGCACCAGCTAAGTAAGCTGCGATGCACGAGGGGAGGCCCACAGTTTGTCTATCTGGAATGCACCCACAAACCAATGTGGACCCACAATTTCTACGCAGGCATGTAGGGTTTAGATAAGAAGACGATATATCATGTTGAAGAAGTGGTTCTTAAGACGTTAAACACGCACCCCAAAACACCACTATTGTTTGTTACTAGCCTACCTTTCCAGATAACAATCCACCTGGCAACAGGTGATGCATGCAATACTCAACCATTCTACTAAGGCAGAAGAGCACATCTGGAAGCACATCTGTAACTTAAATATAGCGCAGAGAGAGAATAATAAAGCAAGCTGATACTACTGACAGGATGCAGGGTGAGACCTGTGGAGTTACTTGACACAGAACATGACATCTATTAGGCTTAAAGAAAGCTGCTGAACGGATACCTTCATGCAGAGTTCTCCAACTCTGGTCCTGGAGAACTACTGGAAGTGCTTGTTCCAGCCCAGCACTAATACACAGGACCGGGGTTGGAGAACCCTGCCATGGTCAATGCTGCTGATACTCTGAACATCTAGGGAGCAAAAAAAAAAGTAAAGTGTCTACTGATTTACCAGAGCTTCTTTGTTGTGTTTTGGATATGATGATAGTTTTGCTTCAGAGCTTTGAAATACTCTGAATTTCTAACTGAAAAATGTTTGTATTCTGAATTGCCTACTAAATATGAACAGTTCCCGCTTCCATTTTTTCAACACCACAAAATATTATCACCACAGAAAGTCACAGTTACGGTCAGCAAAAAAAGAACGCCATTTGAAGATGAAAATGGCCAGGCTTTCATGTATTTTCATATTAGATGCACAATCTTATATTCTACATGTATTACAATCAAGAAGATAACTGTATCAGCATCCTCGAACAGCGGTTAGATGGCACGCGCTGCCACGTGCTCAAAGCTTCTACTCACTGTTGCACGGAGTTTGTCAAGGAAGCACAAGCACTGCAGACATTCCATAACATCAGTGAAATGAAAATATAACACACTTCAGGTGAACTTTGTATGTAATGAATAATTTAGATCAGAAAGTTATAACATACTTTGTCGGCAGACATGCCGCGTAAAAAGTTCTCTGCCACTGGCCGCTAGAGAGCGATGGGAACTAGGGGATACAGCGCACACTGCTGATGGAGCTCTGTGGAATACACTTCTAAGAAAACTATCAGGGAACAGTGACTGGTTGAATTTTATCAGTAAAAAATGACAACCCCGAGGGTCATGTAATGTTGAACGCCAGGCAGTCCAATGATTGACTGCGGTGTGGTTGAGGACGACATGTGCGTAAAATTGGCCGCTGCAGAGAGTAAAGTGCGCCTATTGCTTTTGTAGACACAATATAGTGAGTTCCGCAGACGCACTCAATCTCGCCTAGTGATTAAAATACACGTTTATTCATTTAAATTCCATATTGATCTGATAACAACACATTTTTAGATTGGTCGAGTTTCTTTTGATTATAACTAAATGCGGGCTGTACTTAAGAAACTGTATCATATTATAAATTATAGGCTACCCACCCTATCAACGTTGTTTTGACACATTCATCTATGGGAAGTTTCATATGTTGTAATAGAGATTGCACCACAGGACTATGTTATTACATCTCCACCTCAACCAAAAAGCATTCCACCCCAATTAGGCATATTTCCTAAAGCCATGCTATGATCTTTCATTGTAAATTTCATTGTCAAGTATGAGTTGTTCAAATCATATCGGTTAACCTTGATACAGTACCCATATTGTTTTGTTATTTATATATCTACACGAAAAGATGTATGTCATATGGTATGATAGGCACTACAACACTACAGTAGGGTTGAATGGAACCGACACCAGGAGCATGTGTGTGCGCGCGAGCAACTCACTGCATGCGCGGGCGCTCTTTACTCACGTTTATTTTGCCGATGCCTAGAGGGTTGCTGCTGACAATCAGTGTATTCCATGCAGGTCAAGATCAAAACAAAGGAGATCAGTTGTAATTGCATAGTAACCCGGAGATGGTGACTTGTATAGCCAATGTCAATGTCCTCCAGAAAAGTGCAGCTTTGATTCCACTTTTTTGAGAGGGAATGTGTTGTCTTATTCCTGGAAAGAGCAGAATCCCCTGCTCTGCGAGAGTGATGTCTGATTTACGATGGCCCAATGATACCTGGGCCGTTTAGACAGTAACATCCTTAATAGAATCCTCATGTGTGCCACAAAGCGAGACCAAATCAGGTATCCGTAGTGAGCATATTCCCACAATCAAACCGTTAGATTATCATCCACTGCGGGAAAAAGAAGATACTCAAAGAAAGAAAGTGTAGATCATATAATGGAGGCTGGCATATTGATACAGTTTCAGTTGTCCTCTTCCTGTATCTTCCACTGATACTCTCTCGAAGTTCGCTGCACGTCCAGGTGTGAGGGCTACTTTATTGTGCCCTGCGTGTAGGAGGTCATCGCGTCATCCCCATCATCTAACCGAGTAGACCAAAACTGGGAGCCGCGCGCGTCACTGGCAGCAGCACCTAACTGTAATAAAGTAACACGTTTCGATGAGGTGAGAATGTGTTGGTTCTCTTGATTGTCGCGCACCTCTCGTTGGTCGACAGTTAAAGCAAAAATAATCTGCGCAGTTTCAGCTCTTTTCAGTTTTGCGTGCAATACTCATTCCCCCACTCCAACTCGCTCTCTTATGACTTCAGCCCTCTGCTGACTCAATCGAAAGTTTATTTAGAGGGCAAGCCCCCCACGTCAGATTTCCTTTGCTTTTGACCCCTCGGTTGAGAAGCCTTTTACTTTGCATGGTGTTGATAATGTATCATTGGGAAATTGCGCTGTTTTACGCACGTAGTATTTCTATGAAATTTCAGGTATTCACTGTTTATGGCCAAATAGTCCTTTTAATTTCGATTTTATGATACACTTTTATTATGTTTGATTACTGTTATTTCTCGCTACAGAGAAACACACTTTAAACGTTTTAATTGTTTGTAGATGGCACTAATTGCAATCATCAAGAACACAAAAAAGGAGTGCACTTGTGCCAGAAAGCATTATTGCATGCCGTGCTGTTTAGTTTGTGTTGTTTTTGATGTACAATAACTTTAAACTTCAAGAGACAAGTCTCCCATTCTCTGCTCATATATAACACGCGAGCTTGGTCTAGTGCGCAGCGAGCGGAACCTCTGATGGGCCTGTGGTCGAGTAACTCTCACAGAGAGAGAGAGAGTGAGAGGGAGGGAGAGAGCGACATTTCCTAGTATAGCCTAATCTGGTTTGAGGGGGCCTGTCGAGTAAAGTGTGGTATGCAATTAACCCAAAGCCAGGCTCCGCCTTAATTCGCGTCTTTTGAAGATACTGAATATATTCCATTTTAGTCTGACATAATTCTCCACGGCAATTATGGCTCTTGAGTTTGTTTATGAATTTGTGCACTTTAGAGATAAAATACGAGAAGACGATCAGTAAGCAACTCGAGGGAGTCAGCATGGGGACCCTCTCTAAAATAGTCTCTGTATTGCATATATATGCTGTCATTACGCGCCGTAACCAGTTGGCTATGCAGAACAGAGTACGCATGTTTATGTAACGAAGCTCTTTGGACAATGGCATCTTTTTTTCTTGAACCTATTTGTTATTGTATGGTGTTCTTGTTAGAGAAGGCCTCCAACAAGGGGAGCTTAACTGAACATCTGTAGGTAGGCAGTAGGCTTGCTCATTGCCATACCGTGAGGAGAGGAGAGGAAAGGAGAGAAGCAGTTTGTCCCATCGCCTCTAGAGGGGGTCAGTGCCATAAAAGCGTCTGTCTGCAGTGATTCATATCAATGGAACAGGTTTTGAGGGCAGCATTGTTTAGGAAAACCTTGAGAGGTCCACTTCCATTCTGTGTGGGGATGGTGACACTAAGACAAATATATGTACTTGTATGTTCTATCCCAACAACAACACCAGTGATAGGAGGGATGCCATGGGGAGAGAGAGTGTTATATACATGTATTTTCCCTTTTGTAATTGAACGATTTTCACACCATTACAACACTGTACATAGCCATAATATGCAATTTGAAATGTCTCTATTCCTTTGAAACTTTTGTGAGTGTAATGTTTACTGTTAATGTCTGATCATTTATTTCACTTTTGTTTATTATCTACAGTATTTTACTTGCTTTGGCATTGTAAACATGTTTCCCATGCCAATAAAGCCCTTTGAATTGATTGAATAGAGTGGCTCCTCTGCTGCTTGTCTCATTCCAAGAGGAAGGGTTATTTACATGTCTGGCACTATTAGTGGAAGCCTCTAACCAGCTCTAACTGTTGATGTTTAGAATAATTTAATGCAGACCAATACTTCCCTCCATTGTGGCTGCTACGTCAATCACACTCATGTGCAATATAATGTAAGCATTGTGTTGGTTCTTTTTACTGTAGGAGCGTGAACTAAAGTCTCCATTGTCAACTGCACCTACACAGAACCAGGCCAAGCAGTAGTATTACAGATGGATTTGTATAATGTTGATTCATTTCTCCTCTAGTCTGAATATCAAATACTTTAACCGCAGCTAAGATGCAAAGGACCGACCTCAACCATGATATGTTCACATCTCCAATTGTATTTGTCACTGATAGTGTGCGGACATTGTATTCGAAATCCATGGAATGAAGATGATAGCTAGGTCCCCAAGATGTTGAACGTAAGGGAGGGTTAGGTTAGAAACAAGCACCTCTTTGTACCCCCCCAGCCCCCCTCATAGTGTTGTCCTATAGAGAGGGGTGCTGCCTGGGAGGGCAGAAGAGGGGGTGGGAGGGGGAAGGTTGCTTGGTCACTCCCTGTGACCGCCTGCGAGGATCCATCAACACCCTTAAATGAAGTCTGCCAGGTGCATGAATCAACCACAGAACAGTGGGCTCCAGCTGACAATGGGGCAGTAGGGCAAATCAAACTCCGAGCCAGGGAACTGGGAGGAATTATCATGTTTTATTGCATACTTCTATTTGTCTGCCCTAGTCTGCACATGTCTGTTGTCATCCCATCCATTGTGATCTCTGCATGAATGTTTTTTTTGGACGGTAACTGAGGTTGCCCCAAATGGCACCCTATGGGCCCTGGTCAAAAGTAGTGCACTATGTAGGGAATAGGATGCCTTTTAGGAGGCAGCCACTGACATTCTCCCCAATGATGATGCCCATGTGCAGTAGTTCATCTTCATTGTCTAACCATTATGATTCAGTCACCCTGGATGGCAATGGAGATGGAGATTCAAAGTGGGCCGTGATGGTGAGCCATGGAGAGCCTGTGAAAACACACAGCACCCTCTCTGTCCTTATAAGCATGTTTTCTAAGGCAGCAGCAGCTTTCCATTTTAGCAGCCTGTGTCCTGATGATAATCCCAGGTTCACACTGATCCAGGACATTCTCCGAACATGAAGTAACCAGAGTGTGCATGGATGGGATGAGGAGAGGGAGAGGAGTGGGTATGGTGTCAGCCATATTGAATGTGCCCATGAGGGCACTGTGAAGCGCTGTGCCCACATTCTTATCTTGGTACAGTCAGATTACCGTGGTCTGAAGGGCTTTGTCTGTTCTTGTAGTTCTATTTCTATGATGTCACCCTCACAGTCAGAGCCTCCAAATAAATGGACGTTACTTCATGAGATTGTCCTATCTGGAGGCAGAAGGCTTAGATCAAACTACTGCGGCATGCATGAGACAGATGCTTGTATCGAGGTTGGAGGGGGGGATCATGTCTGAGTAAAGGGGATTCAGGAGTTGGCTAAGGACAGATAATCAAGGATCAGTTCAGCTGCCTGCCATGCAGAGTGAAAACACAGCTAGGTGAGGAGAGGACAGAGAGAGCCACGTCATGTGTCATTGATAGAGACACACAGGAACGCATGCGCACGCACGCATGCACGCACGCACGCACGCACACACACACACACACACACACAGAGAGGCGTTCGGCCCTGGGTTGAGCCTCCCTGCACCTGCTGCTCCTCCGAAAAACCTCTGTTGCAGCATTGGGATGGTTTCACAAGCTTTCCCCAGGCGTTGGTCAGACGTTTTTACAGGCACGGAGCTCCGGTCGTTTTCATGATGAAATCAACCCCGGAGGAATCCCTCGGCAGGCCTAACTAATTTGAGTGTGATTGTGGCATTAAGTACGCATTCCTTCTAAGGCGCGCCTCTTGTCGGTTGGACCGTAATGTTGAAATAAATTTAACCTAAGATGAAAAGAAAACGGGATCTGTGGCTGACAGGACCTCAATTTATGTATTCCCTCCATTTCCTCTCAGTGCATGACTGCTGCCTGTATGACTGTCTGTCAGTTTAGACACATCATGAAATCTATCCAAACCCCCCCAAAAAGTACTCTGAGAATTATCAGAGAAATCTGGGAAAAGTCGGTGAACAAAGACAGCTACAACTGAGATGAGTTCCCACCTAATACGTTCTTCATTCTCACCATGGTTTTTCTGGAGGGATAACAACAACAACACTCCTGCACCGAGGGGTCAAACCCCCTGACCCCAGGAGATTTAATCATAAAAGTTCCAACACCTTATTCTCATCAGTTGTTGCCAGGCAACGTGTGCAGCAGCCCCATGCAGGCGTTCTGGAGGGAGCGGAGGGATCTGAGTCTGTAAAGAACCATGGGTTTGTATTCATCTGCATGGGGGTCATGGAGATTCCTTCACTTTGATGAAGTTTGTTTTCTTCCTTTCTTAGCAGGTGGCCTGTGCTGTCTGCCCCAACCTTTGTGTCACAGTAACCACTCTGCTCCACAGAGACAGGAGTCAGGGAGCAGGGAGGGAATAGCTCTTCAGTTTGTGTGCACGTGTGAGAGGGAGAGAGCGAGAGAGAGAGAGAGAGAGAGTCTGCGTGTCTGCGTGCATGTACTGTATGTGTATTCTTGTGTTTTGGATGGCAGTTTCTCTACTACCGTTGTTAAAAAGTAAACATTGTGTCTTGTGATTGTTTATTTGCACCTGCTCACTAATTACAGCAGGTCTTTTATGAAGCCACACGTCATTTTATTCCCACTGTTAAAAGGTTGGCGTGAGGGCGACAAGGGACACATGGAGACACATACATTCTGGCAGTTCAACTTCAATGACAAGCTAAATAGTTTAATCCAGACTGATGGACTGGTAGAATGTTTCAGGAGAACATTTGGGCACCGTTTCTGACCAGCATAGATGGTTTATATCCTCGCTAAGTTAGGCGATATTCTGTGCTTGAAAATCAAACTGTAGGTCAAGCTGTGGGTCCAGTTGGTGCAGTAAAGATAGCATTATTTTACAACTGAAAATTTGGTGAGAAACGATCAAGGGGATGGACGTGCGAGAACAGACAGCACCTGGCTGGTGGGATTAGATCATGCTGGATGACCACGAAGCATTGTTCTGATGAAGTCACAATATCATCCCTCGGGATAAGATGTCATGCAGATTTAAACAGTGTACAAGTATCTAAGACCCTCGTGCTCATCTTTTCTCATACACTACTTATTCCCAAACAACTCTTTCTTAGTTTGCACACTAATTTAAATGATGCATACAGCTAAATACAAAGCCTATACTCTTTACACAGTATTATAGGATAGTCTGAGATGGTTATTCTGCTCACTATCAAACCAAGATGGGAGGGCTTGAAGTAAATTCAACACAAGGCAGATGTAGGGAGCTTTATTTCTGTAGTGAACAATTTCCTTTCAATCTAGGGGCTTCTAATGGAAAGTTCTTGAATTAAAACACTTGTGAAAGCACAATTTACCTTTTTTAATTTCTGTTGAGGCAGAACAACTTCGGGTGCACTGCGATGAAGTAAAAAATAACCTTTATAACGCAAATTAATTCAGACTTTTTCCATTCTATAAAACTAGCCCCTTGCCCCCTCCAATCATGGCTGGTGTAAGGCACATCTGTTCTTCTGAAGTTAGTGGTGGGTAACGCACCCCTCTGAATGAAGACTGCGGAACTCTAACAGATTCAGACAGACATAACCACTCTGATCAAACCTGATTATCCTCAACACAATTTTTTTTTAAATGGAAGAAGACTACATTTAAATCCTGAGTGTGGAATATCTCTTTAGGAAGCCAACCAGTGATTATCAACCAATTCCAATGGAAGCATTAGCCTATGTCCTCCAATCACTGAGCTTTGGTGAATGCTTGGCATGTTCAATTAGATTCCTCTGATTTAAAGTTAGTCCACTATAGCTACTTATTAAAAAAACACATCTAATACCTGCTTACTCACAGCAGTGAGATAAAACTTCAATGGTTTTTATTTTAGCCAAGTTGTCATATCTAACAAAGAAATGGAATTCTGCCATCGCCACTGACAGGCACCACTAAAACTAACTGGTGTTGATTAGACTACAAACATCCATTTAACGTCGTTTAAAAAACCCAGTCACATAAAAAATACTCAGGACCTATAAAACAGTATGATTCAGGTGCGCGTTTAGTTTAAAGCCAAAGCTTTTCCCTGCTAATGACCACTGGAGTGGTCTCGTTGGTTGGTGTGGACCCATCTATAACAGCAAGCCAGTCTGGGCCAGAGCAGAGCTGATCGTCACAAAAGAAATAGCACATGTGTTTAGCGTGTGTTTAGCACATGAAGCCTGTAAAATATACATGATTCTGCATCGGAGCTGACTGAGAGCGTGGGGCGACTCTTGGCTGTTTATAGCGAGTGATAATAGCCCCTCTATAAAACCAACCTTGGGCTAATTGTGCCTATGGTTTTGAGACAATGTTTTAGCAGCCTGCAGTTCTACTGGACTGGAAGGCTGTAGCTGAGTAGCCCCCAGAAATCTCAGAAAAATTAGATAGCGATGGCTAGTACTGTGCCATCCAAGAGTGTGACCGACGTCAGGTCAATGGCAAGAAGAAAAAAAAGCCTCTAGTCCTCACCGGATTCATACTAACATTGAGGGGAACTGATAAAAAAAAAAATAATCCCCCTTCCTTTTGCATCCTAGCCAGTTGGCCCTGAGCATGTCTGTCCTGTCCACATGTTAGACACGCTCCGTCATTAGAGCTTATTGGGTTTCCATTGTGTTCATTGTTCTAATTAGAGGTAGGACAAGACGGAGCAGAAGCACGCTATCCTGTGGATCCTACCTTCATCCATCCCAGCCATACAGGCTCTCTCTCTGGCCCTAAACTCTAAACCCTAGCCTGGTCCCCGATCTGTTTGTGCTGTCTTGCCAACTCCTATGCTCTTACAGATGTAGGATCTTAATTTGATCACCCTGTTGCAGGATAACTTTCCTGCAATGCATGAAATTTAAAACTTGTAGTGTATTTGAGGTTTAAAAAGGGCTTCTGAAGTTTGTAATTTCCACTTTGAAATTTCAGACTTGATTGTCCCTTATGAAAAATGTATCAACCCCTACACAAATATCCATGAATTATAATAACTTACAACAGTGTTTCCCATCCTCAGAGTGATGATGCCAAAAGAGTACATAATGCAAAAAGGTGCCTCAGTTTTGGATCTTTCCTATTTTTCGCAAGTGTGCGGGTTCCCTTCTTTCTAAGTATTCAAATTTTTGATACCTACACACCTGGAGCTGACACAATTTGTTAAAAAGGACCTTTAAAGAGCACAGACGGCCTCTCATTTCATTAATTATAATCCACATAATAATTCTAATTTCCTGCGGCTGCAGGATTATTTTCCTGCTGTAGCAAACTGGCTCAAATTAAGATCCTACATCTGTATGGTCATAATGACCATAGGAGTTGGCAAGGCAGCACAAGTAGATCTGGCACCAGGCTGCTAGGCTAAACCCTTAGCTGGCCCTGGTCGAAAACAGCCATGAACCCAGTGAGACACCGGCGATATACATCCAGGGTTGTAGTTGGAGTGGGTTGTGAAGGGAAGGCTAACGTAGTATATATCCAAAGTGCTGAGGGATCCCACTCTGATATTTTGGAAGCAGGTTTGTTATGTTTAGATTGTATGTTTCTGGCATATACATTCTTCACATCCTTGCCTTGCCTAGAATAGCTGCAGTTGGATTGCTGTAGTTATAGACAACCATTTCACATAAAAAAGGACTACTCCCTTGGCCTTGTTACTCATCTGGTATACAGTCATGGCCAAAAGTTTTGAGAATGACACAAATATAAATTTTCACAAATTCTGCTGCCTCAGTTTGTATGATGGCAATTTGCATATACTCCAGAATGTTATGAAGAGTGATCAGATGAATTGCAATTAATTGCAAAGTCCCTCTTTGCCATGCAAATGAACTGAATCCCCCAAAAACATTTCCACTGCATTTCAGCCCTGAAACAAAAGGACCAGTTGACATCTCAGTGATTCTCTCGTTAACACAGGTGTGAGTGTTGACGAGGACAAGCCTGGAGATCACTCTGCCATGCTGATTGAGTTCGAATAACAGACTGGAAGCTTCAAAGGGAGGGTGGTGCTTGGAATCATTGTTCTTCCTCTGTCAACCATGGTTACCTGCAAGGAAACATGTGCCATCATCGCTTTGCACAAAAAGGGCTTCACAGGCAAGGATATTGCTGCCAGTAAGATTGCACCTAAGTCAACCATTTATCAGATCATCAAGAACTTCAAGGAGAGCGGTTAAATTGTTGTGAAGAAGGCTTCAGGGTGCCCAAGGAAGTCCAGCAAGTGCCAGGACCGTCTCCTAAAGTTGATTCAGCTGCGGGATCGGGGCACCACCAGTACAGAGCTTGCTCAGGAATGGCAGCAGGTAGGTGTGAGTGCATCTGCACGCACAGTGAGGCAAATACTTTTGGAGGATGGCCTGGTGTCAAGAAGGGCAGCAAAGAAGCCACTTCTCTCCAGGAAAATCATCAGGGACAGACTGATATTCTGCAAAAGGTACAGGGATTGGACTGCTGAGGACTGGGGTAAAGTCATTTTCTCTGATGAATCCCCTTTCCGATTGTTTGGGGCATCCGGAAAAAAGCTTGTCCGGAGAAGACAAGGTGAGCTCTACCATCAGTCCTGTGCTATGCCAACAGTAAAGCATCCTGAGACCATTCATGTGTGGGGTTGCTTCTCAGCCAAGGGAGTGGGCTCACTCACAATTTTGCCTAAGAACACAGCCATGAATAAAGAATGGTACCAACACATCCTCCGAGAGCAACTTTGGTGACAAACAATGCCTTTTCCAGCATGATGGAGCACCTTGCCATAAGGTAAAAGTGATAACTAAGTGGCTTGGGGAACAAAACATCGATATTTTGGGTACATGGCCAGGAAACTCCCCAGACCTTAATCCCATTGAGAACTTGTGGTCAATCCTCAAGAGGCAGGTGGACAAACAAAAACCCACAAATTCTGAAAAGCTCCAAGCATTGATTATGCAAGAATGGGCTGCCATCAGTCAGGATGTGGCCCAGAAGTTAATTGACAGCATGCCAGGGCGGACTGCAGAGGTCTTGAAAAAAGGTAAACACTGCAAATATTGACTCTTTGCATCAACTTCATGTAGTTGTCAATAAAGGCATTTGACACTTATGAAATGCTTGTAATTATACTTCAGTATTCCATAGTAACAGCTGACAAAAATATCTAAAGACACTGAAGCAGCACACTTTGTGGAAATTAATATTTGTGTCATTCTCAAAACTTGTGTTCAATACTGTACAATCCTACTGATACTCTTAGCACAGCTGCAATATTACACTTAACCACAAATCTCTTGTACACGTCCAGGACTTCCAAACACAAAATGTAGTAGGCACACATACACCCTGACCCCCTCTAAACGGAATACAATACAATGTTACAGTGAGGGAAAAAGTATTTGATCCCCTGCTGATTTTGTACGTTTGCCCACTGACAAAGAAATGATCAGTCTATAGTTTTAATGGTAGGTTTATTTGAACAGTGAGAGACAGAACAGAAAAACGCATGTCAAAAACGTTAGAAATTGATTTGCATTTTAATGAGGGAAAGTATTTGACCCCCTCTCAATCAGAAAGATATCTGGCTCCCAGCTGTCTTTTATACAGGTAACGAGCTGAGATTAGGAGCACACTCTTAAAGTGAGTGCTCCTAATCTCAACTTGTTACCTGTATAAAAGACACCTGTCCACAGAAGCAATCAATCAAATTCCAAACTCTCCACCATGGCCAAGACCAAAGAGCTCTCCAAGGATGTCAGGGACAAGATTGTAGACCTACACAAGGCTGGAATTGGCTACAAGACCATCGCCAAGCAGCTTGGTGAGAAGGTGACAACAGTTGGTGCGATTATTCACAAATGGAAGAAACACAAAAGAACTGTCAATCTCCCTCGGCCTGGGGCTCCATGCAAGAGCTCACCTCGGAGTTGCAATGATCATGAGAAATCAGCCCAGAACTACACGGGAAGATCTTGTCAATGATCAAGGCAGCTGGGACCATAGTCACCAAGAAAACAATTGGTAACACACTACGCCGTGAAGGACTGAAATCCTGCAGCGCCCGCAAGGTCCCCCTGCTCAAGAAAGCACATATACATGCCCGTCTGAAGTTTGCCAATGAACATCTGAATGATTCAGAGGACAACTGGGTGAAAGTGTTGTGGTCAGATGAGACCAAAATTGAGCTCTTTGGCATCAACTCAACTCACCATGTTTGGAGGAGGAGAAATGCTGCCTTTGAACCCAAGAACACCATCCCCACCGTCAAACTTGGAGGTGGAAACATGCTTTGGGGGTGTGTTACGAATCCCTTTGGCCTTGCAGTCTCTGGGAGATGGAAACGAGACCCGTAACATAACTCATGCAAATCATAAGTGAAAAGAAACAGTGAGAACTAATAACCACAGACAACTTAAATTTACCGTCAAACACTAATGGTTTAAACACACGGTAATGGGGTGTGGGAAAAGGGGCTGAGCTGGACCCAAGGAAAGAAACAATAATCCAAAACACCCCTAAGCTAGACTAGCCTACTTCATGAACAGCTAGCTAACTAACCAAAAATACAGTGAGTGGTCCGCCCAGTTCTAACTAGGGTACTTAGACAAAGTATTCCTACGGGTAATGTAGGCCCATGGGCGACTTGTCTTGGTACCCCCTTTTCCCACCAACAAACAATCAGTCAACACTTTAACCAAAAACAATACTCACAGGCTGACAGACAAAGTGACATGTAGTTGCAAAACAAAAGAGAGAACTGTATTCAAAGAGAGCGCGAGAGAGATATAGACACAGCGCGCTTGAGCTACAGAGAGTGAGATTCAGAGACCATGAGTTAGGGAGAGATTGAGCAGGGTTTTAAACCAAGGGAAAGGGGTGTGATTGGTTGAGGGAAAAGGAGCAGGTGTCTTGGTTGGTGACTGATTGGTGACTGATTGGAGAATGATGATTGTCACCTGTGAGGGGAGAAGGAGAGAAAAGAAACACACACACAGGATACCTGTATCCGTAACACTCCCACCCTTAAAAGAGCAACCCTAGGGGGGATTGCGAACAAAGTATTTACAATGAATACTCATAATTAACAAAAACAAAGTCAACCTTACAAAACATACCAAAAATCATTTTTAAACACGAGACAAAGCATCTGCCAATACATTTTCAGAACCCTTTTTGTGGCGGATCTCCAAATTATAATTCTGCACAATAAGCACCCAACGCATAAGGCGCTGGTTCTGGTTGTACATATGGTGGAGAAACACTAATGGGTTATGGTCAGTATACACGATCACTGGAAGGGCACTAGAACCAATATACACTTCAAAGTATTGCAGAGCTAACAACAAAGCTAGAGCTTCTTGCTCGATGGTTGCATAGTTTGTGGATGGGTATTCCAGCATGACAATGACCCAAAACACACGGCCAAGGCAACAAAGGAGTGGCTCAAGAAGAAGCACATTAAGGTCCTGGAGTGGCCTAGCCAGTCTCCAGACCTTAATCCCATAGAAAATATGTGGAGGGAGCTGAAGGTTCGAGTTGCCAAACGTCAGCCTCGAAACCTTAATGACTTGGAGAAGATCTGCAAAGAGGAGTGGGACAAAATCCCTCCTGAGATGTGTGCAAACCTGGTGGCTCACTACAAGAAACGTCTGACCTCTGTGATTGCCAACATGGGTTTTGCCACCAAGTACTAAGTCATGTTTTGCAGAGGGGTCAAATACTTATTTCCCTCATTAAAATGCAAATAATGTTATAACATTTTTGACATGCGTTTTTCTGGATTTTGTTGTTGTTATTCTGTCTCTCACTGTTCAAATAAACCTACCATTAAAATTATAGACTGATAATTTCTTTGTCAGTGGGCAAACGTACAAAATCAGCAGGGGATCAAATACTTTTTTCCCTCACTGTATTTGACAGTGGAAAAAATTGGGGTGTTGGACTGAACAGAAAGGCCACCAGGGAGGAAGCAGTTCAGATGGTTAAAACGTGAGGGAGAGAGAGAGAGGGGGAGAGAGAGAGAGGGGGAGAAAGAGAGAGAGGGAGAAAGATACCTTTTACTAACAAGCCAGAAATCAACCACTTCCATAATAGATGAGTAATATTTCTCTTATTCCTGAAACTTTACTGGAATTTTCTAATCACCAACAAGTGGCAAACAGACAGAGAAAGAGGAACCAAAGGACTCGGCAGCAAAATGGCAGAAAACACAAATGTGGTAACACTCTACCTTCATGGTAAACATTCTCAATGATTGCACGTGTGTGTTTTTGTGCGTGTGTTTGTGTGAGTGGGGTGTGTGTGTGTGTGTGTGTGTGTGTGTGTGTGTGTGTGTATGTTTGTGGTGTGTGTGATTAGGGATTCTGTCTACAGGGCATTTCCTCTGTGGCTTGGGCGAGCCCTCTGAACCCTGCTATGATCGGAAACACTGCGACCCCCAAAACACAGATCACTCTCCCCACACACGCTGTGGCGGCTTGAAACCACACGGCTAACGCTCACACGCCACTATAACATAACAGACAGGCATAACACTGTTAGTGATAACATATCATAAGATAACATAGCATAACATAACATAGGCCTAACATAACCCAGCGGGTAACTACCGACATCAAATCAGTGAGGGAAACAAACAAACCCCAAAAGTAGATCTATCTCGACAATTGAGCACATTAAACCAGTTTACACTTCACACATGAGATGCTTCACAGTGCAGTTTTGCAACCTTGTAGTAGTAGTTTCTCCATAGCCAACAACAGCTCCCT